>NW_008824791.1:4486296-4530314 GCF_000699105.1 Pygoscelis adeliae
GCTGGCGGAGACCCTCGCCCCGGCTAGGCCGGCCTCACAGATGGGCTCGGTGCTGAAGACGCCCTTTGTCTTTGGTTTGTTTGTTTGTTTTGAGTTTATACAATCATTAGGAAATCTTTGGTTTTGGCTGGAAATTTTAAAAGAACAAAACAAAACAAAACAAAGAAACCGCCCCCTCCCGACGTATAGCAGCCACCGTGACCTGACAAAGCTTCTCTTTCCCGTGGGGGTAGGGGAACTACATTCAAATCAAGATGGACTGGGTTAAGGATGCAGCTTCTGGCCAGGCTGGGGAGCAGGGAAGGGATACAGGATTGTCAAATAATAAAGAAGAAAATTAAATATTTGGAGGTTTCTTTTTTTTCTTTTTCCTTTTTTTTTTTTGGTCATGTTAAAAAGCGAGTAGCATGTACGCAGGACTGGGCTGAGAGCGCCTCCGGGCCCTGGCGTTCAGCGCAGCCCCGGGGCAGCTGCCCCGGGGCGGGGAAAGGCAGCGCGGGAGGCCCTTTTCCGCGGAGAGTGGAGGGGAGGGGGTGGATATTCACAGACTAATCAAGAGGACCCCTTGTAACCAAAGGAAATAAGATAAGATTGCAATTTGCCCTCACTTTGCAGTAGCTTTTAAGCAGCGACATTCAGAGGCGTTAGGGGGTCACTCCCCAGGTTGCAGGTCACGGGGTGCTATAGGCCAGAGTTCAGTGTTAATCAAAGGAGGGAGGGCAGACTTGGCAACTCTGTAGGGTTTGGAGAAAGTTAAAGCAAGTTACTCAGTTACGAGTTAGAAATGAGGTATACGACAGCTCCTGTACCTGTGGCGGATAAACACCCCACACCTACTCACACCTACCCTTAGATACTACCACAGAGGAAGGAAATGGAACAACGGCACTGGCTGGGACGAAGAAGCTACTGCCCGGGTCCTTCCCGCAGACCGCTGGCACGCGAGGTGCCCCACGGGGACCGGCGCTGCTCCAGACCTCTTCAAACCACCCGCGGGCGGCTCCGCAGCGATCCCTTCCCTTCTTCCCTGCCTCGCAGGGAGGCCCAGTCCAGCTCCCCGGGCACTCGCGGGGAGCGGCGCTGATCTCCGACTCTTTTCGCATTGCGTTTTCCCCTCGGACTCGCTCGGGTGCGGGGAGCACCAGGGTCACAGAGGCCAACACACGGAGAGTGAACGGGGGAAGAACTACAGGTTTTGTCTCAACTGCCTTGTTCTCAGGACACTGTCACGGGTGCTCTCGCTCCTAAATTGTTCCTCAAAGGGGCTGTGCGATCTCCACGACCTGCCCCTTGGCGTGCCATTTCCAATGTCTTAGGATTCCTTCTGTTTAATAATTTCAGATTTCTATAGCACCGCAACGTGCCAGCTTCGTCCGCACGCAATGTTATCACGTTCAGGGAACAGGGCTTAAGTAGCTGCTGCTGCTACAGAATTCAGCAAAGGCAGTATGAATCCTGAAGTGGGGCCTACAAGAGATAAGAGAATTTTGGGAGGAAAGGGGAAGCTAACTTGATAAATTAAGTATCTTACGGTTTTATGTAAAGCTCTGCCGGAGAATATTCACCAGCAGACCGACACAGTTTTAAGACAGATCAGCGTTTTGGTCTGAGCTACTCGACAATGTCCTGTTTGGTAGAGAGATGAAATAAGGCAGAGGGGGTATGTTCCAGTTCTGGGGCTGAGCCTCAGCAGCACTAAGGAACGCCAAAGGGTATCATCCTCCCTCGCCTCCCACAAGCTGTTTCATTTCCTTCCTCAGATTTGTTTTCCTTAAAGCACACCTTGTTTTCCACTTCTTTTGTTCCAAGTGCTCTTTTCTTTGAGAAGTCATTTCTTCAATATCCCTATTACCTATCTATAAATCTAACTAGCTCTTTGAAAAGTCACACAATATTAATACCACTTTTACATAATGTCAGAACAACAATTCTATTAGTAAAGCTTTCAGTGAAGTTCTGCAACCCGATTGGCGTCTGGAGGAAGAGTAGCTGGACAACCCACCTCTCCCCCTTCCTCCCTCCCTTTCTTCACAAGAGCTCACCAAGTTCACTGATAAAACAACTCAGCCCAATAGCACGATACATGAACATGTACAAGGCTACTTTGGGGAGCAAAGAAAGGAGTCTCCAAGGTCCCTCCCTTAAGAGAAAGACAATACGCAAAAGCTGTTGAACAGACTCTGACCTCGGACTACACTGCTTCCACATTCGAAGGAAAGAAACAGTTTTCCCTGACTGTATCCCAACATCGGCCTAAGACCTGCAGCACTGGGCAAGCCCCGCACACCGTTTGTCTTCACCGAGCCAAAGCGACTCTGTGCAGAAGAGGCGGGAGCACCCACAAGAGATGAGGTCCTTACAGAAAGGGACACCGACCCAAAGCTCAAACCCCCCCCACCCAGCTCTTCCTCTTACCCGCTCTGAGAACAGCAGAGCTGACAACTTATCAGTGCCTTTGGTTCCCTACGAGGCCACTGGGAATCCTCCCACCCCAGTGGAGTCGAGCTCCTTTAGAAACCCACCTCTCCCGATCACCACACGCAGCCAGGCGCACACGCTTGCGCACACACGCACTTGCACACACACCCACGCACGCCCCTCCCCTCTTCCCCCACTCCATCGGCCTTGAAGGGAAATGAGAAGGGAGCCCTGGCGTCCAGACGGAGGGGGCTGCAACACCCTCCCAAGGCAGTAACCACTCGCTCTTCTGCTACTCCCACCGCAACACCAAGACATGCGCCAGGAGAACAACCCGCTCCCTCGCCAACAACCCCTCAAAGCTCCTCTCCCACGACTGCCTCGCAGTATTTCAACCCTTTCAGGCATACCAGCCAGGTGTTAGGAGTAGGTTAGCTTTCACGTCTCAGTTTGGTTTTTTCTTTCATAGTTTTTGGTCTAGACAGGATTAGCATTGCTATTAAAAAAGGAAGTGTTTAAAAAGTTTTCCACCTATTATCAAGCACTACAAGCCCTACATTCAGTAACAAGACAAGGGGGATAAAAGGAACCTGTTTCACTTTTGCTCTCCCAGATAGATTAAGATGCGACAACCATTCTTCTCCCTCCCCGAAGTTAAACACAACGGACCCAGTTCAGCTCTGGAGCAACTCAACTAACTGAAATGGATTTACACCGCCCAGGTTGCTTCTAACCCAGTACAGCCATCTTCTTTCCCCCGAGCCTCCCGGATACGCGTTGCCTCATCTTCAGATCCCAGCGAAGGGCAAGGAAAGGCCAAGAGGGAGGGAAGTGTGCGCACACTCGAAAGGACCCTGAACAGCAACCCAATCAGTAACCTGCATGCCACCACGTGCTGTGCTGCAGATTAGACCACAGATAAACCAACCAAACAACAATCCCAAACCCAGGAGCGACAAAATGTTTCCTTTGGCAAGACAGATACAAGGAAAAAAATTCATGAGCAAACATTTTCCTTCTAACACAGTCAACCCCCTTCTCTGCCCCCGACATCCACCCACCCCCACCCGACCCTATAAAGTTGTAACCTATAAACAGGATCTCAAATACATACAGCATAATCATGTTTATCAATCATAATAAACATCAGTTCAACTAAACTCTACAGCTAGAATTATCTCCACTATTTATAAAGTTTGCTTTTCTCTTCTGATTTTTTCAGTTTAAAACCAGTTCTGCGACAATGCTAAGCTATGCTGAGGTATTTTATGAAGGTGCCAGAAGCCAGCTGCTACCCACAAGTATTGTTCTCAGAGCTGTATGGTGCTACCTTTCGCTGAGGGAAGACGGGGGAAGGAACAAGGAGGGAGAGGGGAGGAGGGAGGGAGGGAAGGGGCCCAGATTATTCCAGTTACGGATGGTTCTCAGCAGGGTATCGCAGGCGGAGCTAAAAGCAGCCCCAAGACAAAGCCCAGTAGTTGCTTCGGTTTTAGGAACTTGGTCAGAAAAGAAGTACCTGGTATGTTCTACATCCTGAACTTATTTGTCTACTCAGCTAAAAGGTGTCTTTTCCCTTCTCCCACAGCTAAATTATTTGTAGTTCAGTGCAAGCTTCCTAACACCCTTCTAAGAGCACCCCACGGGGGTAAAAGCTCAGAGCGTGTACCCACTAAGAGTCTCCTGGGAGAAGTGGCAGACAGACCCAATGAAGGTAGATAAGCCGAAAAAACATCAAGCTCTTTTTCATGCGTTACTGCGTGCGTTTGTCTGTGAAGATATGCAAGTACAGGAGTCTCCTCTTTCCATCGTCCCAAAAGCACTGAAACTACTTGCGCTGACGTACAGGGAACCAGGTACCGTTCAGATCACGGAGCAAAAAGGATATGAACATTTTAAGAAGTTGCAAACCGTGAGTCAGTAACTTTACGACAAAGCCTCCTCTGTCAAAAACCTTTAACGTATTTTAGGGGTCTCCCCGCTGGAAAGAAGAGACAGACTCACGGGCAGCAACAGGAGTGAGATTTAACAACGGAAAAGAGCAGAACCTCTGCAAGGTATGTATCTGGAATTCTGTATTGCTAGAGTATTTTGGAAAGGGAGGGAGAAGTAAAAAGAGGTATCGGTTGCAAAGATGCAAAGGAATTTGAGTTGGCTACGTGAGGACTGACAACCATAAACCCCGGGGGGGCAGCGGGTTAGCTTACTCCTTTGGTAACACTCCACCCTAGGCAACAGTCAGGTGTACATCCGACAGGTATACCCAGGCCCTGTGGATAAACATCATTTAACCGTTTCAGGCAGAACAGGCATGGTGACTCTTAATAAAGTTACCACGGCAATAAATTGATCTACATTTTAAACTTCTGGTTAAAACCAAGTATCATTGAAAGTTTGGACCAGACGCACTATTTCGTCTGTCCCAAAACACTCTTAATGACCATGAGAAGCTACTTGTCTCTCTAAGATGATTAGTTAAGTAAATTTTTATCTAAGAAAGTATCAATTGATATTTAAGGTAAATCAGATGTTGTTTTGGTCTAGTATCTGCGGTATGGTTCCAGCTGTAACAGGTGTTCTGCTCCATTTGTAACAAAGAAAGACGGAATTTCTGTTTTAAAGAATGTTGTCCTGCAGGAACGTGCACGGAGCTAAGGAATTAACACTGCTGTCTCCCTTCAGTAACTCACCTCCAGAAATGTGTGATGAGCCAAAGCACACCACGAGGCTTACAGAGGTGACATTTAAACATTAGAACGAACCAAAACATTAGTTCCAAAAGAAGTAAAAAAAAAAAAAAAAAAAGACACTTTCTATTGCTCGCACAATCGTTGGCATGGATACACACGGAGAATTTTCTCTAGCATATTTTGCTAATGGCCATTCTCTTACTGCCCCCTGAGCAAAACCGGTTATTTCTATGCTTTTTTTTTTTAAAAAAAAGGAATTAATTATCCTAAAAGATTTTGGCAAGATATCAAAAGATCAGAAGTATAAAATTTTTGTCTACTGTAAAGTATGTAAAATTAAAATAAGAAAAAGGGTGAAAGTAAAGGCAGTGGATTGCTCTTGCCCAAATGAAAAGCTCTCTATGAGAGATATACTATGAGAGAACATTTGTTCTCATGTGTTAAGATCAGCAGATAGCTTCTTCGCTCAGTGTTGGCATCTCCCTGATTAACCTAAAAGGTGCAACAAATCACAAGCTGTAACTCCAAATGCATCAGGAGCTATACTGTTTTCACTGAAAATCTCTTTGTCTGCCTGTTCATTTAAAGATAAAATTCAAACTCGAAGCTTCTGATGTCCTAAAAGGTCTATAATTCCAGCCATCAGAATATACGTCTTCCTCTTAATATTCTGGCATTTTAGTTTTCTCTTACAAGATAACCTCACTAGCACTCAAACAAAATTACTGAGCAACAGCACTTTCCTACATGAAGATCCAACTAACTTTCAAGTATGTTCTCCTTGCTGGTTCAGCCAAGCACAGATTTCCCATTCATGGTAAGGTGACCTTTTCAATCCAATTTAACTTGCGTTTCGACAACTATTTATTGAAGCAGAGGATCTTAAGAAGTAGCAGAACGATGATGTCTCGTCACAAGTTACCCAAAGGAAAAAAACCCCAAACCCTGAAGTAACACAAGCCTATGGGCTGGAAAAAAAAAAAAAATCTCTTAAAAATCAGGTACTTGTGCACGTAACAAGCATGGTATCTCCCCCCAAAATTTTTGAGTGCATGCACATACACACCATATCAGAGCGACATGATAAAATGTACTTAGACTAACACGTACTGCACACTAACTCAGAAACAAAATTAATCCTCTTAAGGAGATTTAAATAGACAGATGTGACTCTTGTAAGCAGCCACATCTGTGTGTAGTTTCTATGAGCTGTTCATGAATCATTCTACGATGACTACAGAGAGTGCGCTCTGAGGAGATCAAGTGTGCTAAAGCCAAACTGGAATACATTTTCCTAACGTCAGAAAAAATTTCATCACCAACCTACAACACTTCATCCTGAAGCCATTTTCTAGGTTGTTCTTCTAGACCTTCGGGGCATATCTGTATTTGTGTCTCTGTAAATCTCTTGCTTTTTGAGCTAACTCTCCTTGGCTATAATGAGAGAGTTTTTCACCTTCTCTTTTCCTGCGTATGTCCTTTGGCATGCTTGCAACTATGAAAAGCAACCCACACATCTTTAAATACAGAGACATGGACCTCTGAAAAAGAGATGCTATTATCCTTTTCTAACACGCTTCGAAATTCCTTCTGGTCCTGGCTGACAAATCAATACAGGAGCAAATGTACCAGCATACAGCTAGAAGACTGTCTAGAAGTGAACATTTGCGCAGAAAAAACATAGCAAGGATTTCAGACTGTGAGCACAGAACAGAAAATCATCTCCGTTCAACGTACGAACCCACTGATACTGGAATCAGAGATGTAACTTTGTCACTGGAGGACCAAACACAAATTTGTCTGCTAAACAAACGCCCTGGGTCTGTCAGCAAGTTTGTGACAATGCATGTCCCAGTGTCTGCTGGGACAGTAATTCTCCATTTTCAACACTCGCAAACTGAGACCACAATCATATTTACTAGGTCTGTATACAATTGTTATTGTCTCTTTTAGATGCATCAATTTTTGCTGTCAGCATGATTATGACTTAAAAAGAAACTTCTGCTAAATTCTACTACGTGATCTCATATTCCTTTCATGCTCTGAAGGAGCATATGCACTCTAACTAGGCAGACGTACACCCGCTGCCAATCTGATTTCCGTCTTTCACCTAAACACTGGAGGTAGCCAGCATCCACGAGACAAAACACCGTTAGGGATGGAAAGCAGGCTCCAGGAGCGACAGTCAGTCATTTGGATGTTTTAGGACAATGAATCAGAGCACAGCAGTAACGGACGCCATGGGATATGTGCTGTTTGGGTATTATGTCAGCTTCTGCAAGCAAAACCAAGCCCTTTCTGGATATGTGGCTACTCTGAGTTTCCAGTTTCTCTCAGAAAAAGACTTGCTAAGAAATTCCCTGGAATCTGGGCCCCAGAGAGGGTGATGGGGTAGAGAGGAGGAGGGTAAGGGGGTATAAGGTGCTCACACCAAAGCCATGTGACCAATGCAAAGGTAGTCAGGAAAAAAAGCAGATTTTTATAATAAATAAACCATCCAAGCTGCATTAGTGTTCCAGATATGTACTCAACAAGACCCTCTTCCAACCACAAACCAGCAAGAATGGGACATGAAAACTCATTCAGACAGCTAATGGCACAGTCTCTTTGAACTGTGGAGAGAGGATTTTACGCTGATTTAAGGCCCACCTTTCTTTGTGTTTCCTAGATATATGCAAGGACCATGACCCCCCACCCCGCCACAAAACCCTTAGGGAGTAGAGGACATATCGGAGAAAAGACCGGTAGTATCCCCCCCCCCTTAACAAAAAAAAGCTTCCTGATAAATCGTATTTTTGCACAGGCGTGAAAGTAAGCGGGAACTTTCAGAGTCAGGAATGAACGTTATAGCTGCCGTTTTCCCCATCCTCTTACTTCACTGAACACAAGCCCCAGGGACTTGCATTCCTTTGGCAGAAACTGTAGTCCGTGCTATGGCCTCCAGACCAATATAGTGGGTACCAGCATCCCCTCTTCCACTTCTTCCCCACCTCCCTGAAGCTGACCCCGCTATACCTTTTACTGCTCTGAAGCTATTACTGTGGGCCATCTCCATTTCTGCAGTATTATTCATAGCCCTAAAAGTCTCCTGCACAGCCTGAAGTCATAGAGACACGTCAAAAATACTTAGATTTATCCATACTGGTGGGATGAGGGTGGGACCTGTTGGATTAACAATCCCCTGACATTGCCATTCTATTTACACATCAAACAAAAGAAAACAAATTAAAATCAAGTTAAGAGTCTGCCCCAAGGATAACACAAATTACCAACCAAAAAAAAAAAAAAGATTAAAAACAAGCAGCAACTTTTATATAAAATTAATAAAAACAAAAGACAAATGAAAAAGAAATTGTCAGTAGCATCTATCGCCTCTCTGCATCTGAACTGCACTTATACAAACTAGTCCATTAGTACAGCAGCTTGCTAGAAATTGACTTTGGTTCAAGCTTAGTTTTAAAAAAATAAAACATAAAAAAATCAAAAACGATTAAAAACAAGCAGCAACTTTTATATAAAATTAATAAAAACAAAAGACAAATGAAAAAGAAATTGTCAGTAGCATCTATCGCCTCTCTGCATCTGAACTGCACTTATACAAACTAGTCCATTAGTACAGCAGCTTGCTAGAAATTGACTTTGGTTCAAGCTTAGTTTTAAAAAAATAAAACATAAAAAAATCAAAAACACATTAGAAACGGTGGACGGACATTTGTTAGTTTCCCTGCTTGCAGTTCACTAGTTTTGAAGTTTTAGGGATAATTGGTTTAAATATTCAGTCAAACAGGAAGGTGGAGAGTTAGAGATGAACAGAGCAAAAACATGGCGGTGGGGGGAGAGAGATAAGGGGTTCTGCCACTTGAGTGCAAACGCAAATCCCACATGCTCAGGTCACAAACCAAAGCACATGTAGAGTTTAAAGTTGCTGCCTTCTGGATCTTGGATGAGAAGCTCCAGGATCCCCCTGAATCATCAACAAAATGAACGTAGCTGCATCAGCTCATTATTTAGGACACTCCGGTGACAAAAGAAAAGGGGGCGGGGGGAAAGGGACTCTTCTAATACCCTCGCTAGCTAAAAGTAATTTAGTTTAATACACATGGCAGAAACCTTTAAATCCATCAGGAACGGAAAGTTCAAAGTGAACTGCATTGCAGTGATCCAGTCTTCTCTTTTTAAACATCTTTTTTTTGGTTCAGATACTAGATTGTATATTTAAGAATATACAGATCGAACTTCTGTACAGTTCGTTACTCTTCCTCATCCACTTCAATATCCTTTGCTACATGGATCAGAATCAACCTTGAAAAGATCGTTACAGTGGCAGGCAAGCCCTGACGCTCTGGTCAGAGATGCTTATTGCCGCTTTTACATCGCGAGCGGCATCACAGCTCAGAGGCTCCACGAGATCACCCAGGTATGTGCAAAGCCCCAGAGTCAGCTCTACTGTGTTGGCATAAACGATGGCCGCTTCTGTTCTCATGCTGTTGGCTTCTGTGTCTTGCAGTCAGAAGCACTTTTTTACTAGAAAGTTTTTCTAAATGCAATGTTGGAAGCATCAGAATTAACGGAAAAGGAATATTGCTACGAATAGGGAGAATCTGACCTTTTGAGATCCTGTACCAACTCACCTGGTGGAAATCTAGGAATGCAAATGCTGCTTTACATGCTGCCAATTAGCTTGGGTAACTTGACGCTTTTTAAATATTTGTGGGTGCTCTTAACAGCAAAATCAAACCAATAGAACAGAAGAACCATCGGTATGTCACACGACCTAGACTCGGGAGGTCAAATCCCACTCTCTGAAGTAAAAAGGAACCGTGCGCACAAAGCTAAGCGCAGAATTTGGCCATTTTGTCTAAATAACTGAGAGAAGGAGCACTGCGGTTCGGAACTAATTCCTATCTCTGCTTAAAAAGCATAGACCAGCCTGGAAGTTTGCACACAATGATCTCTACAGCTACACTGAGCTTCCTGCGCAAATGATGAACATAAATTCTTCTGACCCCTACAAGTAACCATTAGACAAATTCAACGATGAGGAAACTGTTCAGAAGATTAGGACAGAAAGTCTATTTGTGCTCCATTCTTCCTCTCCACCCTCCCGCCCTCCCCCCGTGGTGTGGGAGCTCGCTGAAAATAATCCAGGAGCAAAAGACAAACGCGTCCAAACTATATATATAAAAATAATAATAATAATAATCATAATAATAATAATAGAGATACACCAGTAATACAGGCCTGCCTAAATTGTACCAGTTAAGAAAGGAACCCCCAACACAATTGATACGATTATAAACACCTTGTATGACATAATGGCCTGTACAACAGACCTATAAAATGATAATTAAAAAAGAAAGATATTTAGACCAGAAAGAAACAAGAAATCCCCTTCCTATGTTTGAGTTGATAACCCACCTTAACTTGTCATTGTGACTGCTGGAAATGATAAGTAGTCCTTTCACTTTTTTTGTGGTTTTTTTGTTTTTTTGTTTTTTGTTTTTTTTACATTTTTGGTTAGAAAGTTCTCCGATCCATGAAGCGATCCTGAAAAGACAGTGTTTATTATAAAATTAGGCAAATGTCTGTCCCAGCTTTGAATCCTTCCTGTTTTGCTTTTGTTTTTTTTATATTTTTCCTTCTCTCCCTTGTCCCCAGCAACACGGCGAGAGGATGCCCATCACATTTTCAGTTTATAAACCCCGCTGGCAGCCAATCCCACCGCACAGTGAAACAGGCTGCTGGCAGCACAGCTCAGCCCGGCTCACTGTGCCTTGGAGGCAGTAGTGGTGGTGGATGTGGCCCCGCTCGCAGAGGCCACGGTGAGGAGAGAGTTCTGGATGGACTCGGCTGAGGTGGAGGTGGCGTGAAGGCTGGCGACTGGTCCAGAGGCCCCTGCGGAGGCTGCAGCTGCAGAGACCAAGCTAACTGGGTTGCTGGTGAGCAGAGAAAGGTTCTGAGGGTTCAGGAACAGAGGGGCAGTTACGATGTTAGGAGTACCTCCAGCATTGGCAAACACCAAGTTTCCAGTTGCATCCAGTGATGTTATTGGAAGAGAGCCACCAGACGCAAGAGCTAAAAAAGGGAAAATTGAGCAGGGAGGACATAACATTAGCAGTAAGCAACAACGCAAAACGTGCGTGAAAGCAACTGGTCTCTGCATTCTCCTTTCTCTGATATGCGTGCTCTCTACACCACTAATGACAGTCATCTCATCTTAGGTTGTTTTTTAAAAAACACAACTCTTTCTGAAGAGTGGACAAGATCTTGCAGATACTAAAATGCCTCTGTCGTCTGCTCCTAAACTAATTCCGTTATGCCTTTCTTCAGATCTTTAAGCGCAATACTGGCCGCAGGAAACCTGTACATTCAGGCAACCTGTACTGGAAAGGGTTGAGATGAGTGTTCACATGAAATGACAGGTATCACAAGATGAAGAAGGTCATGTAACCTTGAGCGTAACATTGTAAATGTTACAATGTTACAACTTACTCTCTGTTACAACTTACTCTCACCAGTCTACAGGCTTCAGTCTGCCTTAGATTATGATCTTGTAAATTTAGCTGTGACACTTTACAAAACATTTTTTTCTTGCACCCTAGAAACAAGATTTGTTAAGTAGTTTAGAGGATACTTGAATACATAGGTTAGCTAGCTCTTTAGGCACTTGCGCGATCTAGTTTTTACAGGTGACACACTATGAACTGAGAACAACTCTTGCTGAAGTCAGTGGAAACTTCTGGCTGCGTGACACTTCCAGAATAAATCTTTACTCCTCTGAATAAGGATTTATGGATTTAAAGTTCTACATAAGGACTTTAGGAGGCAGGTGGTTTGTTGTGGGTTCTTTTTAAATGCATATGAGGACAAGAATTCAGGATCAAGTCTTGCTCGGAACTGCCCTCCTAACAGACTTCAAAAGAGCACAACTCTGCTCAAGCTTATGCTAGAAGAGCTATAAAAAGCAAATCTCTAACCTGCTGGAGATACATGCCAATGGGGGGAGGATAACAAAATAAATTCCAGATCACGTTCAATATCTTAAGTGCCTCCTGAAAATCTCTACAAAATCATACACAGTTCTAATTCCCTTTCTGAAGTTGTACCTGCTCTTATCTCTGTGATACATGAAATGCATTTGCACATTTAAATTTTGTAAAACCTTTACTCCTATAACATTTATGTCCAGTGCTGAGGAGCCAGTGTTCTTTTTTGGTAGAGAAAAAGAAAGCACGTAAACTCAAGTTGTATCACAGAGGTGCATTAAAAGAATACTGCTGACCTTGAATAGTTGCCAGTGTACTGTTGCTCATCAAGGCCGGGCTGAGAGCACCACCCAATGTCCCTGGATTGAGACTGAGTAAGGCACCTCTGGAGGAAGCAAGATCATGGAAGAAGAAACAAAGACAAAGGGAAGGAGTGTTACTTTTAAGAAAAGGTTGTCACTGCTCAGAAGTACACCATCATATTTAAAAAAAAAAGGGGGGGGGGGGCGGGGGAGGGGGGAGAGACCAGAGGGGGGGGGGGGGGGGGGGGGGGGGGATAGGTGGAAAGACCAGAGATTAAGGGCTAATTGTAGTTTATTTTAGTTTTTCCTTCACGACGCCTTGAGTTTCAGCTATGTGGTTAGCAACATGCCTGAAGTACAGGTACTGTAAATACATGACTTGTATTGATTGTTGCTGTAAAATATTCTTGTAAGTATTTTGGGGAAACTGCCACTCGTTAGAGAGCTATCATCATCTCCCAAATTCAGATAAGAAAGATGTAAATCAAGAGGAATTGAAGAAACAAAGTAGTCATCTCTCAGAGCAACGTTTTTAAAACTAGAACTTCAACAATACATCATCATGCCTCTTTTACAGCTTCTTGCTGATGATGGAGAAATGATTACAGAGGTGTGAAGTGGGTCTAAGCTAGCTCTCCATTTTACAATTAGTAGAACAGATGCTATGATTCACTGGTAAGTTGCAGCTCTTAAGTCAAGCTCTGCAGTGGGATGGATGACTTATCAAATCACAACACTGCTGCAACACAGCTTTTTCATCTGTAAAATGAAAACATTTGTGTACATTGATGGGAATGGTCAATTACCATCTCTAAGTAAACCTTCAGAATTTGAGATAAACGACAATAGAATCACAAAGTGAGCTACCAGAAAATAGTGATACATAAAAGCCCATACAATTCAGACCAAGAATTCTCCTTCCCTCTTCTGTCACCTCACCTAAAAGGGTGTGAAAAATTCATCCTTACCCAGCTGCAAACTGCGAGGATGCCATCAAGCCTGGGTTTAGTCCTGCTGCAGCAGCCATGGCAGCAAGACTTGCATTTGCAGGCAACTGTGCAGCTCCTTGTAACGCGGCTGCTGCCGCTGTTTGCAACCCTGATGCCGTTACCATCACCTGGCTGGTCCCAAGAGGGGAGGACAAGGGAGTGGAGGTTGTCTGTGTTGTGCTGGTCTCACTGGCACTGGATGCCTCTGAAGTGGAGGCTGAGGCAGAAGGGGAAGGACTCAAGGAGGGTGATGTCACTGCTGAAGAAGCTGGAGGTGCTGTTGAAATCACTGTTGCTGTGTTGTTGGAGGTGGTTTCTGTTGTGCCTAGAAGATTGATTCTGGTTAGATCAGTACAAAACACAGATATGACTGAAGAGAAACCACTACCCACCTGAACTGCACATCCAACTGAAAAGGAGACAATCACACATTTCTGTAGGACCAAGAAGCACCAAGAGTCCAAATGAGAAGCTCAGACTATAATAAAATGACACTTCCAAGAGGAGGCTGAGTAGCTCTAGGATCTAGAAGCTAGCAATGAAATATAGCATATTTCATTCCAGCATCACCTGTGATTTTATCCCCAGAAAAGTCAACTGAATGGTCACAAAGACTGAAGTTTCCTAGTGGAGTAACTAGGAAACCTTGTTCCTAGTGGAACAATGACAAGAATGTCCTGGGCTGCCAGTGAGACCAATACTGAATGACCTTTTGAAGAGCTTAAAATGGGAAAACGGTAGAGGTTAATGTGGGGGCAAGGGAAATCAGCCCTTACCTGTGACTGGCAGACTAGTTACAGCAGGACTGGTCAGAGGGAGCACAGGATTGACAGTCAGGGTTGTAGCTGCACTGCTAGTCACAAGGCTTGGCGTGGTTGCCACCTGGAGGTCAAAAAAGAACACAACTGCTCAACTGGTAAAAGACGGAGTTAGCTACTAGACTTGGATTTCTTTCTTCCCATCCTCAACTGAGGAAGTTATCAGGGAAAACACTGCGTATAAACTAACTTTTTTGTAATTACATTACTTCATCATTCAGTGGACCAACCATAGTACCTTCTCTAATTACCAGCAATATCTTTACTCTTAATCATTCAGTATTTGGAGATGTATCCATTACATCCATACTGTCTCAGGACTGCAAGTTAGCCCTCCCTCTCTGCCTCCCTCCAAAGACAGCACCTTGTTTTAATAGTCTCACTCTTACAGAAAGAGTTACAAAATATATTATTTCTGCACGGGTTTTTTTCTTGTTTAAACGTCTTTTCAGTTCCAAATCTCTTTCTCTGATAAAATTATTTAAATGCCCCAGCATTACCAAAAGTATTTAGGGTAATGTGTTTACATGGATAAACAGAATAACATTTCACTTTTACTCAGCAAAACTATAAACTCTACTTTGATAAGTTTCCTTGTGCCAGAGGAAGGATCTCTGAATTTTAAAACATTCAAATGACATAAGCTAATTTTACTTGCAGACAGGTTATTACAAGAAAGCTACAATAAACTGAAGACATTACGGATAAAAAACACCAAAGATTTAAGGCTGGAGGAACTAGCTTATGAGGAAAAATGAAATATAAGGAGAGAAAGGACTTTTTATGGACAAGAAATGGTGTCCAACGGTAATATTTGAAGACTGTTATACATCAATGAGAGAAATGAATCCCTTAGAATTGCCCAAGAGAACATAGCCAAGGATATAGGCTAAAACCTTCCTCCTTTCCCCTCTCTTACCTTAAGTTTATTATCAGAGAAATCTTTCTCATGCCGCATAACCTCTTACAGGAAGTCAAATGCTTCATGCATTTTAAACAAGACGAGGGCAACTGGGACAGATCTAAAAGCTTTCTGCCCATCTCAAGCAGTGTACGAAATAAAGAGCAGCTAGATACATAGTACGCTTCGCACAAATGCAGCCCAGACATCGTATCTGTCATCTGCCCACCGAACAGTTAAGGCCAAGGTCACAATCCATATTTCAGGGCAGTGAATGACCTAGAATTAATACAGCTAACCCCGTGGTTACAATGACTGACTTCAGCCAATGCAAAAGTAGGCTGCCATCAAAAGGAGCATTCCCCTCCAATCCTGCTTCAGAGCCCTAGCACTTGTGCAGGCAGGCTACAAGTCAGATTGGTTATCTAGCCCTACTGAAAATTCATCATTGTTCTTCACGTTGTTCTTCACATTGCAAATGGTTAATTTGCAGTCAAACTAGTAAACTAAGCCCAATCATCCTCTGGACACAATCTCCAGAGCTGACACAAGGAATCAACAAAGCACACAGTCAGTGAAGGCTAGGGGCAGCAGGGCTGGAACTCCATTTGAGTGGCAGCACAGTCTTAAGAGAAGCTTACAATGAGTGAAAATGCTTAGTGAAACATCACTGAAAAAATGGAGACTGTGGTTAACACCTCAATTTCTTACCTACAATGGCAGTTTATAATAAAAGGGAAATTTATGTTGGAAAGCTTTCTTAAGTTGCAGTCCGAGTAAACTTGCATGGTTACTAAAACACACTATCATAAATCTCACTATATTCTGCTTTGGTAGCAAGGCATGCAACCTTGCTTTCCAATTGTGGGGAAAAAAAAAAAAAGACTAAGTACATTTAACACATCCCTTCCCCTGAAACAAAAGGTTGCATGCACACATCCTGAGACAAGGATGAGGGGAAAGAATGACATGTCACCAAAATTAATGATTTAATGAAGTACTGGAAGATATTAGCTACTACAGTGATGAGGGTGGAATAAATACTACAAAAGGACAGCTACAGGCTACATAAATTCCACCACATTCCTATTAGCATAGCTACTATGAAATCTAACAGCTACTGTTTCTATTTATAAAAACAGACCTCCACGGACATTGGTAGCAAAGGAGCTGAAGGAACCTTGATGCATGTGTTTTGTTACTCTTATTTTCATGAAGTTTGTGTTTACCTGAGGCAAATACAAGTGTGGGAAATTAATTACATGAGTATTAGCTAAATTGTTCCTTTGTTCCACGTCTTTTTTTACATAAATCATTCCTGACTAAAAGTGACAACAACAGTATCATTGGATTTGTGTGACTTAAGTCTCCAAATGATACGTTTTACAGCTGCTCATCTACTTATCAGAGCAGCCAAAATACGAGGGGAGGAGTAGAGCTGTTAAGCATATTTTTATTACTATTATTTTACAAAAGTAGTTTGGGCAAGAGAGGAAGTCCAGATATAAACTGGAATTACTATCTGGAATATTTTCAAAGCAATAACCCCAACCGCAAATTTGCTAGTCAGAATATTTACTCACGAGCTGACTAAATAAAACACCCAAACTGAAGGGCCAACTACTGCCTGATTTGTAAGCATTGTCTCTCTTATATAGTATGCAAGTAGGATATTTAAAATGCCAGTAAAATATAAATTTGTGAGAACAAGTCTGCTGTACAAAAAAGGTGTAGCATGTGCAACTTCCACAGTGAGCACAATAGAACTATCTCTTCCAGTGATCTTTGTCAACACAGTTTCTGGATTCTTACCAGTGAGGTTGGGCAGGGGAAAATTGCTTTGATGGGCGAGCTGCTGGTTCCACCACTGCTGGGTGGGTTGATCCTTTTCTCCTTCTGGCGCCGGTTACAGAACCATACGCGGATCACCTCCTTCTCCATGTTTAGCTGGTCAGCTATCATGGTGATCTCATCCGAGGTAGGCTTTTGGTTCTGAGAAAAGGAAACGGTACTTAAAAAGCTGTGAAATTACCTTCTGAAGTTTTACATCATAGCTGCTTCTTCATGAGGCAGAAATCTGGATGGGCCATTTATATCCAGAATCTGGTCAGTGGTACAATATCTACAGAGATAGACCATAACAGATACTTCTGCCCTCCATTTTCCTAGTTACGGGAACATTTCTACCAATAGTAAGCTGTGTTCCTCAGAGACGGGTGATGTAGACTAAGCTCACATGCTTCTTTTTGAGAGAAGGGATCTGACTTGTGAGTTAATCCTTCAAGGAATTCTAGACCTCGATAAGGAAATCTTTCTTTCAGCATCTCTCAAAAAGGAATAGGAGAGAGAAACTACATCAATAGCCAAATGAACCTCCAAGTTGTCTAGACCTATAATGAAAGACAGGTAGATTGAACGGGCCACTTACAGAGGCTATCTGCCCATACAGCTGCACAAAGTGCCTAACAAGAGTAACATAAGGCCAGCTAAAAACCTCACATTATGTATGTTTAGACTGTCACCCCATTTAGCCACCCTCAGAAAGGGTAATCTTTTTTTCTTTTTTTTTGATGTGCAGAACATCAAGCTTAGACCTACGGTTCAGTATCTTGGAATGCGAAATCACAAAGTCAGCAAACTGCAAGAACTAATCGGTTTTTTTGAGGGGATTTGTGGTTTTTTTTTTTTTTTTTAAGTGAAGTAGAAGTTGATGCGTGCTTCTTGGCACAGCCTTTGTATTCAAACACTTTCTAAAATAGCACAGTAATGGGTTCACTCCAACAGATTGTTAAGCAAAGTTTCTTCATTTCTTTATAGGCTGAGCGGAGCAAGCACTGACCTCCAGGAAACTCTTCTCTAAGGCCACACGTATGTTGGTCTCTATGCTGGTGCGTTTCTTCCTCCTACGGTTCAAACCTTCGATCCCCAGCCCTGGAGAATTCAGGGCACTTGGGCTGGAGAGAGTTGAATCAGATGAGAGGTTTTCTGAAAAAAGAAAGTAACACAAATCAGGAGATTTTATTTGACTGCAGTGCAGTCTAATGCAAGTCTTAGTCACCTGTGCAAGGTATGTTAAAACCCATTCTGTATCTATTCCAGATATATAGAGATTTCTGAAGATCATACGCATTGATCGTTGTACTTGTAAATTACAACATACACTTGAAACTTAAAAGCTACAAGTAAGCCCAGAGGGCACTCTCTGCTCCTGTATGCTACCACACTATCCCTTTTATAATACCTATACAAAGCTTGTATCTCCCTTATCTCATTCCACCCCACACTCATTCACTGCAAGTCACAGTTTAAAGAAAAAAAGCAGTAACTGCTATCCATGAGCCACAGCTGTAAGTCACAGGCAATTATGAAAAAATCTGAGCAGCCTGAAACTTCTTTTACCCACTCTGCAGTACACAAGAGGAAGAGGAAGTTCATGGCCAGCTTCACAGCATTCAACCTCTTCTCTCCCATCTTAGGAGATACTCAGTGCTATGCAATTCTACCAAACAGCCTACACAGCTAGCAGCTCCCTCTCCTTAGCTTCACTAGGTCTCTAGCTGTCAACACCTAATCCTATCTGTTTGGCTCCACAGAAGAGCAAAGAGAGAACACACTTGACCCCACTTTGTAGCAGAAAGTGCAAAATAACCAACAGGCAGGTTCCAGCAGGGAATTTAAACAAAATGATTAATTATGGCTGGAGATCCCTCACTGCACTGGGGTTTGTGGGTGATAAGCAGGTGTTCAAAGGTCACAATGCCCAAGACCATTCTGGTAGGCTCAAATGGGCAAGTACATTCAGTTATTATTTTCTAGAATTTTTTTTTTTTTCAGTAATGGCACCCATATATGTGCTGAAACCCATCTCCACCCTGAAAACACCACAGAACAAGCTGAGTTCCGTAACGAAATTCTCCAACACTGCAATGTAACGTAATGGAAAGCATCATCGGTATGCTTCTCCTGCCTGCTTTTACCTAAAAGTAGCCTTTAAAGTCACCTGAATCTTTCTTCCAAAGATTTTCATGAAACTGAATCAGAGCCAAAGATGATGGTTCACAACTTCCAGACTGTGAAGGACCCTGACACTGTTGCAGTCCTTAACTTTACAGATTCAAGTATTTCTTCAGGCTAGCAGGAAAAGCAAACTATGTCATTCCTTGCAGCACTGGATTCTTCCCGTGTTGCTGGAAGGTTTAGGGACCACTGGCCTGTAGACTAGAGCATTTAGGTGAAGATCTTTATGTTTTCTATCACAGATCTAGATTACCTAAAGATAACCCCTGTCAGTGCAACAGAATGACACTTCCTTGTTTCAATGCAGGACAAATTTTCAACACTGCATCCAATTACTTTCAAAACTTCAGAGAATGCTGTAGGCGTCAGCATAAAGCTCTCTTCATTTTGGTAAAAATAGGAAGGCACACACCGTCCCTGCCATCTGTTTAGCAGATCCATCAGTTTATACTATGTACAGTTGTACACTTGGAAGAAAAAACTGGCTGACAGCACTCAAACACTTTCTATCCTAACACCTAGCACCACCATCCAAGCTCCTTTTGCTGGTGGGGAAAAAAAGAAAACAAAAAAGGAACACTACCAACATTGGCATCATGAATAACTTATCTCCTGGGAAAAAACAATTCTGGAAGGGAAAAGCAAAACCTAACCCACAAAAAACTCTTCCTATGGGGAGAAAGAGAGTGTTTATACGGACCCTTGGAGAGAGATGAAAAGAACGCACATAGGGGTGTGGGAGGAGATGAATGCAATAAGCTCTGCCTACTGAAACAACAAACCATGCAACCCTCTCTCTACTACACATCTGAAAAAGAAAGCTAGAAGAGGATTAGAAGTTATATGCATTAACATACATAAAGGAGGAAAACCATGACACGTATTATACCTCATCCCATGCAATTATTTAGCTGGCTGCAGAACACAATTCTGAAAGTTCATATTGGAAGAATTTCAGATGCGTATGGGCACATGAAAAGGGAAGTATGGACACTTATTCCTACACCCTTGTTTGTCCCATGGACAGTTACAACGATTGGTGGCTTCATAAAACCATAAGGGCACAAACGAAGCAGTTTTGCAGGGTTTTTCAGAATCCTACTGATTTTGGTAGGCTGGTGAAGAAATACACAGACTCATTCACCTGCATCATTGAGCCACTTTTCCAGAAG
Organism: Pygoscelis adeliae; assembly: GCF_000699105.1. Taxonomy (NCBI): domain Eukaryota; kingdom Metazoa; phylum Chordata; class Aves; order Sphenisciformes; family Spheniscidae; genus Pygoscelis; species Pygoscelis adeliae. The sequence goes on from NW_008824791.1 coordinate 4,506,587, forward strand.
CGGCTTTAACTTGCACATGTTCTTAAAGCTGAGGTTCAAGGCTTCAAAGCGAGAGATGGTAGTTTGGCTGAAGTCATTTCCATAGAGTTTGCCCATAGCGAGCCCAACATCACCCTGGACAAAGAAAGAGAAAAAATGGATTCACTAACATAGGCACTTCCAAAGCAAGGAATCCTGTCACAGTCTTGTGTTTTCTTAGTGACTCCACTGCTGCGTGGGATTTCAGTTTCACAGAAACTTGCTTGGCTCTACTAAGATTCACACTAAAGCAAATAAAGAAATGTCAAACCTCAGTCAGTTTAACCATGTAACTCTTTCCAGGAAATCCCTGATGCTTTGTCTTCTTTGCATTATCACTGAGCAGAACATTCACTGAATATTAACTTGCGATTTTTTTCTTATTCTTTAAAATAAGTAAAGGCCAAGCTCTCTTTAGGAGCAGATTTAAGTATCTGCATATTTCACACCGAAGAAGAAAAAGTTCAAATAAGCAGAAATGCAGTGAATTCATGTTCTCAAATTAGTAGAAAAACACTCTTGAAAAGATGTCTACAAACATGTATCACATTTAAATAGATGCAAAAATATTCTTATCTGAACTTTCAATATCTTCTGAGGTTCAAACCAAACTTCTCCCCACAGATACACATTTCAAAGCGGACAAGAAGTTGAACCATTTCAAATAATAAACAACTGTAGTCTTCACTACCATTACCCATCTGCCAAAAAGCTATCCATAAGATTTACAGACAGATGATCATCTCTTTACATCTGTTACTGCTTTTCAAAACTGAGTTTTAGCTAGCTATCAGACATTTTGCTTATCCTAATATCTATATATACACATCTCTATGTAGTATACACTTGGAAAGTCTTGTTTAAATAATAATAAAAAAATCAATCCATTCTTTATTGTGGCCATTAAAGACACCATAATGTTTTCTTGTTTTGTTTTAAAGCTGGAAGTCCTGCCCTTTGAAAAACTGTAATTATTTTTTAAGTATGCTGTTTGGTCTAAAGTAGTTTAATTTAGACTTTTGTTTTTTAACACAAAAAAGAATGAAAAGTCTAGAAGAAGAGACTGAAAAGCTTGAGCATAGTTAGTGGAGTTTAATTGCGAGTGGGTTAGTTGGATTGTGTGTAAAGCTTGCTTTCTTTCCTTTTAGGTCAGATCCACAACCACAGCTTGACACAAGTATACTAATAGCATGCAGAGTGGCCACATCCAAGTGAGGAAGAAAACAACCTCTGGTAAGCTTAGAAATTGTGCAGGTTGTGTAAAGAAAACAATTTCCTTCCTAGAAGAGGACCAGAACAATTGGTCTGTACGCCCTTCAATCAGAGGAAACATGTGGGAACTCACATTTATAACTTTACCCATACGCCAGGATTCCGTGCATTTTAAAACTCATAAATCATTCCAAGAGAAGTAACATGGATGCTCTAGTGGGTTTATGAAGACGAAAACCTGGCTATGTAAACCATTTTAGAGGTAAGTTGATTTATGTCTTGGCAGGAAAGAGTTATGAAATTTGCCCCAGTCCCCCGACTAAATTTAATTCTGGTATTTACGTTGTTCTTACTAACATTTGCCATCTGATTTAAAATGAATAGTTAACCATTTCTTTGTCAATAGTTTTCAATGCCAAAAGGTGGCAGCATTTCAGCTGTAGGCAAAGGAATTTACATATTGGGATGAGAATTTTATAGATTGGGATGGGCCGCTGAAAGGATGGATGGAACAGAGGATAAAGGTACTGTACGTATCTGATCTACTTTGTAGGTTGAATGAAGCTCCGGTACTGAACTGAAACTGACTCTAAAGTACATCACTGTTGTGTGTACTGGTCTGTTAAGAAGCTCAAACGGTCTAGCAGAGGTAATACCTTTTACAGAATAAAAATAACATTGTCCAAAATGTTCGCTCACATAGCTTGAATCTGTACCGACCAATCAGTCCCATACCTGCAATAATGCTAAGATACAGTATGCTCATTGTGCCTCTGTATGTCAAACATGGAGATCTTTTTAAGGAAAACAGTTAAACGAAAGGATTTAAATCCATCACCCACTTTTCGAGGTGGGAGAAGAGACAGAACTGCTGAAGTTCAAAACCTGTTATATTGCTCACAAGACAGAATGTAGTGATTAGTTTGCAATTCAAACTAAATCTTTCAATTATTTTTGAAAGGCAGGGGTGGCGAGTCTGAAAAAGCTTACAGTACCACTGGAAAGAAATTTCTTTTGTCCTCTGAAAGGCAGTCTATTTATCCAACTATAGGAAACCAAAGTAATAGGGGTCTCTAATTATCATCCAATTATGCAATGAGGTAGAAGTTATGAGAACTGCCTAATTATACACATACAAACTAAGACTAGGATAGGAACGATCAAATGCAATTTTATCACTTTCCCAAGATTCCCCTTTTTTAAGCTCAAAAGCAAATACTGAAATGTAAGCCTAAGCAGTTGTGTTCATTTTTCCTCACTGTGAAAATTCACAACAGGGTCAATAAAGAAGGGTTAACCCATAACTTAAAAAGTCTAGTTGAGCCTTTATAATCATCTCACAGCAGGACAGATTAAACATAATAACTAAAGATCTACATGAACCTCCTCAGTCAGGCTATAGGGAAGCTATTGTATTGTACTCTGTTCTGTTCTGCTCTATTCTAGCTTTTGTGTGTGTCCATCACTTGTATTTCTGTGCCTCCCTCTAGTGGAAAGAAGGGAGGGAAGGAGGCACGCATGCCAGCAAAATGCACTGCATTTTACTAAGAACATTCTGTTCTTGAGTTACAATTAAGATGCTGCCAGGAGCTTTCATTATGAACCCTGATTTTTCAAACATTTAGGACTTTGCCAGAAAAATAAATCTGACTTCAGCACATACTTTCAGCTAGAGTAGATTTACTTATTCTGGGCAGGGGGAACAAATCACATATGTTGGATTGACTGCTCTGAGCTCAGACTTTTAAATACCTACTTTGATTTTTGTGTGCTATTTCTTCTAGCAAAAACACGCCTATGCTTGCCACAGACTCCTGCCAAAATTAATTGTTTACCTGGACAGATATTTTAATTGGGGGGGGGGATCATTTTGATATTAATAAGAAAGGACTCTTGGATCCAAGCAGCATTCCCCTTCAACAGAATAACAGAACATATAAATGCATTTCGTACTTTTAATTGTAATCCTCATTCAACCATTTTCACTATGTTCAAGATTACTTTTCTTCTGCTCTATGGGTATTTCAGAGCTTTTAAGCAAACCAAAACAAACCACAGCTCCAGTTCACCTCTGTAAGAAGAGAACTTCAAAGTGACAGTCCTTTCAGGTTTTGTTTAGGAACCTTAGCAAAAGCATTAAATACAGAAATCATTGATGTTTAATAGGAAAATATGCTTGAGAGATAAAACCCCTTTGACATCCAAAGCAAGTCCACAGTTGTGACGTACTTTTTAAACACACAGAGCAATTAATTGTGCTCTATGATTTTTGGAACTTTGTACTTCTAAAGGTAGCTTTAAAGTGCTTTGTCCCATTCATTTTACATCCTACAGAATGAATAGTGCACACGCAATGACATCTGGAGCTGGTAAATGCACGTACCTGCTGGGAAAATGGCTATGCTTTAAAACCAACAGGGAAGTAAGATGGATGTATGGCTTTTTCTGTTACTTCTTAGAAATCCCCTACATAAAGGCCAGAGCATAACCCTATTTAAGAAGGTTCTCCTAAGGAAAAGGTGGAATTGTAGTCTCCCTCCAGACTTGAAAGATGAGACCTCAGATTCCACACTGGCAGGCACTAAGGTACGCAGTCTCACCTGAGTGAATCCAAGTTTGATCCGTCTTTGTTTGAAAGTCTTGGCAAACTGCTCAAGCTCCTCAAGGTCACTGGGCTCCTCCAAGCTGGGAGTGTCGATTCGCTTTGGTGTTGACTGGCTCTGTGGAAGTGGCTGAATGGGGGTCGCTGCTATTGTGCGTGTTGGGGTTGCTGGCTATTAAGATAGAGAGCAAGGAAAAGATGAAGATCAGACTTAAAAGAATAATCAGCAAAAATTAAATTCAGAAAAGGTATGTGAGGTTTCTTTGAGAGAGACCAATGAATTTGACATTTCCACCAATCTGAAAGTTCCTCCAATTTATTTACATTCCTCTCAAGAACGAGCAATCACAATCCAGAAAACTCGATTAGTATGACAGCCTTTTAAAGGCTCTGTCAGAACCAATTAAAGAAAAGTAAGAGATGTTCAATGCAGCAGATAACCAACAACTTTCACTTGCTACAGAAGCTGCTCAAAGAAAGGCTGAACACCTTTACTTGATATAGTTCTATCATTTATAGACAGCTTGGCATTCATCCCCTTTTAATCATTTTTAAATTGAATTTACTGCTTGTATGAGGTGGCAGATTGTCATCAGCCCAAAAGATTCAAGTCTCCTATTTAATCTTGGAACAGTGAGCACATACAGGCCTGGCAAACATGGCAAGTTTCCTCTAATGCCATCTCTTGTGACTAACTCAACTCTTCCAGTAAGAAAAAAATAGATCCCCCTCTAACCCCTCTGTTGGTACTTGCAACAGTAAGAATTAATGTACTGGTGATACGAGAAATTAAGCAAAGGCAATCTACAGAAAATAATTCCTTTTAAGTCACACTTTTCTTCTATATAAAAGGCTAATTTTCCAGGAAGTCCACACAAGATTCACTATTCCTGAACGCTGGCATACTAGAGCATTTTGCTATACAGCAATAATAAGAATCTGAAAAAACCTGAGCATCATGGAAAATACTCACAGGTGAACAAAATACATTAAGATCTGGTATTGCACAGTTCAGGCTTTATGTGCAACAGGAACACTGGAAACATGTTTTGAGTGCATAACTCCACCTTCTTACATGCCATAGATGAACTGAGATGCAGAGACAAATAATTTACTCTAGTTAAATTCTATTCAGTTCAGCGGAGGCTCTTAAGGAAAGGTGACTTCATGCTTTTATATCCTATACCCAGTTCTGAAACTACGGACTCCTTCAGGACAAGTAAGAACAGCCTCAAGTCCATGCAACACTACAGTACTATGCAAAGTCTACGCAAAGGTCCAGAAATGACTGTTCTAAAAGAAATGGCCTACATATAGCTGAGTCTTTACATAGCTCCTTATGTTGTTTTTCTCCTCAGTTAGTGCAGTATTTTGCAGTGCACAGCAGATGGTAGAGGGCGGTCAGGATCTATAATTCCATTACTTGAGAAATAATGTGATCATATATGATCTTTCTAGGATTGCAGATATATGTGTCACACTATGAAGGTTTTTAATTTACATTAAGCATAGCGAGTAATTACTGCAATATGTCTTTACTGACTTTACCCCTTTATATAATTTATTTTCTCTTTGTAGTTTTGATACTTTTTTTTAATCCAAGTTTAATCTTTAGTAGGGAGTCATGCTGCTAACTGAGGTACGAACTACAGAGGTAAGACACATTCCATTTTCCACATGGTGCATGAAAAATACTACAGGTGGTATAATAGAAAATGTAGTTTTCTATGACTCTCATAGACTCGGGCATCTTATTACAGACTAAAAAATTCTTATATGTAACCAAGTTGGCAGGAAGATACCGTATGTATTACGTGGTATTTGAGAAACAGCATGCAGTCATGTAACTAAACTGCACAGTAAAATCCAGAGTGAAGCAAAATTAAATTTGCAGGCACGTGCAACCTTAAAATTGCTTTTCTTAGTCTGAAAGCTTAATCACAGAGTTTTAATATTTTAACATATATCTAACAGAATATTTTAATGCATTTCTAACAATGTCTTCACTTTCACAGAAGGTAACTAATAAGACTGGCAATGACTTAGCAATAATAGCAAAACATAGGCTACAATAAAGATAGATTACCACTGCAATCTTGAGAAAAAAAGATACTTGTCAGTAATCCTCTTTTTGAGCTTTTTAGGTAGCCCACACCTTGCTCCTCTGAATTTCACAGATTTGTAGATTGTCCAAGAAAGCCTTACAAAAAATCAAATTATGCTCTAGTGCCATTAACTCAAGATATCAATCATGGAAACATTCAGCTAAAAAAAAAATTTAGAACATTAAATGCATGAAAAGAGGCACATTAGGGTGGAAACTACAAAACTGAAGTTACTGATACTTCAGCTCTACACTGAACCTATCTAGAAAGACAAACTATTATAGCTACAGCATCTACTCCGGTAACTAATACAAAGAGTCCATTCACTTGCAATAGTTTAAATCCCCTCAAAGCAACTCATGAACTGTAGAAATAAGCCTGACCTGCGAGGCAAGGGTGATGCTTGGCTGAGACTGCAGGAGGTTGGCTTGGCTTTGCTGAGGTAGTTGCGTTAAGAGATTCTGCGCTTGCAGGAGACCTGGAAAGAGAAAAGGGTGGGTTTGGTTTGTCATTTAAAAAGACTAAAACATGAAATGAAGTGAAACAAGGCTCTTGCCACATAAATTTGAGATGCACGCCTTCATTTCATCCCTGCATAGATATCTTCAGACTTCGGACTTTCCAGTCCAAAATCCCCTTGCATTTTCCTGAAGTATATGTGGTGACAGAAGGGTAAAAGAGAGAAGTCTGTACTAGTCTCTGCAGAAAGAGTTTGTAATGATCTACGCTATCCCAGTTCTGTGTGCAGGAATAATTTATTGCCCCTTTCAGCTTGCAGATTTTGGGTAAACCTCTTCCTGTAACTAACAGCTGACCAAGAATTAGGGAGCCATATAAAAATCAACAACTGAACACTAATCAGATCAAATCCAACAACTGAATACTAATCAAACCCACAAATTTGGCTCCTTGATCACCCTTCTTCCTCTCCGTATCACCCCATACCAGCTGCCTAACAAGAAGGCAACTTTCTCTGGCAAACTTAAGCAGACCACACCAGAAGAGAAAACAAGCCCGGATAACCTCCTCCTGGCTGAAATAAAGAAGGAAAAGTAATGAGAACTTAAAGCTTAGGTAAGATACCGAACGCTGCTTAAATTGCACAAATAGAATAAACAGTACACTGAATATATGAAAACCCCTGCTATTATGAAAAGGTGGTAACGTTAAAGAACACTTGGGACTGATGCAACAAATATACGCAATGTACTGTCATTCTAAAAATAAATTCCCTTACAGTCCACTATTTGTATGGTTTATTAAATCTCTCATGAAATTGAGATATATGCTTGCATCTATTTATTTTAACTAGAAGCTATCTGATTTTTTTTTTTTTTGCATTTCTAATACTAAAATTTATATATTTTTAAGGGGTAAGGATCTTGACAAAAATATACCTACAGCTAGTCAAGTCCCTCAATTTTATTGTGAAAAATATTACTGTTATTCTTTAGGTAACTCCTGACTATGATTATCAGTTTCCCCTATAATAATTTAAAAACCTAACTAATTAAACTTACACTTAATAGGCATCTTCAGTATACCAAGTTCCTAAAACCAGGGGGAATGATGACACGAGAACAACAGATAGACACTATGGCCACTCAGAGGACAGAACACCAAGTAAGTACCACTTAAATTCTGTAATTTTAGTTTGACGTGGTCTGTTCTAGCTCATCAGCTGGCCGATCAGTCAGAGCGCACCACTCATGACCAGCTACCTCTTAGCAGAATACAGGTAAGGGACACAGGAATTTAGGACTATATAAATACTGAGTGAGAAACTGGATGTTTTATGCGAGGTTAAGGCCATAGGAGACATGAAAAGAGGGACTACCATGGGTAGGAAGGAGAAAATGGATCCTCAATGAGGGATACATAACTACAGAAGAATTGTCTTCTGACAGTGATATTACTGTTACTTTTTTTTTTTTAACAGTGTGGAATATGTATTTTAAATAGAATGTGTTGCTATCAAAATGCTCAAGACCCACAGAATAAAGCCAGCTGCTTATGCAACATAATAGCACAGCATAGACAACTATGTAAATTTGCTTTGCACCACATAATCAACATGTTCCAGCTGTGTTTTTGAAAAGCCACAGCGAGGGAACGGATCAGCTTAAGGAACTTCCAAGACAGCTACCTACTACAGTTACACAGTGCTTTTTACAATGCAAATATTTGTTCACTTGAAAGATGATTTCAGCTGCCCAAATTTAAATATTAATTAGTGAACAGTCACCTCTAAGTGAAGAGGTTTTGACCTTCATTTAGTGACAGTAAATTTTAACTGACAACTTGAAATAGAAAGGGGCAAGCCATCATACTAACACTAGAGAGCGGCTGACCAACAATGAAACAAAAAATAGGCAGCTGACAGTGACAACATTTGACCTCTAGTCCACTGGTAACACCATCGATCACAAGTTACTGACTCATCTTCTGACTGTAATCAGAACAATTAGGACTCTCCTTTCATGATTTTTTTTGTCCTCAAAGAAATCCCAGAGGATGTTTTTCTAGCAATAACACTTTTGCTGATAGCACAAGATGACTGCACTCTTCCTCACTTTATTCTCACTCATATGTTCTGAAGTAATTATCACCACTGAAGGACAGTATAAAATATTCTGAACATGTTTAATCTACTCAGTTTTTACAATTTATCCTATTTAAGAAATACTGATACAAGGTGTCTCAGGCAGAAACTGGAGAAAGAACAAGTTAGTTCAACCTGCAGCTGACTGAAGTAATGATCAGGGGGTGGGGAAAACAGCTGAACTGTTTTGGCAAAGTACGCATCTCTTCCACTGACTTAGTCTTTTTAGATAGTTGCTGTGCACACACTTTGGACTCTTGTTGGCTTCCATGGGTGGGGAGCTGCAGTTTTGCTCTTTTCAGACATGACTTGTGCTAGTCTAAGCTTCACCTTTGTTTTTTTTCTGAGAAGAAACTACCGGTCCCCACTTGGGTCCAAGATAACTTCAGTGACTTAACTTATAGGGCACATAGCACAGCCTTTTAAATACAACGTAAGTCCAAAACTGCACCTTTTAGGCAACTACTGAGATACTGGTGTTTCAATCTTTGCTGTTTCCTTAGGGACTCATACTGGCATCAATACGATTTAACATCTTTATTACAATAAGGCTGATGGGACAAAATATATTCTCAGCAAGTTTGCGGACAATACCAAATATGGGGAGAGTGGTCAATAGGCCAGAAGTCAGGGTCTAGACAGGCTGGACAAATGGAACCTCATGAAGATCGATGCAGGAAAATGCAATGTCCTGTATGGGGACTGGAATAACCCTGTGCAGCAATACAGGGTGGGCACTGGCTGGCTAGAAAGCAGTTTCGCAGAAAAAAGACCTGGGGGTCCTGGAGGACAATAAGATGAACGTGAGCCAGCAAGTGTGCCCTTAAAATAAAGACAGCCAACCACATCCGGGGCTGTATTCGCAAGAGTGCAGCCAGCAGGTCAAGGCTTTTGATTCTTCCCCTCCATTTGGCATTTGTGAGACCATATCTGGAGTAAGTCTCACCCAGCGTGGCTAACGGGCTGGAACACCCATATGAGGAATGGGTGAGTTGGTTTGTTCAGCCTTATGAGAAGACTAAGGTGAGATCCTGTTGCTGTCTTCAAAGACAGAAATGGACTCTTCTTGACGGTGCACAGCAATGAGATGCAACAGACATAAGTTGGAACATGGAAAACTCCAACTAGATATAAGGAAACAATTTTTTTTTTTTTCTTTTTTTACCATGAAAAAAATCAACATCCCTGGAGATGTTCAAACTCAACTGGCCAAGGCACTGAGCACTCTGCTGTAATTGGACCTGCTTTGAGCAATACTACATGACCTCTAGAGGTCCCTTCCAACCTACAAGATTTTTTGAATCTATAAAAAACTAATATTGTACTTGTATACTTAACTTTACAGAGGTAGTATTTCTAGCCCTCTGCTTTGGGTTCTAAGAACCCAGTGGTATTATGGCATTAAATAGGGCATACAAACCACCTATGTGACACTCCAAAAGAATGACTGCATGGAGGTAGATACGGATTTATGCAAAAGTATGATGCTTTAGAGATATTTAATTTTTTTTTTTTAAATAGTTTAAGTAAATGCATCTAATTAGTTGCTAATTAGTAGCTTGTCTTCCACATTTGCCTTTCTGGATACTTTCTTCATAAGTACTGTTTCTAAACCTCCTTGACAATGATGCAGTCTTTTCTCAGATCTTAACAACTTCTGTTTGCAAGATGAATTTAAATGAAATGCAGCACCATTTCCCCTCTCCATTCAGATTTTTACCGATACGATTTTTATTGGCAATATCTTCCAAGTAGAAAGGCAAACGGTCACCTGATGAGGGTAATATTTTTAAGCAGCAGCTATAATTGCAGTAAAGGATGTTGAATTGATTATTCTAGAGACAGATCTATTAGATACAAGAACAGATACAAGAGGTATAAAGACTGTACAAGGTGCTAAATTCCTGCCTGTGGCTTCAACAATAATATGGGGACAATAATTGCTCTGAATAAGAAATTGTTCCAAATTTCTATTTCCATTCAATCTTCTGCATATGGCCTCAAGTTGCGCCAGGGGAGGTTTAGATTGGATGTGAGGAAAAATTTCTTTACTGAAAGAGTGGTTAAACATTGGAACAGGCTGCCCAGGGAAGTGGTTGAGTCACCGTCCCTGGAAGTATTTAAAAGACGTGTAGATGAGGCGCTTAGGGACATGGTGGTGTTGGGCTGACGGTTGGACTCGATCTTAGAGGTCTTTTCCAACCTTAATGATTCTATGATTCTATATCTGCTGAGGCTTGAAACAATTCCTTCAGTTATGATGTTACCTATTACACACCATGAAAAACAGGAACTTCACGATTTGTTTCACGTAAGCCACTGAATAACCACAAATCATGTGGAAAAGGAAGATGATTACGTTAGACATATGGCAGTGGATTTTTGGGGAGAATTTCACATCTGCTGCTGTGATTTATAATGTGTGTTGAAGAAACATAGCAGAATAACATCCTGATTGTTGATGAATATTTTAGGTATTGACTTCTCTAAAATTTTTCAGAAGTTGGATCTAAGCCATGATGTTCAACCTCTTCCAAGAATCTAAATATGATTGCTGATGATTGCATTACTCTGCACCCTATCACCTCTTCAGGTAAAAGCTTTTCTCTACCAAATGTTTACGTCTTCTATGATCTTGCTTAGAGATACTATTCTTCACTTATTTCCCTCAAAACTATTCTCTTGTATTAAAAATGTTTCTCATTTACATGACTACATGGCATGTACAAAATATGTAGTGCAGTCTGTAAAGGAATAGATTTCCTCCAAAACAGATAATCTATAAATAAATCTGAATTTTCATTTTAGTTATTAAATACATACACACACACACACACACAAAGCTGCATGCAGTACCAATGAGGCATCCAAAAAAATCTGAATGCCGTTGGTTTTAAAGAAAGCTCTATGCTAGTTTCTTCAGAATGTTTATTATTTCATGAAGTTGACTAATGGAGCAATAGGACAAGAACAACATGGAAAAGTCAGCTGCAACAGCAAATAACAAAATAAAAATACACACTTTCTCAATCTTTCTCATAAATAATAACATACTGTTTGAGATCTTCTAACAATAACCATGAAATACTGCAAATAGCCACACCAAAAAGTGAGATAAGGGGTATTATGACATACATGTTGCTTTATCATTGAGTGCTCACAAAGAAAGTTAGATCCATTCAAGCATTTCAGTTTGGAAGGTTGTCACACACTAATGGCCTATGGTCAGAATACAGAATATAAATCTTCCTACATTTTTGAGCTATTCAGTTGTCCAGGCTGCACATTACCAGTAAAACATGGTGTTTCTACACACACTGCGTCACTGATGACAGCAATATGCAGGTCTTACATTGCAGTGAAGAAATCATTTTCACAGATGGCCCCTGGAAAAGGTACTATGAAAACCTCTTCTGGTAGTTATTCTACTTCAGAAGATTTTAAACAAACAAACAAAAAGCCTTACTTCCTTTCTATAATGCAAACAATTAATTTTGAGAGATGAATATGATTTGCTTGTTAGTTTCCTTTTTTGTGAAGCATCTTCAGAGATATTTTAGAAAACCAGCAGAAGTTAACTGAAAAACGTAGGCAGACATTAATACCAGTGAGTTTTTCAAAACAATGCTTTTGTGCTTGCTGTTTCCTTAAAAGAATTTAACAACAACAACAACAACAACGCAGCCTATTAAAAAGAATCCTTAAATTAAATTTTGGTGACGTTTGATTTCTTCTAGAAGAACATGTTAAACTTATAAGCTCTGCTTCATTTTAAGAAACTAGTACATCACTAAATGCCTCCATGAATAGTCTTTTAGTAATTTTCTACCAGCACTGGTACAAAAGCTGTCCTAAATCAAGTCCTAGTAAAAGAAAGGTAATTTTGACTAACCCTTTATTCAAATGTGAGAGCATTCAGACAGCGAGAGAGCTTCAGCATAATGGAAAGCCAGTTCTACCCAACTCATAGTATATAAGAAGAAATGATGCATGAAAAAATTGAAAAGAACAGAAGAAAATGTGGTGCAAAGAGCCGCTTTATAGGACAGCCAGGCTCTGGAGGACTCTTCAAGCATAACAGGATTTGCCTTCTGAGCAAGAATCTTTGGATTACCAGACCTGAACAACTGAGTAGAGTTCATGTAGAAGAGAAAGGGGGTAAAAAGACCATTGGAGTATATCAGCATAAGAGGCCATGGCTAAATGCAGTTTTCTGTGGGCATCAAACAGGGTGCAATCAGTACTCTGATGTATTGCAACCTGAACATATCAGTTCTTAGAGCAAAGTTCCTGTGCAACATCTTAAGTGGTCTGGCACACTACCACCTACCACTGCCTTGGTCTGCCTTTAGCATGTAAGCCATACCCAGTGTACTGCCAAAATATTATTTCCGAGAGTTGTTATACAAAATCAATCTAGCTCTTTTCCCAAGGTGTAATTATTTCAGTTTATGACAAAATTCATTGTACCCTCTTTAGGCTTAAGGACTTTTCTAGTCTCCCACAGGGACTCTGGATTTTGTCATCTTTTTCCAGTCTTAGAATTTTGTAGCCCTTTTAGCATTGACCTAATCCAGACAGCCCAGACACCCTCCAGGCCTCCACCTCTTAGGATTCTGCCTTTGAGATCTGGAGAGTTGTCTTCTCCAAGTTCTCTTCCCAGTAGGCTTCCTTCTTGAGAGCCTGACCCAGAAATTCACATGCTGCAGTATTTCCCAAGAGGCCTTGTTGTTAACCAATTTTCCCATGACATAATCTCTGCATTGATCCTCCTTGAGAAGCGAGCTACACAAACTTTGACAAAGCTGAGGTCTAACACCCAGAAAGGGACAACCTGTTAGAGTCTCCTAATTGCAATACTGTTATTTCTCCTAGGGAATATCGACAGTTAGCGAAGGTGTACGAACCACCTCAGTTTCACCTTCTCCTCTAAAAAGCTATGTATGATTTTCTTTTCTGGCAAGGAGCACTTACCCTGCTGCCCCTGCGGTGTTTGTGAGATGATGAACTGTGCTGGCTGCAAGTTGGTTGTTGGATGCACCAACACAAACTGTTGCAGGTTGAGATTCTGCTGCTGAAGCTGCTGCAAGTGCTGCAAATCCTTAAGGAAACAGGGGAAGGGGAAAAAAAAAAAAAAAAATAAAAAAGAAAAAAAAAAAGAAAAAGGAAAAGAAAGAGCTGTGTGTTAGACATTTAAGGCAGCCATGACTCCCAACGTAACTAGATTTCCTATCAACCAGCTACATTCTAACATTTAGAGATAAAAGTGGATGTCAAACACAGCAGTCCTACTACTGAATATCCTTTAGGCTGACAATTTGAATTTCACTGTCCTTCATAAAACCAAACAAAAATTGTTTACCAAATAACCCAGTAAAATATTTCCAGCAGTGTTCTGCTTTTAAAAAAAAGGGGAAAAAAAAAAAAATCAATCTCCCTCCCCGCCAAGTGCAGAAGTTTTCAAATACTTTAGACTTATCAGCACCTGGATTTCAGTCTTATTTTTTGAGGATGCAACTCTGCTACAAAACTCATTGTTGACAAATCAAGCATATTAGCTGGGAGCTATTTTTGTTTATAACAACAATCTGCAATTACCATTCTAATCAGCAACAGGAAAGCAAAAAATTACAGATTCCTAGTTTGCACTCTGGTCGTTCAGGTCAAATTTCAGGAAATAGCTAACTCAAATAGTAGGTAAATGTATTTGATTAGTTCTGAAACAAATTACAATAAGCTTAATAGACATGGCTATAATTAAGGTTAAAAGGAATAATCCAAACCGCTGCACTATTGTAGAACCCTACTTTTATGTATTTAAACCATTGAGAACTATTAATTTTCTATAATTAAATGACTGGTCTCAATGTAAATGCTGATCTCTGAGAAACTGAATCATCAAGAAAAATGCTTCAACTTGCTGTCTAGCTGGAGAATGAAAACAGAGAACTGCTTAAAAATATTCCCCCCAAACTAGCCTTTTTCTTTTCATCTTCTTCAAACAGGACAATAACAGGAGTAACTGAAATTTGAAAACTGAAGCATAATGTGAAGCCAGCCAACATAACAGAGGTAATCTATGAAAACTATCTATACATGTTTAGAATCTTTCCATCTTTCTGAGAAGCAGCTGTTTCAAAATACCCGCCAAGCAGGAGGATAAAAGCCTGAAATATTTCCCACACTTAGAACCTCCCATTAAACAAACCAAACCAAGCAAACAAAAAAACCTCTCAAAACTCTATTTCAGATAAGTTACTCAGATACCAGGGTACCTGTTTGCAGACAGATACCCTCTTCTGGGTCCTACTGTGTCAGATGTTAACGATGCCAGTTCGCTGCTCGTTTTAACATACTTCCTAACATACTTGAGTTAAAGTGAGCCAGACTAACAAAGACGTGCTTCTTAAGGCCAGTAAAGTAGCCGCCACGCATTTTGACTGAGGCAGGTTACTGAGCACTCACACAAGCTGCTCAGCCAGCAGATGTGAAAGGCCATTAACTGCCAGCAATGGAGATGGTGATGGAAAGCCAAGACAGACTGACAAGGATAACTTTTTATTTACACAATACAACCCTTTGCAGAATATAGTTATCTGTCCATGACCTTATATTATTTTAAAACTGTTAAACTAAGACTTAAAAGTTGCAACAATCTCCTTCTGGGAAAGAGGGGTGGGGACTGTCAGTGGGTGGAAAGAAAGACTAGGGAGGAAAAAAAAAAATAGAGAGTCCATTGATTTATGAAACCATAGACGTGCATCATAAGAAAACGACTACTTAACCTGCATTACAAAGACACTGGCCGTCAATCACTTAGGCAACTTGGTCATGTTAAGTCAAAAGCATGCAGTGTAATAATATGGTAGACAGACACCAGATGGATTGACCAAGCAATGCTCTTTAAGAAATGGAAACTTCCATTTTATGAGAATGGTAACATTTTAAAAAGTGCCCCCCAGCGCAACAGAGTGTTTTTAAATTTGGTAGTATTGTTTGCTTTCAGAAAATTTGAGAAGTACTGCAACCACTCCTACAAAATTGAGCCAAATTTCCTTCCTAAAAAGAGAGAGAGATAACTGCTCCAGTTTTTCCCAGGAATTCCATGTTTCTTCTGACTTCATATCATAAAGTTACACTGGTCAGAACTGCTACTAAAAACTCTTACTTCTTGAGCCCAACGCAACATGGATCTCCACTCATTTATTCATTGATTTTCAATGCTCTACTGGTTACCTTTGCAGATTGAGCAGAGCCTCCAGCACAGAGGGGCTCATACTGAATTGGACGCGAGGACTAGATGCAGAGGAAGAAACAGAAATAGAAAGAGTAGGGCAAGCTGACTACGGCTGTGAACGCTGGATGGAAGAAAAAGAAATGAAGAGAGGCTGAAGGATGAAAATAGAGGTGGATAAGAGAAAAAGTAGTAAAACAAAAGGAAGAGTTGGGAAGAAATGTTGGAAGGAAAAAGTATGAACAGAAAAACAGATAGGTTGAAGACCTCCCCCACCAAAAGCAAACGAGTGAAACCCCTCCAGATGACCAAGCAGATCTCAGATGATTTGAAGAAGCACCACAGGAGATGGAGTTACATACAAGAAAGAATACAAAGAAACAGTGGCAGTGTATTTGTAAGATCAAAGGAGGAGAGCTTTTTGTTTAAGACTATAGTATTCATAACACAGGATACCCAGCTAAGACATGACAACTCTTGTTATCAGGCTCTTACTCTTCAGTATGAGAAAACTGTTTTTAAATTGAGGCCTTGGGGATAACTGGTATAAGCAATCTTATTCTGTGCATCTGCCTTGGTAAACGGTATCTTGGCTGAGTCTTGTTTAAATACAGAACTATAATTCTGTAATGCAGAATGGAAACGATACCTCCAAGGCTAATCACTCTTAAATAGCCCTACCAGCCCCTCAAATTCATTTGAAATCCAACTTTATTTCTACCTTGGGAAAGTTTTATTATTTAGTTAATTGTAGCATTACAATAATCTCCCAATAGCAACCATGCAAATAACCCCAAAACTATTTTCCTGTACTGATATTTTTTTTTCTCAATGGTAAAATCTGTATGCTAGCACAAGCACATAGGAAGAGATGGGAAGACTTTTGGGGAAACATGCATGTCTTCTGGTGCTGCCCAACAATTTAGAAAGATCAAAACAATCCAAATCCTACCTCGACAGAATAATCTGCCAAGTGCTACGTCTTGACGTGAGGGAGTTTTTTGTTTCTAAATAAAAATAATCTCAAGTTCTAAATTCAATGCCATTATCTCCAGTTACAGCTTCAGTACAAACTTAAGCATCTCCATCACTTTGAGGTTTACATCATCTAAACACTGATTATGGATCCTGAAAACAAGTAAAGTTTACAAAGAACTCCAAAACTTGGTACAACTGTTTAGTGACAATTTAGCATCAGCCCAGCAGCACCACTAACATCTCACCAGACTGCTGCAGCAAGACACCTTACATCAACTGCAGTGCACATTAAAGAAGTCATGCTTGTGCAATTAGTTAATTAAAATAAATATGGTAATCCCCCTGCTGCAGAGACCTGCCAGTTAATCAATTATTCAAAAATCATCAATTAAAACAAACATTCAACTATATGTGTAATCAGCTATATGTTTACAATAGCAACACAAACAAAGCTGAGCACCGCTTATAAATAGTTGTCAAGATGGATCAAAAAGCATGGTGTTATCCACCTACAAACCTAGACAGTGAAAGTTTTCCATAAAGTATCTCAAATTATATCCAACACCTGCACAAATTATGCCCTGCACTTTCATCATAAGAAGAAGCTAACAAGATTCAACCAAGCTACATTTATATATCAAAATAACCTATCCTAAAAGAAATTAATTGTAAAGTCAAACATTTAAGTAATTAGAAATGCCAGAAAACAAGTGAAACTTTAATTTGTTCCCCTTGTGCTACAAATACACATCATAATGGTGGCAACTACATGATCACATGCTATTTTCCATAGAGCCTTTAGCTCATTCACATGCACAAACCAGACAATGCTCACTTCAGAAGCTCCTATTTGACGGCACATGCCTGATCTTTTCAACTCTTCTCAAACACTTCTCTGAAGATTTTTAAAGTTCTGGAGAAAAACCCAGTACTAAATTAATAATTGTAAAAGCTTCACACATTTTCATAGCTTCCCACTGAAGTGGAAAAGCAGGATTAACAACATCTCACACATGCACAACAATGCCTTCAAAAGTATCCACTAATTTGGTGGCATATTTGACAAATGTAAAGCCAGAAAGTTCAAGGTACAGATTTTATTAATATGAAATTTTAATGCTCCGCACTTCAGTAAAGCAGACCTCGCTATCTTAAGCTGCACACCTGGAAGACAAGAGGCACACACCTGTGGATCACTTATATTTAGGTTAAAAGACTTGCATAATGTCAAATGGGAACTCTGTGACAGATGCATGGAGAAATGTTAGAAGCTAACCATCAACTTCCTTGACAAGGGCATTTCCCATTCTTTTCTTGGAATCTGTCTGCATTATTGGCTACAGACAAAGGCTTAACAAAATTAAGAGATGGTCTTGGGAGTTACAAGTTTCCTTGAACACTATGTCCTGGAGTCATCTCCAGATCATGAAGTGGGATCCTTTGCTAAAAGAAGTATTAATATCTGGTCACATGACTCGTCACAGTGCATCAAGAGGCTCAGTGTGAGGGGTCTGTGGGCAACGTCAGTACTGGCCTTTTAAATATGGGATGGCATCACTGGCCTCTGTAAGGACAGCCAGAGAGGTCAGAACTTTTAGACCAACACCACAGAAGTTTGCCACTTCAGCTAACAAAAAACTGATAGCACAACCAGGCCGTTATTCAGCTATTGGGCTAGCACAATAAAGGAATAGCACATTTCACCAATGGACTTCACAGATAATTGTGACATTTCCGTTCTTTTACTTAATCAGCCTTCATGTTCACTTTTTAGACACTTCATGCCAGTTGAATGCAAGTGAAAATAGTCTGAATAGAAAGCATCAGACAGTCTTAAAGAACCTGCTCACTGGAAGAAGCAGCAACTTTGGAGATTACATATCTACATATTTTGCACAGCTAGACTAATCAAACTGAAATATTACGTACTGAAAACCTTAATCTATGGAAAGATGGACCTCAGCATCAGCAACACAATCACCTCTAGTAGTACTCAAGATGCCTATGCTGTACATTCAGCTACCCTTGTCCAGAAGTCTAAGGAGTTTCCACACTATGTATGCTAAGCAGAGAGTCAGTGGCGCTGCATTCTCCAACACTGAATTAAGCCAATCCTGGAAGACCCAGGAGGATCTTTGCTGCTCCTAGTAAGCAGAACTTCCTTGGCAAGCACTTCTTCAGAATTAAGAATTAACAAGTCTTTAGCAGCAGACCATAAAACTGGACAGATTCCGACACCAGACCCATTCTGGCAAGTTTTTCTCTAGACACACAAGAATGCCCATTCTTTGTCATTGAACTCTGAACATTAAGCACCGAGCCAAAATAGCACACAAATGTGTCAAGCTAAACCACCTTTCTTCAGCCCTATCATTTTACTGTTTGGATCTAACACGCATCCTTTGTCATACGTAAGTATCCCTTCCCATCCATACAGGTCTCGACAAGTGTCGTTTCTACAGACATCTTTCTATACCTCTTTTTCTCCTTTCTCAAGCTAACTACAAGGAGGAAAATTCAGGAAATACAGCATCTGGTCAGATTCTGGAACAAACTCAGAAGCCCAGTGGAACTGATGAGCAGCTAGTACACATTCCTTGCTAAAACTATCAACTCCAACCTCATGAGCTAAGGATGCATGAGGAAAGACTAACAGTACTCAAGGACTCTAGAAACTCACTGAATAAGGAATACAAATATTATTTGAATGATGCAATTAGTCAAACCTCTTTATTTTCCACCCTCTCAAGCCTCAAGGCTCACCTGTGCAATCTGTATTGGCTGAGATAGAGGGATCTGCGTCATCGGCGTTGCAGCAGAGGCCGAGATGGTGGCACCAGCAGCGCTGTGCTGCTGACTGGCTGAATGCTGCACTGCAGCCGCCAGCAACTGTGCCTGCGCCTGTTGTAGCAATAACTGTTGCAGTGCTGGCGTCAACGTGAGCTATAAATAATTAGAAAACACAGCCATTAATAATGGAAAGAGCCACTTCAGCTACAAAGTCATTAGCTAGCTCATTACTAGTTATATTAACCAGACATTCCTAGAACTATTACTACAGTTCAGCCATTAACTAGCCAATGACTCTGGCCTTAAGTAAAGACAGCTGGCTACTCAACACAGTGTAGGACCAAACCTACCACAGACCTGACATAAAACAAACTGCATGAATGCAAACATTTGCACTTACTGGAACCTACAGAACCTAACTTTACTCCTAAGTTTTCCTCACAACTCTACCAGGAGGTTCAGGAAAAAGGTAATTAAGTAGCAAGCAAAAGAAAAGAATCAGTATTGCCAGGAGTTGAAAGGAAATTTACACCCAGCAGAACAGCAAGTGATTAGCCAGAGAGGAATGAGAAGCAGGAAGGCTGGCTATGGCTACTGAACAAACTGATAACCCCCCAGCTGCTTCACATTAGCATGAATCCCTGCCATATTCCATCATTTCCATTATGCCCTAAGATATAAGTAAAGAACATGAGCTCCATTTGTTTCTCTCCAAGTCTCCCCATCTGCTTTTTTTTTTTTTTAATAGAATAGAGTTGGCAAGTTTACATCCCTTCCCTTTCCCAAACACACATTATCTCTGTGAAACAGGTGGCAGCAGTCACTCCTTTACATGTAAATGAATCTTGATGCCCATATTTACTACAATCCATATCTGCATAGGCCTGGAGTTTTGAATGTTTCACTACTTCAGACAATCATAAATTAAAACAAACCAATATTTTTTGAGAATGAGAAAAATAATAAAATATGCTGGGTTTTAATAACGTATTAAAAGTGAGACTGTTTTAAAGCTTTCAAATGTAATTAACCAAAAACTAAATAGGACGTTTATTTACACACTAGAATACGAGAAGATTTAACAATTGAACATGAAATTGAGACCTCGTTTCATTCAAGGGTAGAGATGATCTAACCTAATACTTCAAATAATAAATACATTGTTGGAGCAACTGCCCTAAATTCCTTATTAACATGCAAACTCTTAAAACTGCAAAGCTGATTACGTGGAAGCAAACTCTTTAACCAAGCCAGCCCATTCACAAAACTTACTCTTTTTTTAAATGACTGAAAGCATTTACAACAATTCAGAAACACCAGTAATCCTAAAACAACAGTTATTCCATAATTACTCCCAAAGCCTTGCAATTAAAAACTCAAAATTGGTAAGTTAAAACAGAAGGGTTGAATAGGCTTAAGGCAAGCACTAATATAGTTACTTAAAAAGAAATGTGTTTGAGAAGAGGAAGAATTAGTGTCAGCAGTTCCCATCATTTTTGTTCTTCACCCAGCTACCTGATAAGATTTAGTCTCATGCTCTCATGCCTCATTTTAATCTTGCAAAAAAATAAAAATTCCTCTTTATGACATCAGTGACTTTCTTATTTGTACACACACCACGTTTTAACTTCATTGCAGAGTCAAGACGAATACTGAGAACAGAGAGAACGAATTTTTTTTTGTTTTTGAAGCAAATACTTTGCAACAAAAACCAAAAGATTAAAGTCTGCTTTTTTATAGGAAGATATTTTCTGTCCCCTCTTTCACTCAAGTTTCTTCCTATGTTAAAGGAAATGACAATAACCTTCACTGACAGTTCTACGGGGACTGCCGTAGATACTGCCATCATTTGCCGGACAGGAGGCTTACTGCAGTATACTTGGGTAAATCTTACCCCAGTGATCTGTCCTCCGGCCAGCATGAGCTGGGTCTGGGGTATGGCCGCCTGCACTGAAGGCTGCTGGGAAGGCTGGCTTGGCTGCTGAGAGTCCCCAGATTCTTCATTAGATTTAGACTAGTCAAAAAAAAATACAACTCTTTATAGTGTAAAACAGATGTTAATGTATAACATTGCTATCTCAACACTGCACAATAAAAATCTTTCATCTGCATACAAAAAGCCCTTGGGTTTATTTTAAGAGTGTGTTTAAGCACTGGCTCTATGTGGCCACTATCTCAGCTACGATTGCTCAAACATGTCTGTAGGTAATGCAGCTTAAACAAAACAAAAAGGCTCTTTGGTCTTCTGTAACTCTGACATTATTTTCAGGTCTCATTTCATTTTATGCAATGCAACTGAAGCCGACGCTACCTTTCACCATAAAGAAAGAAAAGGTTGCTAAAACTATTAATTGCCTAAAATCCTGAAGAATGGAACAAGGGAAAGGAGATTTTGTTTCCATTTTGTATGTCTGCATCCTGTACCTCTAAGTCATCATACTGTTGGCTTACACAGAACTGGTTTAAAAAATCCTCACAGGTTTATCTACCTACAGCAAAACACATAATACATACAGTGCTTTTAAATAATCAAAGTTTAGCATTTATTTAACTGAATGCTGCTTTATTTTAAAAGATTAGGCGGGGTTGATTTTTTTTTTGTAGTTTTGGGTTTTGGTTTTTTTTTTTAACAGAAGAAATTGTGAAGACATGAGGGAGGAGATGTAAGTGCATGAAGAGGGGGAGAGAGTTTTATGATAATTAAAACTGGTTATGCAGAACATTAAAATTCTGCATAGATTTGCATATTTTCCACCACCTGTTTTGGGGACTGCAGAGCAGGCTAATTAACATAAAGGCTCTGATTAATTCTGCCAGTCATTGAGCGATAATTACAGCGCAGGACTGTAAACATTCTGCACTGGAGATACAGCCTGTTTGCCAACATCTCTCTCAGGGATGGAAGTTTACCATGGCAACCAAGGCAATTTTCTGCCTCCTTCCTCTTAGAAAGGAAGGTCACTATACCTCCTCTTCTTTCCGAATTGTTATTATGTATAAGTGGGTCCACATTCTATTGCATTTCATGTAATGTACTACCTACATTCTTTAATAACAAGCAATACTGAAACCAGTTTTCAATAAAACTGCATCCCTTTCTCCTTAATATAGTACTGAGAGGAAGTGGCACGTTAACTGATACACTGAAGTGTTCAGCATCATAAAAAAGTTTGAAAGCTTTGTTGTCTCACGTACATTATTAAACAACAATTACTCTGACTTATTTTGAAATCACTATCTGTTATTTACACAAACAATCTACACTAGCCACATCACATAGTTAATGTTACATTACACTCCTATATTCAGCTACCAGAAGTAAGGACAAATGGCAAAGTAATACTTGCTATGTTTAAAATAAATGAATAAATGGAAGAACATGAAATATTCCTGGAGTTTTATAGTTTTCATGATACAACACCTGGCTGAAATTCAGTATAAAATTACAATCACTGCATGTTTTAAACTCTAGTTTCTGAATGCTTACAATCCTGAACCTGATCTACAGTTGTAAAACTATTATTCCTTCATACCCATCACTTGCAAGACAAGTCAGAATGAAAAAAGAGTAACATATCATAGGTTAAAAACTATCTCTAATGGGACCACAATGCTGTCTGCAATGAGAGAAGGACAAGCAGCAGAAGGAAACTGTCTTTACCTGTACATTTAAGGACTGAGCAGCAGCCTGTAAACTTGTTCCAGCGAGCTGGACCTACAACACAGTGCAAAAATTGAAATGAAATAATGTAGAATCCACAGAAAACTTTAACAACGTGAAAAGAACAACCTCCCCACCCACACCCCAACAAAAACTCCCCCAAGAACAATGCATGCCCTTCTAACACGTGAATCAGTGAAATAGGGGTTGTGCTCCAGGCTGAAAAAATCTCTTCCACAGTGTTATTTGTCTACCTCTTGCTTGAACGTATTCCTGCCTAGGGATCTGGATACTATCATGAAATTGAGTTGAAAGAGAGTATTTTGGGGTGGACAGGCTAACTATTCCTATTCCTGTTAAAAAAATCCAGGCTTCAGGGGAGGGTCTTAAGCTCTACTCATCATCCTTCTAATATTTCAGAATGGGTCATACCCCAAATACGTACACTGCATTCACCCGCTTCCTTATACGACAGAGGAACAATCACCTGCATAGCACAAAACCAACAGCATACAGCCTCTTCCTC
>NW_008824791.1:4530358-4549100 GCF_000699105.1 Pygoscelis adeliae
CTCAGATCAACCCATTCAAGTATTTGCAGTCCTCAGCCACTGAAAAGAAGATCTCAATACAGAGGACTGGAGACACTTTACAAAGGCTGTATTGATTCAGGTATACTCAAAACTTGAATTCAATGTTTGTGATTAACAGGTCCAAAGAAGTTCTTGTGGGTTAGCAGTGAAGAAAAACTGATGCTTCAGAAAGTGAGATTTTCAAGGAGTGTTATTTTATCTCTAATAAGGATTTTCTCTGTACAACAAATGCTAAATTTTCATTTACTGAAGACCGTTTTAATCAGTCTCGCCTTGTTTCTGCCACCACTCCTACTATAAAGAAGGAATGCTATGTAATTAATTACCAACACTTTCAAAGGTCAGAGTTACAGCCTGTAGTGAATTCCATCTCTGGCCATGTTTGAAAACCACTGCTCATTTGAAAACCAGGCAACACATAAGGATACAATAAAGCAAAGCAAAATGTAGTACTCTTGCCTCTATAAAAAGATG
The DNA here is from genome assembly GCF_000699105.1 of Pygoscelis adeliae. NCBI lineage: Eukaryota > Metazoa > Chordata > Aves > Sphenisciformes > Spheniscidae > Pygoscelis > Pygoscelis adeliae. Next base: position 4,530,854 of record NW_008824791.1, read on the forward strand.
TCCCCACATAACATACATCACAAAAGAGAGTCCACATATCTGCAAGCACAGGAAGGAGAGTTTTAATTTAAATTGCAGTACATGAAATGAATAACTGAATATTCGAACAGGCAACCCTTAAGAGTCACCTTGGAAATATTTCCTACCCCTCTAGATGAAGGTACTAGACTTACTAAGCATGTTCTACATCTAAGCAAACACTTCCAGAAAAGCTCCTCCTCATCACAAGCAAAATACAGTTTGACACAGTTGATGTAATCTGAGCTTTTAACATGAACTAACAGCAGAGAATAATCTAAACAGTAATAGCCTGCCATCCATAAAATATACTCGGAAATAATACTTTAAAAATTACATAATAATAAAAAACCCCACATAAAAGACTACAAATGTATCTCACTCAGGTACAGACAGCGTATTGCTGAAAATCTCTTTGAATGCAATTTGGACACCCCCTTCCACCACACAACAAACATTTTCTGATTAGAAATTAAATTGTTCCTGAATGTTGCCTACAGACTAATATTTTTTATTAGTCTGGAGGAAAGCACTGTGTGTTAAGGCTGAATAACACCCCACTAACAGCAGCTACACTAGAAGAGGACAGTTTGACAATAGATTCCCACACACCTGCAGGTGCGTAAAAGAATAGCCGAGATTTTCCTTTGAACTAGAGTTTCAAGAAATGAATCACACTTTATCAAACATGAAGTTATAAAGATCCTGACAACTGCTTAAATAAATACATTTCCAAAGCAAGATAAAGCACTGTGCTAAATACAATTACTGTCCTGGATCAACCTACATAACAAAACAAAGACTAAAACAAACACACAAAATTCTGCAGAACAGCTGTATCTGTCTCCATGTTAAACACACACTGACAACCCATGAAAACTAGTCAGCTTCTCTCCACATAAAGGCAACCTACAACAGTCTATTGGTTCAGCAAATTCAAACACTGGGACTCCCTAGGTCCTATATAACCCAACCTACTTGGAAAATTGTAATTATGTGATAAGACGTGTGGAATGTTCCATACAATAAAATGGCAGTTCAGAGCTCTTAAAAAGAGGGCATAAAAGCTTCAGTACGTCAATTATACCACAATAACTGTGCAACCTCAGACCTCAAACATTCAAGGTCAGCCAATTAGGTACAATATTTTAAAGTTTAAACTTGGTGCTGAGGAAGGGGAAGAAATTAGGACATTTGTTTTCATACATGAAGTGCGAGCAGATAAAAAACTACAAAAAATGCCCCTTATACTTCTCTTCACCTAGGGATGCCACATTTTGCTTCAGCCTACATCTGAAGTTCAGCTTTGATTCCCTAAACACAGCAGCAGCAGAACAGAGGGATAGTGGTAGAAGCCTGAATATCATCTGACAAACAGGTCCTTGAAATAACTTTAAAAAAAAATAAAATTAAAAACTCACAAACCATATATGCTTAGTAAGTCCGATCACTCTAATTAATGTCTAAGAGTTGAAATATTGAAGCATAGTGCTGACTACCATTCAACACCACTTCTGGTTTCTTAACTAGGTAGTGACAGTTTCAGAACCTCGGAAGCTGTTGGGCCAATACAGTCCTTTACCAAAAAGATTAAATTTTACCTTGCCTTTCAATTTGCTATCTGCATTAAGGTATAAAACAAAAACAAACTTTAGGAATTCTCAAGTCCCCAAAAAGCAGCTTTCTAGTTCCCTCAAATAGGTCTCACCCTATCTTGACGTATTCTGCAGCCTAATGCAATGAAGTGAGTGCCACAATAAGAGCTTTTTTCCCATCCAAGCTATTTAAGCACGTGGTCTACCCATATTCCTTTACATGACTACCCATGATCCACAGAAAGAGAAAACATAAAAGAGCAGCTGTGTTCGTACCTGCCCGAGTCACCCCTACTTTGAAATGGGTCTTCTCTTACCTGATGAAGGTGCCCAAGGAAGGCCTGGGCCTGGGCTGTAGAGATTGCTCCTCCGACAGGCACAGGCTGCTTTTGAAAGTCCAGGCCATTTGTTTGCGTGCCTGGAGAAAGAGAGATATTAAGAACTATTAGTTATTACTTTTATGAAATGGAAAAAGAATTAATATTCCTAAGTCTCCTGCTATTCTCTCAATACTATGTAGTAGAAAAATACTCTGAGAATATACTCTGGGGAAGCAGTGTCACTTCCAGACTTCAGTAATACAGCATTTGTCAGCTGAAAAAAATCAACATCATATTTTCTTTAGCTTCTATCATCTTATCTACTCTATGTACACTATTACCCCATCATTCTCTACCACGTTTTGAGAACCAAATGGGTGCATGCTGCTAAGGTTAAACTGTGTTTCCATTCTCCATGCACCCTCTATCCAGCAGCTGAAGACTACCTTCAAGTTCAGAAAGCGGCAAGAACAAGGTTGATATAAAGTCACCTTTCATTAAAGACAGGTAAAATAATACTTGATGAAAACAGAAGTACTGTATATACATAGCAGTCATGGGCCACAGTTTTACTCTTTTGATAAAAGATACCTCCACATTTCCATGAATATTTGTGCAGAGCTCTCATTACATAAGATAACTGCCTTTTTGGCTTGCTGTTGCTCTCACTCACTTTCGTATAGCTAAAACCTGATTACTTTCCTACATTTTTGTTGTCTTCTTCCTAAACAGTTTGGAAGACATGAAAACCCCCAAGCTATCCCCAAATAATCTGTTTGTGAGAAGGAGGAGGAAGAAAAAAAAAACCCAAACAACAAACATTTTTTCCACAAGAAAATACCACAGAATTCTCTTCTTCCAAGAGGAACTATAACTACAAACTTTTAGGAATCATTCTGTGGGGGGATGATAAAATCAACATTAGGGATTATCAACAACTGGTTTTGTATGTTGGGTATTACTACTTACAGTGGCTAACAACAAGAAGGGAAACTCTAAGTGTATCAGGCTGTGTGGAATTTCTAGAACAGGTGATGCAGTCTTAAAAATTGCGTGACTGAAATGAAGTAAAACCAGCTTTAGACTTGCATGCTTACTTTTCATGACTATCAGATTTTGTCCAGTGCCTATGGACAGGTGTTCAACTAAATCCTACTTCAAAATTCCTTCCATCATCTACATTTTTCGCCATAAAAATCTAGGTTATCTACTAAGCAAAAGAGAGTCACAGTTGTTAAACAACAACAGGGGTTTGCTATTCTTTAGAAACATCTGCAAAAGCAAGCAGGTGTAAAATTTGATTAGTAAAATACACCATCCAACATTTTACATTGTTATTTTGACCTACAACAGCGTACTTAGATAAAATTTCTAAAGATGGAGTCACTGTTCAATTAAATACAGACACAATGTAGACAGTCAAGTTTTCCAGCAGCCATGTAAGGTATACCTAAGGTGGCCCTTTGATGCATCTTTGGTGGAGGTGCTGTGGGGTAGGAGTTGGTCCACTCAAGTTTTTAATTCTATGCTTTGGGCCATGGTTTACAGACTTAAGAGACATATGCGCAGCCAAAGATCCACAGACATGTTAAAAATATTCAAATTGTAAACTACATAAAACTATTTTGCTTTATGAGTCTAAAATTCCAATCCAAAGCGAATGGAAGGACTATCACTGGTCTGAATTGATCTTGAATGAATGTAACTTGGTTGCATTTCTCCATGCAACTCCATCTTCTCAAAGAAAGTTAGAGAAGGTCTGCTGGGAAGAGCTAGAAGAATATCATCTATTTTCATTCTTTCCAGTAAACTGCAGAATTCTCTCAATGCAGAAGGCCAAAAGGAGTGGGAAGATGATTGGGTAAATATATAAAAATAATTCCTGACAAACAGCTACTACAGTAATTAAAAAAAAACCAGACGCTTTGAATCAGTTTTCAACCTGTGTTCAGGGACCCCCAAGTAGGGAAAAAAAAAAATAGAGATAAGAAAACCTACTGTAAGGCAGATATTCCTCATTCCAATTGGAAACTAGCAGGGGTCAAAAAAATTATCCATTTCTGAGAGGACTAGCTGGAAGCTTCACCTTAAATAAAGAGAGGAAGCTGTTCTAGTTAATTATCTTCCAAAAAGAGTCTCAAATCACGATACCATATTAAAAGAGCACTGCTGTGCATGTGTGCAGAAGAAAAGCTCCAGTTAGCGCTTCTGCTGACTCTTAATATAGAGATTTGAAACGAGCCTTCTAGGGTTGATAGTTTTGAACAAAGTGAGTTCCAAGACTGAGCTTAAAATCTCCATGGGTCCCAAACAACAGTTTAGACCGGTACTGAGAGAAAACAGTAGTTTCTTTAAATTCAACCTTGACAGACTCCAACTTCCTCTCCCCACGCCTCCCAAAACCAAACTCAGAGCAAAATAAACACAAACCACACCTGTTCACTCTCTGTTCTACTTGCATCTTAAGCTTTCTTTAGTATTTGGAATACAGTGTCCCTTCCCCTTCGGATGCAGCCTTAGTTTTGGAAGGAATGCTACCCAGGTTGCTTGCATTTATCACAGGATGCCTACATCTTTTGAAGAACAGCAGGGAAAATGAACTTTGAGTCCAGCATATGAGAGGCCTTGTTCTTAAGGTGCTCGTAAGGATGTGACACCACTCCTGCGGAATCCAAGAAATCTGATAAGGAGACTGGAAAACGGAGCTGTCAGAAGCAGGTCAGCACATTTTAAGAACATGAAAGGACCAGAATGCCACTTCTGCTCAAGGTAAGAGTTAAATGCAAAAACCCATGGTGATTAATAGACACAGCAGATGCAATCACAGGTATTGTGATTTTAACAATCCCAAGTATTTATGTCTTTTCCATCTCCATCCCAGCTCCCATAATTGCTAGAGCTGATCTAACAGCTCACCAACACCAAAAAAAACAGGAGTGGGAACTCTCCATCTCCCATCTCTCCTTTCTTCTTGGTTCCAACTACATTGTTCCTGTCCTGCCCCTTCTGGTAGTTCATGGACACAGCAGTAAGCCAATTAATTCACCTTTCTAACTGAGTAGAAAACTATTCATGTGAACTGTTCCCTTTTTCTTTTGGCCAAGTTAGTTCCCTGCCAGTTATGTGAGATGAATTAACTTACCTTAGGGCCCAGCAAGCAGCAGATAATGCAAAGCAGGGGAGGTCAGAGATGTGGTAGTAGGGAACTGAGCCTCCCCCGCCCCCAGCAAGTTGTTAAGACCGAATCAAGCTGCAGGATGAAATTTCACCCTTATAGCCCAAGTCCAATGCAACTTAAGCACGTTTAAATTCTGGCATAAATTCAGCCATGTCGTTAGCTACTTCATGGAGTTGGTTTGGATGAAGACTAATGCTAAGTGCAATTAATTTTCAGCCAAATCAAATCTTTGAACAATCTCACCCAGTGCCACTCCAGGAAAAGGAACAGAACACTAAGTACCAGGACACCCTGAACGTGGATTAGTTTATGCTGTCTTGGAATTGTACCTGCAGAGGGTAAAGGCATGACAAAATGGAACAGGCATGGTAACATTGCACCTGCAGTCAGGAGAACATACTCTCAAAATCCAAGATCGTAATCATCAGACTAAAGTCTGAGTTTACAAACTGCATAAGGAAGAGGAGTGAGGAACTACAGGTCTGGGGAGATGTGGAATAAGGTGCAAGAAAGGACTCAGAAAGGGAAGGCAAACAAGAAGGAAGATTTCAAAGCTAACTTGAGTGGGTATCTGCACTGTGCTCTGGGAGATATCTTCCAGCACCAGCAGTACATTTCCCCATCTCTCTCTCCCTCGTGCCCCTCCCACATTGAGAGAGAGAGATAGCCCCAATACTCAGAAATTGTGGATTCCTCGTCCACATTACTAGTAGGAAGTTTAGTATCGATATTAGCCCAGAATTTTAGCAGTTAAAGAATATTTCATGGTCCCTCTCCCACTCTCCTATAGACTCTCTTCTTATGGAAACTGGAAAATCAACCTCTGGAAATGAAGCAATGCAAACAAGAATCCTTAGAATCCTTCCGAATACTACACTTACAAAAATTATTATTTTGCTGCTATGTCAATGCATGTCATAATACTACACTTTCCATAGACACTATAAACTTGGCTTTCATAGTACTGCATTCACACAGCTTTTAAAAAAGAATATACATTAAACAAACAAAAAAGGTTGAGTTGTTCTGGAAAATTTTATGCTGCAACCTATAAAAAGGAAACCAAAAGGGCTATCCATTTACTGTAAGACACCCTTCTTACTGCTCTCTCTTTTTTCCAGTAGATACACTAAGTAGACTGTACACCCACAACTGAAGGTTGGAAAAGATTTGTGTAATTCTGCAGTACTGATGAACAGTTGATCAATTCATGTTTTTGTGAAAACAGCCATCCAACAACTCTTGTACTCATAAGGACTTTTTTTTGTTGTTGTTTTTAATTCATCTGAAATATGGGTTGCTTTTTCAGATGCTTAAAAGGGGAGTCCATTTAGCACAAAAATTTTAAAGTTAAAATCTGTTTCAGGCATTTTTTTGTGACCAATATATTCGAGGGACTTTACTATGTTCCCTAAATAGTCAGAGTTAGAAATACAAAACCCTAATTTGTTAACTTCCATGAAACTTAGCTGTTAGCTCAGAGAACTACTGATGTTAAGTCATCTTTACCAGTGGCAACTGTATTTTTTTTTTCTGAGAACACTACCTCTGCCAAATGTTAAGTTCCATGCCCTAAAGTAATTTCTCCTAAAATTTTCAAGTTGCATCAGCTTACTACAGTTTAAAACAGGAATGACCCAAACAAACATCCACTGAGGTTCAAAAGATAGACTAGTAGTGCTTACACAGCAGACTCAAGTGATTTACAAGTGTCACTGGAAAATAGACAGTTACAGAAAGTTACAAAAATAAGAACTCTGAGTGTTTATAAAAATCATCTTCACACATTTTGCTTCAGAGCCTATGCTCCCCAGACAATCAATGGCACTTCCAGTTCCTTAGCATCCGAGCTCAAAGCTGACTTTCTTTTCACTAAGTATGCACAGAGCCCAGAACCGTAATCTAAGTACCCTGATCAGAAGCCTAAAATTACATTCCGTGAGTATTCCTTTCAGGGTTTAACATCTGCCAGTTGACTAATGCAACTGATGTTTGAGCCCCCAGAGAACGTCACAAATGCCATTAATCACTACCTCCAGTGGTTTATGAGCACTATATTTAAAAACAAAACAAGGACTGCAGAACAAAGGCTCCTCAAAAATTCTAGATTATTTTAGTTTGCATCATTTTAAAAGTCAGGAAACAAACCTGAAAGGAATGACTGGGAACACTTAAATTACAGAAGCAATGTTTGCAAAAGGTCCAAACACCAGTAAGAGTCAAACTTTTGTAATAACTAACCCTAATATTAGAATATAAAAAAATACAGACGTTGTATCCCCTTTTGTGATGAAAGCACCTACATGCAGCTTTACATGCCACCAATTGCTTTATACCATGACCACCACCTTCACACTGATGAAGCATTTGCCTAGGAGAGCAGAGCCAGGGTTCTGCTGAAGCAGATGCAGTACTGTGATAATGGCCTACCTTTGAATAAACCAAGTCCTCTTCTTTAACAGCTCAGTTTAGGTGAAACTGCTAGTTAAAGCTGCACTTAAGGAAGCACATTGGGAATGCACTCTTTAGAAAAGACAGACGCAGGGAACTCCAGTCACACAGAGCAGGAAGTCTGAATTTTCTGAGAAGTTTACACACACTACTCCAGCTACAAGGATTCTATAGGGATATTTAAAACCACTGTTCTCTTGATGCTGTTTATGATTATGAAATATTTACAGCCCATACGTTTTTTGAAATAATGTTTTATATCATCCTAAACCAGTATTAAATACATAAAAAATCATTTTTGTACATAAAAAGAATTGGTACCTCTCCTATTACAAATACAACAGAAATATAGAAACTGAGATCCCAGTAACAAAACACACATTAATAAGTGAGCAGGATTCCTTTTGACTGACCCCATGCATTGGCAGAAAACATCCAGCCTCTCGGATCAGTATCGGGAACATTCAGTCACTCTTAGCTGGATTAAAGCCTTGCACAAAGAATGAGGAGACAGCAGCACAAAATGAAACAAATTGTTAATTTCATCACAACTCCAGAGTTTAAAATAAAACTCTTATAACTGAACCAAGAGGAGGAAAAATAATTTTCCTCATACAAGGTAACTAGACTTTTCTCAAAGCAACAAGAACAAGTTCCCTCTCATTAAAATTTTCTCTTACCAAATGCTATTCTGAGCTCAGAGAAGATTCTGAGTTAGGTTAAACTATTTACTTTCCATTCAGAACTGTCATTTCTCTTGCTTCCAGAATGAATGTTAAATTACCTCCAGAAAGGAATTAAAGCATGAGATAGCATGATTCAGTTATAGTGGCTTAACAAGCTTCTTCAATGGCTTAGAACTTGGCCACATCTTAAGGACTCGCCAAAAGGCACATTCGCCCTAACACAAAGGTTATTCTTCCCCAGCCAAATTTCAAGGTTCTGTTCTAACACACAAAGACATTACAGAAAAGCCGGCTAACTTTTTTTTTTTTTTTTTTTTTTAATGTTGGGAAGTGATGCTTTCTCCCTTTGTCTTGTTCTTGAGAACTGTTGTGAGAGCTTGAATGAAATCTAAAATGGAAACAGGATCAGCCAGTGGCCCACATCTGCCAGAGAAAATTTCAACCCAAAAATAAATGACAAAGTTAGAGGTGCCAAAGGTATGTTCTGCCAGGAAAAAATGAGACTACTTATGGAGAGCTAGTACCACCAGACCTTCCATAATATCAGAAACATTACAGATAGAGGAAGTGGGGAAGGGGAATCTTATATACAAAGTGTGGGTAGTGCTCTGATACAGTAGGTGTGAATAATCCCTGCATACAGTAGGGTTAATGACAAGACAAAAGTGTTCCCAAGTCTCTAAAAACGGGGGGGTGGGTTTGTTTTTTAATTCCTGTAAACTGGTAAAGAAATTTTGCTTTTAATATCCATTCAATTCCACCAGAAAATATCTGTGCACCAATTCATCATTTCTTACCTGTGTTCCCATCCCCACTCTCCATTGATGGTTTACTGGTTTCTGACGGATTGTTCATTCTTGAGTCTGCATTAAAACAGAAATAAAGATAAACTAATACAGCAAAAAAACCCCAAAATCTATTCATACCTTCTTGTCCAAGGGAAGTACAGAACATCAGGAATTTAATATGTACTTTACCCTAATTCAGATTATAACATAAAAAGAATTATCAGAAGCAGAACATAATACTGAATCTTCCAGGTAAATATTGTTTCAAAATTTTGTATGTCATTATTCCCATACTTGAAAATATGGTGTTAAGGGAATAAAAGACAGCATGTTGGAATGCAAAGATAGGTAGGAACTTGATTTTCAGTACAATGAAAGTCATAGAAGCAAAAAGGGGGGCAGGGGGGAAAGGAAGGAACAATGACTACATCAAGATTCAAAAACATTAACTCTGACTACCATGGCCTACATTATTCTTGTGTTGTTTTTTCACCCCCCTAAGAGAAAAGAAATTCAGTCATTATAATTAAATAGATGCCATTTTTCTAATACTGCATTTTTATTTTACAGGAATGTCACTGATATTAAGTTATTTTATATTTCCTATATATTCATGCAAAACCATACAAATATAAAATAATTCCTCTTCCTTCTCCCTCTGGATGAACCTATTGAAAAGTCTGCTCTTGGTTTCAAAGCTTGTCAGCTGAATATAGTGCAATGCAGAGGGCCTCTCCAGATGGCAGACAGAGAATACAGTTTCCTTATATAGGAATCTATACAGATGTTCTGTGTACAGCATCAGTTCTCCAGCTTATTACCTCCTCACTCCTTGCTACCGACCTCACTGTGCCACATTATCACAAACCAAAATTACAAAAAGAATCTCAAGACAGACCAGTTCATAAAATAAAGTGTAAGCAAATCCTTAAGCACATTCTTGCATTCCCATAACCAGTTAAATGCAAGTCCAATGAGCTCAAAATCAACCCTTTAACTCCAGGATATTCTCTTGCTAGGTGCTTAAAAGGTTACCTCTGTCATGTACTTTCATCAAAGCAGCGATTTCCAAAATACCAACGGGCTGAAGAAGAATACAGTAACAGCATTAACTGCTGCATCTTTCCCCCACATATTTCCAAGAATGCCCAGACACTTCACTGTTTGGCAGCCTGTGAGAGTTGGAAATGAGAAGCTGGACTATTGCCATGTACTATCACCTGCTACTGCCCAGAGAGACCAGTGCCACCCTCAGGCTATCAGAACCAGGGGCAACAGCAGCAGACGAACACAAGCACAAGCCAGGAGGAACGAAGCACGTGGACAGGGCCTGAATGAAAACTGGAGTCATGATGAAGCCTGGCTGGGAGTGCAGGGTGGGAGGAGGAGGGAGCTAGTTAGAAATGCAGCGTGTGTGAGAGAAAAGATAAGACATCAACCTTGGAAAAACTCCAATAAGCAGTTAGGAAACAATTTAAGATGCGTCAATATTTTTAAAACGAATGTAATTTTTCGTGTAAACAACTGCTGCAGTTGAACCCACTAGGGCCTAGAAAACCCAGAGGACTGTAACAAACAGGAATCTTCCCCTGACAAGTTAAGTCAAGCTCTCCAGAGCCTCAACTCGTCTCAAAAAGTTCCTATGCCTATGCTTAAATCTTTCAAATGTCAGCCACGTGTAAAAGAGATCTGAACTATCAATGTTACTCTTAGTATAAAGGCAGATGTGTTAAACTGCTTTTTGAAAGGGGGAGTGAGTGCGGAGAAACTTTCCAGCTGAGCACTGGCTGGCCCACACTTCAGCAAAAGACTGCAAGTTTTGCCCCATTTTTCACAACCTCTGCTTAGCAGATTCAACCTACAAGTTCATAGTCTTGAAAGACAGAGCTCTGCTACGGTCACAGATACAGAACCTATTGATTCCTGGCTCCTCATTTTGTCATTTTTCACATTTGGATAGTATGATCCACACTCTAGAAACAGAACATGGGTTCCACTGACTGCACGGAAATGTTGGTTGTTGATGTGCCACTAAAAAAAAACTGACAGATCTGTGTGTAAAACTAATACAAGTATGTTTCTATCTAGAAGTTGCATGTACTTTAAATTGAGTTTATTGTTGTGGCAACTGTACTTTTATTCAAAGTGATTACAGGCAACATTCATTTGACAAACAGCGTTAGTTCATTCATTGACACACAGCTGGCTACTGAAATTAGTTTAGGTTCGGAGAACACTGAATGGGAGACTTCTCTTTGGACACAAACATGAAGAGTCCTCATCCAACAGGAAAATGAGCAAAGAGGGCTTACAAGTCCAATACAATTCTGGAAACTAGGCTAACTCATGCGGCTATTGGACATAGGACGTATTTTTTAAGCCCAGAGCACAAGAGTAGCCTGAGCTCATGATAGCACTGATGACAGAAGGGAAGAGCACAGGCTGAGAAGATTGTCTCTCAATAACATGGGATCCATTCACTGAACCACTTCAGAAGGCTCTTGCAAGAAAAACAACACAGGGCCTCCTGTGCTAGTTTGTTGCAGAAACTGAAGTATTAGAGCCACCGTGCAAGATACTAACGGTAGAATAAACAAACTAAACCCGGAGAGAGGACACAACTGCCCCATGCACAGAATTCCAAGCAATGTAGTGACTGTTCCCTCTGTACGAGGAAGCCCATACAACAAACCTTCCTGCATGACCAGCAAGTTTGCTGAGGACAAAGTTGTAACTGTACAGACCTCTTTCATAAAGCAACTAAGACATGTTTTTCTTTCAGGCTATGCTGCAAAATAAATCCTTTTAAAAAAGGTTTTCTGTGTTTCCTAGTACTAGACATTCACATAAAGTTTACTCAACTACCAAAAGCATGTCTAAATGAAGACTATTTTATTGTAAAGATTCATCCCTAACAAAGATCTCAAACATTGCTATTGCAAAAAAGCAGCAAGTTGGATGAAGAAACATCTTTCTAGTACTGCTCAGGTTCAAATGAAGGATAGCATCCATTATTTCACCAGCTGACTATTTCTTGTTCAATCTGTGGGCCTTCTGCATGTAAAGCATCAAGAACAATGCCGCTATTTCCATTGCAAATGGTATGACATACATCTGAAGCACAAAACTGCTACCAGCAAAACAGACATATATCCACAGGATACTAAACCTGCGGATTCATTATACATCAAATAAAAAGATTATTTGGTTTATACATGCTCATACGATTTCTGCTTTAAAGTTAAAAGAATAAACAAATGAAGTGGGCTAAAAAAAACAAACCATAATGCCCTCACCTTTTCTTTTTCCTTCAGATCTTACTTGGATTTTAAATAAAGGCCCTGGGCTACAAATTCTGTCAACATTATCTAAAAACAAACTCCACAGAAGGAAGGATCGAAAGCAGCAGGTGCAGGATTGAAATCAAACTCTCAGGAGTGAATATGTTCAGTACTGCTACTCTGCTAGCAGGGCTGAGGGAGTCGCAAGGCAGTGCTGTGCCAGGCTTTCACACACCCTCAGTAACATTTCAAAAGGTATTCAGAAGAAAGAAGCAGCGGACACTGGACCAACCTCGAGTATTAGGGACTGTACATAGCTAGTAAAACACAGAAAATCTTAACATGGAATATATCATTAAATATTTCCTTTCACCCATTAAAGTGAAACTGCCTAATACTCCATCAGCACCAGCAAAAATGATTCACTGATGCGTATGGAAAAACCAAAGCTCAATGTGAGTGAAAACATGCCAAGAATTCACTAGAAATTCATTTTCAAAAGAACATTTCATATTCAGAAACAAACATTCAGATGTCTGCTTTTTAAATTTACCATCCAAAAATATGTTCTCTTTGACATATAAGTTCTTACATGAGCTTATATAATGGAATCAAAAGAATAGTAAGAAAAAAAATCTATACGTCAGGCTTTGGGGAAAGAGCCTTGAAAACAAATAAAACCTATTGTAAAACTGGGATCATCTGTTATTATAAATAAAAGACATGAAGAAATTACGGCATGTCTGTTCTGCAGCCCTGATGGAATCTCAGCGCAGGCAATACATTATCCCAGTAACCTTAGGCACAGCTTGCAACGGTATCAATGGCAACCACTGTGGACTCCACCTTATTTTCTATTACGCATGAAGAACCTTGCTATTACATTAAAAATACACAGACATAACGTACATTCTGTTGGGGAATGGCTCAATACAGCTACTAAATTCTTTGAGACTGGGACACTCTCTCATTCATTTTAATACTTTAAAATTCATAACACACAGATATGCAAGTAAAGTCCAGTGTTTGTTAGAAGCCAAATGCTTCTCAGATTGAAATCCTAAAAGCAGAAGGTCTGTATTAATATCATCCAAGCCTAGCAGCAAATCTCTCCAGTGCAAAGGAAACGAGTTCTCCTGGAGCGAGGGAAAGGAGGAAAAAAAAAAAAAAAAACCCAAACCCATGTATTTCCCTGGTACAGATCTATCTATCTATCTACCAGGCAGCTACTTGCTGCCGATTCACTGGTGAGCTTCAGCCTTACAAATACCTTCTCCAGCCTCTGCATATGTGATTAAGCCTCTATGCATAGTCAACCTCACAGCCTCTATTTCCATATTAAACACTTATAAGAAAGAGCTGAGCTGGTACCCACCTAGAACGTAGTCGCTGCAGTCCAGCATTGCTGTGGTATCCTCTACAGGTTCAGATAGTCCAAGGAAAGGGAGAATGGCAATTTCTATCAAATCTACACTACTGCTCTCGACCGAACAAGAAAGGGAGTGGGGAGGTGGGGGAAGAAATACAACTTCAGTTACACCATAGCAATCTTCAACTGAACAGGGAAACTTCAGTTGCTCTGTGGAGTTTTAGTCTCTCCTACTAGCTGTGTCTGACATTGTCAAGGCGACTGAAGCGTGAAAAGTTCCCCTTTTTGTAATAAAATAGAAACAAAGATTGCAGCTGGCAGTTTCCATAATGAAGCTTAATCAGTATGCGCCTGATTAGGGCCTTATGCAAATCTCCCCTCGTTAGCACAGCAGCCAGCACTTTGAAGTCCATGAACAATTCATTTGCAGAGTACACTGAAAGCGCTCCCTGCATAATTTAAATCATGGTATAAATATTTATCAGCTCATTTGCATATTAATTGGCAGTGCATGAAGGGAAAAATTATCTCCCGAGTGCCAGCATAATAATTAGGGAACAAAATGAATTTTCTTCCAATAGCTTGGCTTCTCAGCCCTAACTCAAGCACAGTACCACAGGGGAGCAGGGAGGGGAAGAGACAGAGTTCTGTTCAAATGCCACTGAAATGACACGTACAAATTAGAAACAACTCTACAGACTTAAGCACCTTTAATCTTACTCCTGCTGGCAACAATAACTTCAGTAATAAAGGGGATTTGGAAAAAGCTTTCTACACAATCCAAATAATCCCACGAAAACAATTAGCAAGGTAGAAGCTGAACACAAAAGCTGTCAAACCGGTGCTTGCACATCTGCATGGAGTTTTCCACATCCGAACATGAACTGTCACAAGAAGGTCCTGGGCAGGAAAGCGAGTACCACCAGGGCAAGGAAGCGGCACGATTCCCTTTAAATGGCTAAAGAGCTTGGTGATTCATTATCGGGTAATCCCTTTGCCACGGCCAACTTAACAGCAGTGGATATGTCAAGTATTGTGTAACATTTGACATCCACTAATCTATCCCGAGTGAAATCAAAATAGATTTAGTCTTTTGCTTTCCAATGACTTCCAAGAAAAACAAAAATCTATTACTAATCCCTTCCACAAGCATACACAATGTAGCTAAACAAAGCTTACTGCGGAGCTACGGTTTTTGAAAGGGACACTTTCCATCCGGGTTGCATCTTTGAACCACTCAATGATAAGCAGAACACGCTTGCTGCTGTGTCCACAGAGTACACTGAGGGACTGGAGAACTGGGAAGAGGCTTTGGTCTGCGGAAGAATCAATCTTCCACAGAACTAAGTGTACTGACGAACTACGAGGCTAGATAAAACAATTTCAAACAGTTTGTTTACCACTCAAATACTAGTGTCCTGAACAGCAAGAACATTTACATAGAAATTCAAATGTAATGTGGACATCACAACATTTAATATTCCATATTCTGATCAGGAAAAGATAATGTGATGATGCAGGTGACTACAGGGTTGAGCCACCCACTTCTAGATGTTAATACGAATTTTAGGAGTAAGTTGTTGTTTTTCTTTCTTTTTTCTTTAAAAAAAAAAAAGCTACCTGTACTTTCCTTCTCCTCATTTCTGAAGTGAATTCAAGCACTGCCTCTCCAAACAAGAGTGAGCGAGAGAAGAGGGACTTCTCAATCATCCATAGTGACTGGAATTTATTTCCACGCTTGACCTCTTCTTCTGTTCAGGTTCATATCTCTACTTAACACAAGATGTTCCCTGCTATATATTTAACATGAGTGATCTACACTTGAAAAAGATTGCAAGAAGGGAAGGTGCTCCCAGCTGCAGGGAAACAACTGCATGTACCAAATAGGTTTTCCTAATACCTTGTTTCCAACTTGGTTTTCTACTCATTCACGTGTCCCACTGAGACCTCTGAGGCACATCTCCATGGTTCGCAGACCTTCAGTAAACTTCACTCTTCTATACATGCTTTTGGAGTGCACTGGGAGATAATCCGTTTGCTTCAGTCTGGACACAAATGGTATAACAAGCCAAGCACTTCACAAAGCAAGTGCCAGTTTAAGTAGTGGCTGAGCTGAGGCAGCTAGTAGCATAGTAAGAGGACAGCAGTGTTATCTTTAGGATCCTTCTCAAATGAGTGTCTGTGTTGAGCTGGTTGAACACAGGTGCAGCAACAAAAGCGCACGACCACAGGAAGTGACCGTTAAAAGCAGGCACGTGTGTAGTGATGGATGACTTGTATCAAACAACAGAACAAGCAAACAGCAAATAAAGGCCAGGGAAGGATGTACCTGTAGCAGTGTTAGCAAGTGCTGGTGGTACCACGGTGCTACTCATCGCCCATACTATCAACATTGCATTGACAGCTAACAAGGACACGGCGGAAGTTCTCTTCCCATTCCCGACTGTGCCAACCAATATGCCTTACAAACACCAACCAACACAGAAATGTTCATTTGAACTGTAACTTCCACTAACCTGCAAATTGAAGTAAAACCTTATACATTGACTTTTGAAACTAACAATTGGCACAAAAAAAAAAAAAAAAATCGTTCTTCCAGTGACCACTTCATTCTGTGACAATTTTATTATCTTCCCTTTTATGTAAGTTCTTAATTTTTGGCCAAAAAAAACCCTATTGTTTCATTTAGGCCACACTACTGCAACTGTTTATCTGTTAGGCTTCTGAAGGAGGCCTGAAGACACAAGTAGGAAAAGGTTTAGGGAGGAACAACGCATACCACCCTCCTTCAAAACCAGTGGCAGACTATGCTAGTTTAACTTTCTGTTTAGGTTCTGCCACCTCATTGGCTGTTCTTTCCTTTCTGGATTCTTACATTAAAAGTTACTTAACGCCCTGAACCAAAGTCATACTTCTGGAACTCACATTTAAGCAAAATACCACTCTGGGCTTTGCACACAAAGTTTCATTTTTCCTCCAAAAACACCTCTAACAAGAGAAAGTGGTGCACCTTGTGATCATCAGTGCAAAAAACTCTTCACATCCCGTGCAACTACAGACATCTCAAAAATTGTTTCTCTCCTCTTCACCCAATTCTACAGTTCTTACACTGATAATTTTTCCCACATAATTCTATTCATACTTTTCCTTAAAACCAAAGGAACTAAGCCACTAACATGGAGCCAGGTATGACACAGGCAGATGTTCTTCAGTCAAACACTTCAGAGTCTGCAGATAAGGCTTCAGGAGACCCTGAAGGTTCTTCCTTCCCCTGCAGGTTATGAAACTCTTGGTTAGACCTCCTTTTGCATCTTCTCTTTTATTTCTCCTCCTTTTTTTTCTTCCATTTATTATGCCCAACTGACTGACTGTAAACTCCACAAAATTATTCCCCAATGTCATCTATGGTAAACAAGTGATATAGATAGTGAAAGTTGTTACAAACTAGCAGGAAAGGATGTTTAAACCCTTATCTTCAGATGGTCGGTCTCTTTTTTTTTTTTTAAACAATACAAATGAGGCAGAATTAAAGGGATAAAGGGTAAAATTATTATCAACATTATTCTATTCAACACCTTTATAGGGGAAAAGAATCTTCATTTTTCTATAGATACATTTCCATATATTTGTAAAATGTCATTAACTACATGCCCTCGATGACAGCTAGGAAATTTCTGCCACTAGCCAGCTCTGTGACAAGTGTGACCTTTGTAAACTTCACGGGCATGCTTTCTGATACAACATGGCAAGATTACCCAATAAGCCAACAACTCATTATTTCCCTTTTGAATGGTGTACTTGGAATGATACAAGGAAAGGAAATATGGTATTAATTGTAACATTAGCATACCACCTTCATTAGTGTATCAGTGTCTAGTATATTTTATCTTGAAGAACCACTGAAGAAGACCGGTCACCAAAGCTTTGAAAATAGTGCATGACTAAGCACAATGTCAATGAACACTGGCAACACTCAGAGTAAGGCTGCTTTCTATATGCCATGCCAGCCAAGACCATAGACACAGCCAGCCCTAAACTGACATTACAGAGAGCTACTACATTTTAACTCAAGACACTTCCAGGTCTCCATTCCACAAGCTAAATGAAACCTAATAAAAATTTCATCAAACAGAACTCCAATGTGCTATAAAAAAATATAAAAATCACGTACTTCAACAAAATAAACTGTTATTAAAGTTGGCACAATCCTCTTAGAGTAATTACGAACAGACAGACAGACCTGTTCATAGTTAGGGCTGCAAACTAAGCTCTAATTTTAGCCACCACCTTTGACTTTGGCCAACAAAATTGATTTTATCTGAAAATAGCTAAGTTTGCTCTGAAAGCCACAGAGCAGTTGTCTGGGAAAGCAAAATAAAATTGGCCTGTTTAAGAATTGCTGGTCATTATGCAATTGCTATGAATTGGAATTTTAGTCTACATCTAATTTTACTTCTCTCTCACAAACCCATATCATAACTATCCTTTCAAACTTTCCACTGTACAAAATGTCTTTCAAAATTCTTTCGTGTACCTCTTTTGAAGAAAATTAAGTATGCAG
>NW_008824791.1:4549178-4579225 GCF_000699105.1 Pygoscelis adeliae
TTTGATTGTGGGTTTGGTTTTTTAAGTCTCACTTATTTTTGTCCACAGAAGGTAGCAACTATCATGGTTTAAGTATTTTTTTTTTATAGTAAGAAAACTGTGGTCATGACAAACTCACAGGACAGTACCACCTTATAAGGAGGGGGAAAAAAAGGGGGGGTGGAGTGGCAGGAGGCAGGGGAGGAGAGAATAGAAAAGAAATACCCGTATTCAAAAATTACAGCATTATAGCTTTCACAAGCAACCTGAGCCTTATTTGAAACTCATGGCTAATTCTATCATTCTGGTGCATCATCTGAATAGTTATGACAAACTCACAGGACAGTACCACCTTATAAGGAGGGGGAAAAAAAGGGGGGGTGGAGTGGCAGGAGGCAGGGGAGGAGAGAATAGAAAAGAAATACCCGTATTCAAAAATTACAGCATTATAGCTTTCACAAGCAACCTGAGCCTTATTTGAAACTCATGGCTAATTCTATCATTCTGGTGCATCATCTGAATAGTTTTGCCCTCCCCTTACTGCCTACAAGCCATAGCACATAAGAAAGGATCCATATTATATTTACATAAAAGTTTTTCTTTCATTCTGTTGAGCGTTTTCTTTTCAAAAGCAAAGGTTATAAATTCAGTGCAGTCAACCCTTGCTGTTCAAAAGCACAACTTTGATCCATGAAACCATCATAATATTTACTTGGAAATCATGGAATATTTTGAAGAGTAAGCAAACGTTAAGTCTTTACATCTCCTGATTTGAGCACTCATGTTTCACTCATTATGTTTTCAAGGTTTTCATCACTACCTCATAATGGCTTGAGACCTTTTTTATTATTATTTATTTACATGTACCAAACACTACACCATAAGCACTGACTCCAGGAACTTAATTCAAAAAAAACAACCCAAAATGTCACACACTTGAAAACAAATTTGTGATATTTAACTAGCATGTTGCACCTGCCATAGAGCTGTTGCACAGTAGCACTTTTTAGTATTTGCAGGAGGGCACTCACCTCCTTTCAATTTAACTAGAAGTTAGCACAGAAAATGAGCAAATCATGCTTTGATTCCACCACACTTGCAAGTATGGTTCTATACCATTACATATTCATTGCTCTAGTAAACTTGCATGTGAAAAGTAGTATCCAAAGTTAAGCAGGATTTTTTAAAAAACACACACAAAATTTTTAAAACGTAAGTATTTTAAGGGAGACACCTCTTTGAGATTTTATCCACATATATGTGGGTCTCATCTTCCTTTAAAATTACTGGTTTGTCAAATCTGAAATACTTCGCACTGACAAGTATTGAACACCTGGAGCAGATGTATATTGTTTTATTAGTAAACATGTCTTATATTTTATTACTTTTACAAGATTTGCATGCCTCACATTGCTTTTCCAAGAAGTACTGCAGGACACAAAGTAGAGAAAGACTGAAATGAAGTTACATGAACAATACACAAGGGAGGGCTTAAGAATACAATCAGTAAGACTTCAAAATTTATCAGAATAAGAAAAAAAAAAAAGAAGCAATCTAAAGGGCACAGGTCTATGTAACAGCAGTACTGAAATGAAACAAAACAAACAAAAAAAAAAAATCAACAAACCCACCACCTTGAAAGCTTGCAAGCTTTTATGGGACGCTACAGCTTGGGGCAGTTGGAGAACCTGGAGCACCGCCAGGCGCCAGCCACCATGAGGAGTGGGGTGACCCCAAACTTCCACTAGGAGGGAACACCAGCCCATGCTCACATATCCCCCGGACCTAAAGTGGTCATCTCTTAGTAGTCGTGTGCTGGGATGACATTTATGGGAACATGTCTTCCACACATGCAGTGGCTACCGAAATTGTGCACACATTTGAATGGAAAAGGTAAACATAGTTCATACTACCAAAACCCCAAGCTATGAAGATGGCATAAATATTGCTAGTTTCAAATTGTTATTGCAAAACACATTAAAAATAGCAAGTATTTGAGTAAAATAAATATTCTCTAATAGGTAATTCACAACACAATTGATCCGACAATGTATGAAGGCTACTTATGCCAAGCTCAAATACTGAACAGCAGTATTTGTTTTAGCAGTTGTACGACCTATTACATTTAGGAAACATCACCGTATGTGCATTCCAAAAAGCATTAGATTTGCCTCCCCATGTCCACCCAACATAACAGGGACAGGCCCTGAGAACTTAAAGAACATTATTTTAAAACTCACCTGTATATCAAAGCATAATGCCTTATGCAAACATGCTGTTTCGTTGTTCTCCACTTTGACAAAGTAGTAATTACTAGTCTAGCCTGATGAATAGGGACTCTACAAAGCATAGACTAATTCAGTATATGACTTAACCATACAATTCAGTTCAATTCGAATCCCAGGGTCTCCACACCACTTGTCATTAAATATACTACAGGTGACTCTCAAAATACATAAATCAAAGTCACAGATTTAAGTTTATTATGATTTCTGCGGGAGCCAACTGGATACATCAAGATCAACAGCAGAGATAGTATTTAGCTCTAGTTAGCATTAGAGCGTTTAATAGAAAAAAGCACATGCAAAACCTCTACAGTTCACGGTACGAATCGAAGTTGCACTGCTGTTATCACCATCCTTTGCAGAAACTGCTGTTGCTCTCTCTTCCTTAATAACTGTCTCAAATCTGAAGGAGGATATTGCTTTAATGCCCTCAGCACACTGATCCAGACACTATTAACACCTGTAGGAACCACAAGACATGTCATGAGAATGCTTCTTTCTGAAGCTTAAATTATTTGATCTCAAAGAGGAAAAGGCCAAATTCCAGACAAGCTGCTTTGTATGTTACAAATTGAACAAAAAATTGCCAGATGCAAGATCTGAAGAAAGAAACGGAGTTATTCACACTGCAGACATTGATTCCATCCATCAGCACACCTATCCAAGTATCTATCATTTTGGATGGTCAGAGCTAACATAAGACTGCATTTGCTACCAGTCAGAAAAAAATAAAAATACAAAGTTCCTGGGCACCTGGGTCTTCAATTTACAATAATTTAGGAACAGTAGAAAGTGAAAACCACAGCGTAGCTACACATACAAAGCATTACCTACTTGAGCTTTACCAGGAAACGTTCACAAGCATGGTTTTGCCCGTTTTAGCAGCTATGCTGTGCTAAAGCAGAAGAGGCATTGATTAGCTTTTCCAGGAAATAACCACAAGAACGGGTTTACTAGCAGCAATGCTGAAGTGCGTGCAGTATGACTACCACCCGTAGCTGTGTTTGCAGAGGATTTGCTGGGAAGACATGCACATTTTATTTGCAGGCCCATGGACACACACCACTGAAGACAGGAATGTCTTGTTTATTTCTCCAACAAACTGGAGCAGAGGTAAACTTTTCTGCACTGCCCCACTTTCGGTAACTTATTTTGATTGGAAGTGTTAGGTTGACAGATAAAGAATCCTCTCAAAAGATATTCATGATCTAGTTGCAAATTACAAGGTAAAAGAAGTCAACCGAAAAAAACTAGGTCAAAAGGCCTAACACAAAAATTTTTTAAAGTGATACCCAGAAAACTTTAATTCTTAGTTGCCAATGCCTCAATAAAACACAAGTTTCATATATGCATATCTCACCGTTTTCACAGAGAAACCAAAAATTAAAAATAGGACACTTAATTTAGGACCCTAAATAAATGCCTGTCAGTACTGTGGCCATGGGTCATGAACGCTGAGTCAGCAAAAAGCCAGCAGGAGCACCAGTAGCTGCAGCCCCGCTCATCCCCACTGCTATACTGCCTCCTCTCTTGTGCTGCCACATACAGAACTACACAAGAGAATTGATCTGTCTTAAAACTACTCTAACCACAAGGAGAAAATACTAACCTAAATCTGTTTCTTAATCCAAGGGGAGAAACATTTACCCTGTTGAAGCACAGAGGCAGCACGGAGGCAGGAACAAACAACTGGGCAAGACTATTTCAACAGCAGTATTACCTTAAAACTTTTATTGTCTACAGCTTAAATCCACTCCTATGTTACATATTCATCTTATGAACTCTATCATGCAACTTATGTGACAAATAGAATAAATTAAAATCTCGCAACAACTGTTTATTTCCTCTTTGGGACACTGACTCTCAGCCCTAATGTTCACAACTCACATCAATTAGTATACTTACATATGCACATACCCCTCCAATGCCACTCTTGAGAATACTCTTTGATTTCTGGTCTCCTCACACACACCATTTCCATGCTCAAAAATGGAAATGTGATTCCTGTAAGACTTAACTATATAATCACTTATTTTCATCAGATGTGTTGAAGAGGCATTAGAACCTCAAGGTTTTGAAAGTAAAGAAAATGGGGAGTGTTGACGAGAAACTAACAGAAGCAGCAGCAGAGTGACAGCTACAATTATATCAGTAAGCAGTTTAGCATAGACCTAGCTTAGAGTGCTAAACCCCAAATTCAAATAATTGCTCACAGAAGAATTTAAAAATAACTACTAATAACCCTGTAATATCATAGTAGACCAAACTATAGCAAATAAACAAAAAGTACACCTTATAAATGTCTGACGCATCTATATAAAAAGCCCGTATGTTGGTCTACAGCATCACGACAGGCTGAAAACCTGAATCTTCAAGGGCGACCAAGGCTCTGTGACATTACAATAGATCAGAACTGAAAATGTTTACAGGTAGACAACCACCCATTAGCCCTCAGAATTTTTTTTTTTTGCATATATATGAACTTTGTATGTTTTATATATAAACATATATACTTTATATACATTTATGCATACTTTTTAAATAGAAAAACATGTATACTGTATTATATATAGTATACTATATTATACAGTATATATCGTATTTTTTTTAATATATATATTTTAAAAAAAAAAGCACTGAGGTGGTGATCTCAGATTTCTCAAAGCTTCTAAGCCTACTGTTCTGAAAACAGTTTACATGTTCCTGTGAGACATTCCTGCAGAAAGGTACCAAGGCAGTTTGTCAGCCCAGTGGAAGAAATAGCGTAAAGAGCAAGTCGGCATACAGTGCTGTTTTAATCACTTTTGTCCAGTCTTGGTCAAAAGGCAAGTTGATGTTATGAGAATGAACAAGCAAGAAAGAAGTAAAGCGCTTAAGTGTCAGGTCACCATCATTCCCAAAAATCCAGCCACAAACAGCCTGAGAGCTGCCAGCTGATCACTGCTGCTGACTTGAATGAAAATTGTTCCACAGCCTTCCTAGGAAGTCACAGTCACCACTGAAAGAAGAGCAATTCAGTATTCAGAAAAAAAAAAAAATATCAAGCTAAGCTCTCCAGCAACACTCAATATTTCACTGACATTTTAATATTGCACTAAGTTGAACTAACACGCCATTTTAAAAGAACAACCTATATTCCATACTGCCTTCACAATCCCTCACCATCACAGAGAGATTACTCATCAAAAATGCAGAGAAAGTTAACAAATTCTCTGGCATTTAACTAAGTTAGAGGCAATAATAGCAAAGAAATCCTCTGTGACATTACATTTCCAACAAGCCTCACAACACTGGCAAAATGCACAAAAGAGGCTACAAAATTCAGAACCCTGCACAAGTCTGCAGGAACCACTAATACGAGCAGCTTTTCCATCCAATGTGACTCTCAAAGTGACAAGCCCTTTTTTGCTTGCCTACTGGCTAGTCTACACTCCTCTTTTATTCTTTTGAATTTTCCCCAACTTAAATTGAATGCAAATAAGCCAGGTGTGGTCCCCAGAGCAGTAATCTGCAGATAGTCCCCACCGAGTTCCCATAGCAACTTGCACAGCTGGCCATGAGAAAGAGGTTGTATCTGCTTCATATTGGCTACAGAGTTTAAACACTCAGCAAGTGAAACACCAATTACAGCATCTTGTAAAGGAAACATCTACTAAAAAGCACATCCATTTTTCCTCGATTAATACAGGAAAATAAAACTCTGGATATGCCCCTAGTTCAGCAACTGCTCAGCATGTAAAGTGAGTACCTGTTATTTACAGGAGGTGATGCCTGCGAAGGAAATGGCTTCTCTCTTCTGCTGCAAGGTACTGTAGGTTAAGAAACACTACACCATTTAGAAAATGCCTGTCATTCTGTAAATTGCAATCAAGAATACACAGCTGAAAGAGAGAAGTCAGAAACCCAAATACAAATCCTTCTGGTCAAGTTATAAGACTTCCACAAGACAGTACTTCTCTGATAAGTACTTTGTAATACTTCCAATTTTAATTGTACTCTTTCTGTATCGGCTTTCTAAGTCTCATTCTAAAAAATCTAAAGTTACCCGTTGACTGACAATTGTTCATCACATACAAATCCTGTCCTTTGTTCCTTACCTACAAACACGTATCCCGCCCTCTATTCATTCCACTCCTTTCTGCGTCCTGTACACATAGCTCACTGCTTTCGCCTACATCCAAGCCCGCAACTCTTTTTACGCTTCACCCCAGCCTTCTCGCTGTGTCCCCTTCCATATCTGCTGGCTAAACAACAGGGAGAAGGCACTGGGGATAATTTGGAACCGTGGGTGTACTGACTGGCCATAGGTATGTACTTGTTGGTCAACTGACCAGATAAGCAATACAGGTAAGGACTACTCTTTCTCTGCTTTTCCTTCAGCACAGCCACAAACAGGACATCTCTCCTCTACTCAGACTGTAGTTTCAAGTAAGAACAGCCCTGCAGGCTTAGGGAAAAGGGCCTGTGTATCCCAGCTAACATCCTATGGCCAGCTGGGAAGCGGGAACCAAAAGCTGATGCTTAGACAAGAGTGCAGGAACACAGAAGGTACATAAGACACTGCCCCCCCAAATTACAACAAGACTTTTGGGGGCAGAGGATGTTGATAAACACTAAGTAACCCTCAACGGATTTTTCTCTCCCACGAATCCGCATCAACATCCTGTTGAACCCCTGTAAACTTTTGGGAGCCAGCCTGCAAAAAGGAGTCCCACGGCTTAAGTATACATTGAAGAACATTCTTTTTCATTTTGTTTTGAATCTATCTTTTTCTGTAGCACTACTTCAATTTCCCCTACTTCCTGCACAAAAAGAGACCGTGAACGGTAAGCCTCTCTTCACGCCTCCATGACACTTCACTGACTTCTGCCATATCCCCCCTTAGCTCTATCTTTTCTAGGATGATAATCGCTAGCCTACACAGTTGTTCATAAAAAGCGTGAATGGCTTCCATACAATGATTCCTAATGCTGCTTTTCTACATCTTTTTCATGTAGGGGAGAAGAGCTGCACAGTACCGTACCCAAGAGAAAGAAGAAGTAATGGATTGTGGCACTATGCTATTTCCTCTTATATTGCTTTGCACTCTGTTCTTTTCCTGGTAAGTCCTAGCATTTGATTTGCTTTTTGAGTACTTGTTGAGCATGAAAATACAGTAGATATTTCCATGAAAAATCATAACATGAAAGATCTCATACCTGGAGCGTCAAGAGTGCCTATACTACTGCACATAAAGTCAGGATCTTATCTCTAACTTATTCACCAGTTTCAGGAAAACTACAGGAGCTTAGTATCATTGCAACATCATAATTTGTTCAATTTGGTCAAAATTGGCCAACTGTTTATGCGGGAGAGTGGAAAGGAAAAGTCAGACAGAAACGACACAAACCTCTCTTTCCTTATGAAGTCTGGCTAACATAAAAATAACAACATGACGCTTATCTGTTTCCAAAAGAGCAGGCAGCTGATAAGAAATAGACTCAGTATCAGTCAGTTCTGTTTGCGCTGACTTTACAAAATGCCTGTCCTTGTACCTGGCTTAACCATCTCTCTGAAAGCAATCCCTATTTTTCAAGGGAGGCAAGGCAAGCTTACACAGGAACATTCAGCTTCTAACTATGCAAGAGGCCACCATTATGCTAGCTGTCTCATATGAGAATATATATTTATGTATGAAAGGGGAAATATAAGCAAACTGGAGCGGTTTAATGTGCATATTGGAAGTTAGCTACAAATTTTATTCATCCATCAACATATAGAAGACATTGTACACCTGTGAGCTTTATCCATTACCCCACCTGTGGGAACTAACCTTAATCTATCACTAACTTGAAAGCTGCTCATTTGCTTAAGTAGTTTTAGTTTTCTTCTCTACCCTTTCTGCATTCCCTTCCAAATTTCTTTTCAGATTAATCAGCAGCACTTCAAAGAAACAGCTGAGCTGGTGGCATTAAAATGACCAGGGAAACACATAAAGCTTTAACAGGGTACAACCACTGAGCAAGTGAAACATGCCATTTAGTGTTAAAAATGATGACTGTAAGCCCATTCAATTGAAAAAAAAAATCCAGAATTCATTGGAAGAAAAAAAAAATTAGTATTCCCCTATAGGCCTGGCATAATTTGCACTTTAAGAACACACCATATTAACATCAACAGTCCATCGTATGTTAATAAAAGCCAAAGAATTAAAAACTGAAGGCTCTTGGTCCATATTGCAAGCAATAGGTTTACACAATTTACAGAAAGAAATTAGATGGACATACAGGTGGCAGAGTCTGGAATTCGAGAACCTGAAAAATGAAGAGATTTTACATTGGAAGTGAATATTTCATTTTGAAAGACTTTCCAGTGTAGTACCAGCTAATACTGGTATAACAAATAAATATTTGATTTCAGGTGTTAAGGAAGAGACACTCCAAATGCAAATATGCATGCACACGCCCACACACACTCTCACTCGTATGTATCTTTTATACCAACAAAGAGGCAGGGTTTGTACATCTCAAAAATACAGAACATTTAAGCACATACTGATTCTGTCCTCTACAGCTCTTATCTCTGCTGTGGTTTCTATTCATGACAGCTGATGCATGCTGAGGACAAACTTGCAATGAAATTTCCTGTATGTAATTAGAATGTCATTTGGCCAGATCAGCACTAACCCTACACGTGGTACTTGCTTATAAACAACTTAAATGGGGGATGGAGGGGAAGGGAGAAGGTAACAGAGAGGAGTAAAGGTTTTGACTTCTGAAGAGACTTGGAGATAAGCATAGCATTTTTGTAATAAAAGGAGGCCATTAAGCTTTCCTGTGTAACTTAGGCCTCAACTTCCAGGTGATGGATTAGATTAAAACCACTGTATTCTGATTAACACACTCCAAGAGATGGAGCTATACCATTTTCTTAGCTTTAGCTGTTAACTTGAAGTCCTTTTTTTGTAAGTATAAGGCATGCTTTAAGACTGAAATCACCTAGGATGAGTTTCCAGCAACTGGATCTTGTTATGCACCTTCAACTGGTTAAAGAGGCTTCCTTAAACAGAAATTCCCCTTATGTACTGTGAGCAAGTCACTCTTCACTTGGTCCAACTTGATTTAACGAAAGATTCTGAATTTTAAATTCAGTTTGACAGGCTTTTCACACTGTGAATCCATCACGACTCTTCTCAGAAACATCTCTGGCTTTGTTAGCAACTCTTCTGATGTCACAAGTTTCCTAGTAGCACCATAAGGTGAGTCTCAACTGTATTTATAATTCAAGTATTGTAATTGTTATCGTAGATACAATCTCACTCCAAAAGCCATTCCCAGATTGTAATTCATCACAACTCAATTCATTTTTAGAGTCCACATGTTTCAGAGCACAGGCTCCTCTTCCAAAAGTGGAATCTACATCTCTTTTGCTAGATGTTTAGCAGACACTGTATTTGGCTAAATTAAAATACATGGTTCATTTCCCAGAAAAACTGGTGAATCTTAGATCCCTTCATAGTAACTGATCTGATGGTTGCAACTCCACCAATCTTTGCATCCTCTGAAGATTTTACCAACAAAGTTTACATACTTCTTCCTGATCACTGGCAGATACAGAAGAGTACTTGCTGAAGAAAAAGACACAGCTAGTAGATTTTGACTTTCCGTTAACAATTATATTGAGATTTTTCAGTTATCCTGTCCTTAATCCTTTTAGTATGTGTTACTATTGATTTTGTAGAACTTTAATTTGGTAATCAATGAAGTAAGCCATTCTAAGTCAGCTACATTATAAAAGCATGCATTTTATCAATACAATTACAAAACAAAGCTTTAATCTTAACAAGAACTGAAAAAGCTTACAGCAAATTCATCTGAAAAGACGTTCTCTCCTACCCCAGAAAATTGTATAAATTGACATTAGATTATTTTTATTGACAACAAATTGTCTATCAGCAAATAAAATTATCTAGTCACTTCAGTAAGCGCAACTGGCCTCTAGCTTTTGAAATAAACGTGCCCCATTTTTTCGATTATTGACTTGCTCATTTTTCCACCCCATCTCTGCAGCTTCCTTGGCCACTTAAGATTTACCGACATCAACAAACACATAACATCAACAAATTAGAGAGATTCCTTTCCAGTCATTATAAATTACTAAATGCAAGCTGCCTCACCCTGCAGATTTTAGAAATCCAACTCTCAATCTTGAGCGTTCCTCTCCCTCCCCATTCCCATTTACTTTGAGACTGGCATTTGCTCCCCATTTTTAGGAAACACTTAAGGCCACTCAAAAGCAGGTAAGTATCCAACTAAGTTCAATGACTGCATTCTCACTTGTGACCCTGATGTTACAGAATTAAGAACATGTATGACCCTTTCCTGATGAGCAAACAA
This sequence comes from Pygoscelis adeliae, assembly GCF_000699105.1. NCBI lineage: Eukaryota > Metazoa > Chordata > Aves > Sphenisciformes > Spheniscidae > Pygoscelis > Pygoscelis adeliae. The sequence continues at coordinate 4,559,818 of NW_008824791.1, forward strand.
GGTAGTTTTCAGTCATGCCAGCTCAACTCAGTAAACTAGGAGGTGGAGTGTGTGGAGGATCCCTTAAAACAGGTTAAGAAGTGTGCAAACGTGCTAGTGATCCGTGTCAGAACGTAGGCTTTCACCCTTGCACGTTTCAAAAAGTGCCTGTGGACTACAGCTCCATGGGCTGGCCACTCAACCTAACAGCTGGCTCCCACCGAAGGAGGGTACTGGGAAATCTCACTGTTTCCTCTTTTTTGGTGGTTGGTCTGGTTTTTTGGCACTGCTTTATCAGGCCACAGAGGTGCTTAACTAGCACCAGAATTTGCTAAGAGAGAAGCAGGGGGTGGTTGGGGAGCAGGGGGAGAGGTGCTGCTTCTTTCGACAGCAAGCTGCTATGATGGTTCACTTTGCCTCATGAAATCCTATCTGCAGAAATATTCATCATACAATCATAATCATATAACAAGTGTAATACGTAAATTTTGCAACAGAGGCATTTATTGGCACTGCTTGAGCTTTATCAGCTTGCTAAATACCATCAGGAAAAAATAGATTAGGGTATTGTTCCAAACAATTCCTTGTGTACTTGTATTCCAATAGCTTGAGAAAGGTAGATACTGTAATTCCACATGACTACATCAGAAAATGCTTCCCAAACCATGCTACTGCCTGTCCTCTTTATTTGCTTACCAGGACATAACCATCTTGGAGAGAAAACAGAGACTGCTGTTTCAGAAGGAGAATACAGTGAGCAAACTGATGAAGCTGTAGCTAGGACTCCTGGTCTCCCAAGCCAGCAGAAAGACACTGAAGACCAGACCCCCAGTTGGACTCCTCTCTGCCTCATTGGGAGGGGGGAAGCTATGTAAACTATTTACTACTTTTATTTTTCAATAAACTTTTTTTTTTTAAATCTATAGCATCCTTTTAAATAGCAGAGTATGGGCAGTTACTTTGTCAAGCAGCTTTTGTTGATGGAAAGTAGACACCAGGTAGCAGAGGTACAATTTAAATGAGTCATCATCACTGAGTTTATTCTTTGATTTCCCTCATTTTTGTATTATTTTTAAAATATCAGCCATCAGTATTTGTGCATTTCACCGAGATCTCTTCTCTCAAAGATTATTTGCCTGCAGCAGTCAACAGGTTGACTCCAAGATTGGGAAGCCCCTTCAAACAGCATTCCTCGCAATTCCTCTTTCAAATTTTACTTCACTGTGCAAGTTGGGAATCTTACAGCATTACTTCAGCTTACAGCTAATCTATCCTACCTGTGCAATGAATCATCAGTTTGACTATTAAATTAACAGTCAAATTAACAATTTCTTAGGCTTTTGTCCTACTTAATTACAGAAACATACATATCATATTAAGGGCCCTTTTTATTGCTACTGAGCTCACCTTATTTGTTTTTAATACCGATTTTAACTGATAGATTTTTATTATATTATCAGACTTGAAATCAGAGATATGCTCAGTTCTAAATCATGCACCCACTATTTTAGCTGTTAAAATTCCCTGTCATATGCTAACACCACTGACCTCCCCAGCATAGATTTAACGTTCCAAATGCTCCTCCTCACTTATAATTTTCACCATACATCCCTACTGCAAATAATCGTCCTTGCTATTTCTGTGTCAGGTTTCTGGTTACACTTTGATTACGACAGACACTATCCTTTCTCCAGAGGCGCTCTCTTCTGGAAAGAGATCTCGTGCATAACTAAATTTAAACTTTGCTTCCCTAAGCAGTCTTTCAAGCTACACATTTTTATTCAAGTCAACAGATAGCATCTGTTTAAGTGGTCATCAGAATTGTTGCGAAAAGATGAATCACCTAACCTAAAACTTGCCTGACTATGATTAATACTAGGTACAAGAAACCTCACAGTGGACACCCATGGAATAGCCTACTTACCAGTGAAGTTTCTTCCTAATCCCCTTTGGTTAGCACTTTATTTGTTCCCTGTTGTATAATGGTTTTTCAATTCTTTACAAAGGCTTTACAAAGCTTTCATTTAACCTAACATAATGTACTGTAAATGAATAATCCCTTTTCTTTCCTGATCCTGTTAATCTTTTGGCCTCAGTTACATCTCACCGCAGTGAGATGCAAATGTTAATTATGCAAGAAGTATAAGATCTGTATTTTGATTTCCATCTGTCCAATACAAGTCCAGCACAAGAGGCAGATAACTGAGTGCTTTCCTATCACCATGGGAACATGATTGCCAGGAACATACCAAGAACAACATCTCATATTGACTCCCAGAAGCCCCAGTCAAGTACCTTCTACCCATTAGAGCCTCCTTTATCTCCTTTGTTGATTCATATTTTTCACAAACTCCTGATTACTCTCACTGTAACTCAATCTTCCTCAGGACTGAAGAAACATTGGCTTACTCTAACTCATGTAACATCTCCCCCTTGTTAGCATTGGGTATGCCAATTATCTCATCTACATAATTTACATGGATGTAGAAGTAGTTGAAACTTTTTCATAATGGGATAGTGAAAACAACCGAAGTTGACAAAGTTGTAGACCAACTCCCTTTTTCCCTGGCCATACCTCCCATGGGGTCATACCAGCACTCAACTGATCCCACAGTTGCCGAGATGAGTGAGCTCAGAGAATTGGGTGGCAGAAAATTAACCCTTCTGAAAAACAATTTCAGCAGCTCAGCTCCCCAACCTGGATGACTACAGAGTCAGACAAGCGCAACGGAGCAAATGCCACCGAGGGTGGGACTGAACAGAATCAATCTAGTTTGGTTTAAATTGTTTAAACTACAACCTCACAATACATTTGGATTTTATAACCAAGCCAATCTAATGACTGTCCACCACTGAAATAGAAAGGCCACATTTTCGTTCCTTCCCCCAGTCACAACAAGGTGGCTCTACGTCTTCCCTCACACTGGCCCTGGTACTCATCTAACCAGAGGGAGAGACAATTTGACTTGGCAATCCAGAAGAAAATTAACTTGATAAAAACCTAACAGAAAATTATTTTTCTTTCAGGTTAAATCAGCTATGTGTGGAAATCAAAGACTGAAAACAGACACAAGGACAGAGGCTGAATCATGAAGGAGTGGGAGAGAAAAGGGAAATGGTCTGTCCTTCCAGTGGCATGAAACTTAAAAGGTCTGTGTTATAACTCCAGCATGAGGGTGAAGAGACAGGGTACAGCAATGTGATGGCTGACCACTGTTAAAAGGAGGCCACACTCCCCACTTGGATTTCCCACTATTACTGGCTATGTTGTGCTGGCTTTGTCACTAGTAAGCCCCTTCCAGAAGGGTATATAACTCGCGAGAATGATAGAAGAGTTTCCAAGGGAAGAAGAGTAAAGGCAAGATGATGAGGCTGAAGGTAAAGAGTAAGGGTAGTCCCATTTCGGCTTCAGAGAGCCGTTACGGCAGCTTAGCTATGCTTGGAACCATAACTTAAGTATATACACTTCTCTTTCAGAAACAGCAGTGTATGGTTATACTGTTAAAGTGCCTAAAAAAAAAAAAATTGTTGTAATCAGATATACATATGTAGGAGTCACTCGAGTCACCATCACTGCTATTGGCAGCCAACTGCTACCTTCTCCACTACATTAGTGATCATACACTGTAACATTAGCTTTCCTCTTAAATAAAGCATTGGACTGTGACCACCCAAAACTCTTACACTGCAAAACACACTTGCACCCTCTTATGTTTTCAGCTTCCTTCAAGTACAAGACAATGTGCAAAATCCAATGCGTCCATGTCAAGAGAAAGCCACAGAAGATATAGCCACAGTATCAAGACATGTTTTGTCAATACTGACTCAAGACAGCTGAAGCAATGCCCATCTCTTAGAATCACTAGTTAGGTTTTATTGATCAACAGCTGATAGATAAACGTGTTAAAAATTAGTTGATATACTGCTCTGACTGCAAAATAACACAAGGCTGAGTTCTATCAACTCTCTTACCAGCAACAGAGAATGAAAAGACATCCATAAACTTTTCATTTTTTTTCTAGGATGGTTCTACTACCTACCACGGTAGTGAAGAACAAGATAGAGCCCACCACACTATAAACACATGTATTTTGGGTTGAACTAGAATCTGATACATGTAATATTCTAATAGAGGAAGTTCACAGAAAAAAAGCTGGCACAGCACTGCTCAACTTCAGGAGTTTTCCTTAAGCTCTCAATCTGTTTACACACTATCTACTTTCTCAGAACAACAGCTTCCAAGAAAATATGGTGGATAAATACGACTTTCACATTTTGGTAAAAAGTTGTCCAAAACTTTTTTCCCCTTGAAACAACACAAGATAGAAATGTTATTAAAACACAGGCAGTGGCAATGTAATTCAATGGGCAATGAAACTAGCAAAGGTTCTTTTCTGAAGTATTTGTATCTTGCAGTTGTTGTATTTAGGGGGGTTTTAACTGAATTATGATTAAAGCAAGAGTTTGCCCCTTTTGATATATCAGAGACTCCACCTACAAAAAAGCTGTTCTGCATGTCCTAATTTCCAGAAAAGCTTAAAATCTGCATCACCTCAGAACAAGAATCCATGTAGCAGAGAAGCCATCTTTTTGGCAAGCATTTCTTTTGGCAACCATGTCTTTTGAATCAAATTCTATGCCCCTGCACTTGTTTCCACCCCTGCTCTACGCCCTCAGTTCTGCTAGTGCGATCATTTGTACAGTCTCCCAGGAACAGGATTAAAGAATTGATAGAGGTCAAAAGTAACTGTACAGTTCACCATACAAAAGACTTGTCTGCCTTAAGGGCATATTATATATACACACGATAAATTAAGGACGAATTTCTCTGATTTATTGAACTTCTGCAATAAGTGTGTTTATAAAGGTCTCTTCTCTGCATTAATTTTCCAGTAATTGATGAGTCTCATATTCTTTCTGAATTCTTTCCTTTCATGAGAATGGTAGCAGAGTTTCTTCTACTTGACCATCTACTGGGGAATGCATAAGAACCTAGTCTCCTTGAGACTTCCATGCCCCGACAAATGTGACCAACTGGACAGCGGATAGAAAAAAAAATAAGAGATGGGATTAACAGTCAGCATAATCAAATAATCTCAATGTTCTTTGGAAACCAGGCTTAAACATCCCCCTGCCCAAAAAATCCTGCCAATCTATGAGGTTTAATAAAGCTCACAGGCTTTTAGTATAAAATCTAAATTAGAGATTGTAGACAGGTTAACAAACAACAAAAATATATTCCCAAAGAAAGAAAATATGACCTTTTGTCAGTACATCATCTTTTTCCCTGCCAGCTAGAAACTATGTAAAGGCATATTTACCCTTCTCTTAAATATCTCTTTCTGTTCTCTCCCATTCTATCATACACTGTGTGTTTATTTCGTAGCCTCTCACCCTCAACTTGAGGGACAGGCGATTCTCTTAAATATACCTTATTAGCTTCACAAATGCACGGTACAGCAAGGCCAAGATATAAGGAAAAAATTCCTAGGGCTCAAAGCAGGTACAAAGAATGGAAATGCTTGAAATAAGGGCTGAAACAGTACATGCTCTAGGAGGGCATGCCTCAAAGAACCAGATTCACACAAAAGGGAAAAGAAAATGTTGCGCTCCAATTTAATCAAAATCCACTGGACACAACAGCTGACTCTGCAGCCGTGGTGAGACCTGAAGAGTAATTTTATTAGTTATATGAAAATATCCATTTTCAAGTTCCAACTTCCATTTCTCCCTACTTCCCCACCTTCCCCACGAAGAGGAGGAAATTTACACAAGCAGCATTTTTACAGGGTCCTCCTCAAGAAATTCTCTCAAATGGAATAAGAGAGTTCGCTTCCTTTATTTGGAGCAACACACCTTTTTAAATAGCATATGCTGAAATGCAAAAAAAATAATTTTAATTTTAAAGCAGCACTGGCACTTGGAACTTCTGTGCACATCAGAAGCTCAAAACACATCTGAAGAAACAATATTGGAAACTTCAGCACACGTGTTTCCACAAAATCTAGATTTCGGTACCGTTTACATAAATTTAGCTAGGGGGGAGTAGGCAAAGCTGTCCCAGTAATGCTTTAAGTATCTGCTGCACAACAGTTCAGTTGTGTTCAGTTTTCACCTGAAAAAATACAGTTGTTACCTGTGAAGGCAGACTGCAATACACTACACTATATTTTACACACCTGTAAATGTTAAGAAATGTTTCTGTTATTTTAATAGCATTTTGCCCATTTGTATACAGCATACTTTTAACTTGTTTCTTTAGTCGTGGTTTCCCTGTGAACAAAAAGAGAGCATAAAAGTGATGTTACTTTTTTGTTTAATATCTAAATAGGTTCTGATGACCTGCAAGTCCTATAACTTTACTTTGCCACTGACTAGTAAAACTGTGGAGCAGCAGAGGCATCTCCGTAGCTTACTGTAGGCAAAGCAATACAAACACTGTATAATACACATTTGTTTTGTATTTGAAAAATTGTTTGCCATTACATGAGTTGATTTTTATATTATGAAGAACTTCAGTTTTACAGGTATGAATGGCATAAATCACTATCCCAGCCCAGAAAACTTTAATTTCTTCAAAATGAAACAAAAAAGTGAACATTTAAAGCTCTCCCCTTATTAATACCAGAATATTTCAACAACAACAACAAAAAAGATAATTCAGCTAGCATAGAATACAACTACATATGCACATTTTCTCCATGAAACACAAGATAACTGAGCTCTGCAGTCTTCACTAGATTAATTATTTCTCTACCCTTGCCCTGTGCAAACTCCAGCTTGCTTTGAACCAAAGACCTTTATGGTTCAAGTCCCAGGAGATGCTGAGAAGGTGTTCTCAGTGGAGCAAACTTTTCCAGAGAAATCACATTCTGATTTGAGAGAATTCATTTCTTTTGGCCTTTGGGGGAACACTGCAAGTCCCATGTATTTGTTCAAGTCTTTACCTAGTGAGAGCAGAATCCCTTCTAGGCTCTGTCAGGTTCATGCTGATCTTGCAACATCCGGCTGTGTACAGCCACATTGTGCACATATTTTTAATTTTGTACATCAAGTAATTCTAACCCAATCTTTTAAAGAACACTGTTTTCCAGTCCTTTAAAACAGGAATTTAAAAGAAACCTTCAAGTAATACTGAGTCAATTATACAGAGTTAAAATACAACATGCTGAACAACAAAGAAAAAGTTGTTTAGTATTAAACAAGAATATACAATTAGAAAGTTAAGGTGAGGTAAAGTTTAAAAGGACAGGAGTGAAATGCTGTGTATGCATGTGAACCACTTCTAATATTGACAATAAGATCACAAAAGACATTAACAAATAGGAAAGGCATCCCAAGTGGCACCAAAACAATTTTTATACATTTGAAATATGAAATCATATTATTCAGGAAAAAGTAAAAAAGAGTGAAGTAAAAACAAAACAAAAAAAAGCTGCAGAGGAAGAGAAAGAAATTCGTTTAAGAGCAACCCTTCCATTTTGAACAGCCACAAACATTTCAAGCACCTACATCATAACTGCTCACATAATTAATTCAGCATAGCCGTCAGAAACAGCAATACTGAGACAGCCACAGTTCAGCAGTCTACACTTTGCTGTAAGGAAATTTTTCCTGAAGACAGATGCCACCCGGAGGAACAAAACCAGAAAAACAATCGGCTGCTTGACCAGAGGCAAGGCAAGGAGAGATTAGAACTGCAAGCCTCTCTCTCCCCTCCCGAGACTCCCAGCCTGCGTTCACAGAACAAACCCGCACAGCCAACAGCAGCAGCAATTTTCTGAAGGAAGACAAAGCAAGCCGCACTCTGGCTACCAGAGAAGCGAAAGAAAAAGCAGGCTGGCCTCTCAGAAAGGGCTACAAGAAGAAAGCATACGTGTTTCTCCTAACGGCAAGCACAACCGTGAATGCTACTTTTCAGTTGCCTAGGATCACACCAGTGTTCAGTGTGTGCTGGTAAGCCAGAAGACACGGGATTTTGCTCACTAACTGTAATTTTTTTTAAGTGGATTGTCAGCAGTGATTCTCTGTTTAGGAAACCTGTGCTCCCTCAGCTGAGAAAATTATGCCTTCTGGGGAAAAGAACCGTTTGGGCCATGCCCATAACTCCCATGGAGAGCTGAGCATTTAGACTTAACAGCTGATAAGCAGCCACAAACATGACAGCTTCATTTCCTTTCCACTTTCTTAAACCATATGTTAATGCACATTGGGAAACATAGATCTATCTGGAACAGTAATTAGTTCTGTTAATTAAGCCCTGCAAGTATGGACATGGAAGATATCCATGAGACTTCAATGTAAAATTGCATACTGCAGGACTACTCTCTTCCAACGCGGGTACAATCCCAGAAACAGAATCCTGGATCACAGTGCTTAATCCTAGACAGTGAATTCCATGCAGCAGCTCCAAAGCACAACAGTCATCTATACAACTCTCTAGACCTCACCAAGAATACCAGTAGTTACTTCAACACAACATTACAGTATATGCTCATACAAATATGTAAGTAACTTAGAAAAAATTTGGGAGGGGGATGTTCCCTAAATGTAAACCACGGAGAACACCTTACATCTCTCTAGGTAACAACATTTTAAGAAGTGCTCCACATCTAAAATCTTCTCCTGAGAATGATCTTCCTGAATTCTAACACTACACACACATCCAAAAATCAACGCAATAGACTCCTGGTTCGAAAATGAAGTCTAGGCAGGGAGCCACGTACAGAAGGAAGGATCCAGCTTAAGGGATTTTAGAATATGGCAGTAGTCCCATCCTATCTGGAAAGACTATTGTGTCATGATAAGCAGAAAAAGGAAGAGATCTAATCAGAATATAGGCTTCAAGACTTTCTTTGCTACTGTTGTTGCTTTTAGCAAGAAATTCTAATGGAAGGGTTAATATTCCTAGAAAATTAAAATCCTGATCTATCAAGAAAGAAAACAAAAATCTGTAATGTTCACCGTATTAACTTTGGGCATAGGAGACCTGGTTTCAGACTTCCCCATTTCTAACATATGGGGAAGTCATGAGAAAATCCACAAGAGGTAATTAGGCACCAATTTGACCCTGATGGTACCTTTAACAAGGCAATTCCACCACTAGAGAGAAGCACCATATCTAAATATCTTTATAGATTTGCCCTTAGTATCTCAGTTTATTATCTGTAAAAATCCTTCCTGCCTCACAGGATATTGTGAGGAAAGGTCATGAGGCTCTCGGATACTGCAGCGATGATGATCTAAACCAGAATGTGGCTTGATTCCAGTCCCAGAACAGAGATCAGCTAGAAATGGTTCTGAAAGCAAGGTAAGTCTTTAAAAATCTCCACATTCAGATGTGCAGCATGAAAAAACTGGAAGGGTGGTGAAACCAAATAGGTTGTAATGAGTAAGAATAACCTAGACTGTGTCAGTGAGAATTGATAAGGAAAATAAACATCAAAGATGAAGAATTAGAGTTGGAGTTTTCTGGTACAGCAGGGGGTTTTGTTTCTGTTGTTTGGGTTTGTTTGGTTGGTTGGTTTGGTTAAGTTATTAGGCTGGGGTAGGTTTTTTTTGGAAGAAAAAACAACTGTATGTTTCACTTTAAAACAAAGTATGCAATCTTCAGAATAGCTCCTGGGATTTGACACCAGTAATCTGAATTGGGATGGTTGATTATGCATTGCTGTAATTTTTAGAGACCACTCAGACCTGAAAAACATGGCCAAGTACTGTTGAGATCAGATGGTCAAGTGACTAGAGACAAAAGAACCCAAACTGACAAGAATAAATCAAGGCTAATTTTATCAATTATGTCCAAAAGCTCCAGAACTGGTTGCCACTGTCTCTATCTCAAACAATAAAAATGTGGGGGGGATGAAACGAAGAAGGAAGGGATGCTATAATGAAACAGCTTGACCAAGGTCACACAGGGGGGAAAAACAAACAAACAAACAAACAAACAAAAAAAGCAAACAAACAACCCCCCAAAAAAAACACAACAGAGCTGGGGGCAGAAGCCAGCACTCCCATGCCCAGTCAAGGTGATGAACTTGTCTTCATATTCCTGATCACTCTAGAAACAGAAACACATGGAAAACACAATGATTCTTTTGTTCTAATGCAGGGGATGGTACGCAAAAAAATGCCAAGTCTCCCTGAGAGACTTGTGTCAATAACACAGGTTATTGACACATAGAGCGTGTCAATAACTTGTGTTAAAATAGCCGTGTGATTGCAGCTGTACAAAATAATTCAGATTAGCTTTGTCCTTAATAAAAGCAGATCACAGTCAAAAAGGTGTTGACCGTTCTTATCCATGGACAGTTACTGTATGCCCTTCAGAGTAAGTGGTTACCATAAGGTAATTTGTTTGTATGTGATGCCCTGTCTTCTCTTTTCTAATGCCTGGTCAGGACAGACCATACTGTCATGGCAAAACAGACAGGCAGCCCTTTCCTAAACCACTACGGCCTGAAAAATTCACCCACCAAAGAGGACTCTACTGAATGTGGTTGAACGGATTTTGCTACACCAATTTCTAACTAATTTAATCTTTTGTTTTGCCCTTAGAAAGGAAAACATCACATGTCAGTACACAAAACCTCCTCTTCACAAGCCTGATGAGAGATTGATTTAACACACAGCAGAATGGTAATAAACTTCAAAAGTTTTACTTAGTGTTCAAAATCCAACATGCAACACAACCTTTTTGCAAAAGTTTCCATTTTATGCTGCTGCCTGAAAAAAATGCTAAATACAAGAAACAAGAAAGTTAAAAATAAAAAGAATAACCTCCAGATTATAACCTAAAGTGAGCTAGCGAAAAAGAGCCCATTCTAGTGGCAGAGAACTCAGAATGCTAGCTATGGTTCAAAGTGCATGGAGTCTTGCTTATTGTCTGCAAACCAAAGAATAAAAAAAGCAGAAAATTGTATTTAACTCAATAAATTTTACATTTTGCGTGATGAGGATGAGAGTAGTTATACAGTTTGAAAGCTCTACTAGGAATCTAATAAGAAATATCAGCCCTTTGGGAAGGAGCAGATGATGTCATGGATCACTTATCCTGGACCAACCCGTGAGAATCTCAGTGACTAGAATAACCAACCTAGCATTTCAGAGCTCTGATGAGCAAGCCTTTCCTGAAGACTGAGAGTTCAAAATGAAGACAAACCTGAGAAACTTCTGACAGCGTCAGTGAGAAAGAAATAAATTCCATGTTCACACTACAGGAGAAAGTTTTCGATACAGAAAACCCTTTTAATCAAAGTAGCAAATATTCAATCTGTAGGGCTCAGTGGCATATGGTGGCTTGGCACTCGTACTAAGGAGCATTCAGGATATCACAGACATACAAGAAAGCTGAGATCTTGAAAATGTAGTGGCAGAGTGACAATCTTCACAAGAGCTGTGCTCAAATTAAAAAAACTTGAAAACCCAAAAACCTCTTTTAAAAGCCTCTTCCAGGGAGTCACAGGAGTTTAGGTAAAAAACCTGGCATGGAGGAGGGCAAGATCATCTTGCTGCTCTAACTGAACAGGATTTTTCTTTTCTTGTAGAACACGTTTCAGCCATACCAGCTCAGAGGCGAACGGTACCAGAGCTGGCAGAAGTACACATCTGAAGGCAGGAAGAACAGGATCTCTCATGCACCACAGTCTTGGAGTGTAGTGTTAAGACTCATAAAGCCATCTAAATTTTTATCTGGAAACCCGCAGTTCCACTAGTCCCATGCCCACAACCCTTCACAAGAGCAGATCTAGGTGTATTTCAGCTGGTTTAAAGATTCGTATCTCTGCATGTCACATTCAGTGCTTTTCGAAGCTATGGCATGGATCTCAACTGAAATCTGTTTTTGCAAGTGCCGACATGGTGGTGCAAAATCATTCTGAAGACATCAACACTTCTTGAAACAAGCTGAACATTTTTAAGAGTAGCAATGTAAGTGTTTTCCATTGCGGGGCTCTGCCTCAAGGCACTAGGTACTATTGTTGAAAATTTGCAGTTCCTATGTAAATAAGGAACACAGTTTTGAGTAATTAAAACTAAGCCTCTTGCTAATATGTTCTTTCATTACTTATTTCAAGAAGTCTTCAATGGAAGCTGCCAAGTCTTTACTTCTACTATGTCACTGGTCTTTATACAGAAATTACCAAATAAAACTCAAAGTTCAGGCCCTAAGCCTATTTTATGCACACATACGACTGAAAATTCAGAGTGGTCTCTTTTGGGTGTACATTACGTGTTCTTAAAGAAAAAAGATGAGGAAGAACACAGTCTGATGGAATTTAAAAACACAAGTTATCAACAAGATGTTCCTGGGAAAACCATTTTCCTATTAGTGTTGGAAGGAATACTCAGAAGCTGCCACTCACTGTTTATTATGTTGGTAAAATGTATTTCTATGTAAGTTCCTTTTCATCTTTATAGAAATTCCAAGTAGTATTAAAATCATATTACTAAATTGCATGATACAGCCCCACCTACCTCAGAAACTCTTCCTCTTATTCTACTCAACATGGAGCCTTTTAGTCCAGTGGTTCACAGACTTGTCAGTGGTGGTATGTGCATAACACTCAGTATACAGCCCAATTCCCAACAAAAGCATCTCCACGCTAGCAATTGGTAGTTAACACTAATCAACAGTTGCTGTAGCTAAACCGTGGATGTGGCAGCTGCATCTCCTCACCCACTGTTCTACTTCTAGCAGCTGCTGCCACCATCCTGGCACAGTAGAGACCTGCATTTGCTGCTCAGGACTAGGGTGAAGATCTGCTCCCAGTGTCAGCCAAAGATCACTCAGACCAGTGAACAGAACATCCCCGCAGGCAGATGGGGAGGCAGGGTTTGGCTCAGATTTGTGAGGCTGGGGAAGGTGGTTACAGGTACAGCTCCATGATGGAGTAAGAGGACATAGGTTAAATGACAACAGGAGAGGCTACATGACAAATGGTGCGTGGTAAGGGGGAGGGGGAAGACAGAACAAAGGTTCATCTTCCATACTCAGGCAGCTGTAGCCACTGCCATTAATCACAGCATCCACATCTACCACAAGAAGATGTGCTACTGCTACCTACACAGTATTCTACCAGAACACCTGAAGTTACAGATTCCATTTTAGACAATCCATTGTTGCATAAAATATGGGTCAAAATAAGCCAATTATATACTGAAAGTTCATTAAATGCCAGCATCGCCTCCCTCCCCACACAGCAGGAAGCTAAGCAGGCCAATGACAAGTGGATGGGGAAGTGAGTTTAATTCCTTTGCAGGGAAGGGAGTGTGTAAAACCTTGCTCACGTACAGAGTGAAGAAAAGTTTGACTGATTACAATCAATATAACATTTATTGTAAAATTTCTTATGCAACATGATCGGGGTGGAGGGGGGGGGAACCCCTTGCCATGAAAAGTCAGATTTCAAGGTGGATTTTCCTTGCCTTGTAATCTACAAAATAGACTGGTAAGAGTCATTGTTATTTCTTTAAGCAGCCTTGTTGACATTTTCTCTGGAATTACTATGTACATAACAGTATATGGTCATAAAAGCATATACTCCAGGGGGTGAGGTGGTAGCATTCAGAAGCAGTGCCAAAAATAAAAATAGTGGGGCATTTTCTGTTAAACATTACATATTTAACTGTGTTACACAAGATAATAAAAATACTTCAAGTCAGTGAAAATGCAGAACTAGAAGATGAAAGCAAGCACAAATACCAAACCAAATAGATATCCTTAAAATCATTTATTTGGAAAGAAGTAGAAATTGGGAGAACATAAATTGCAAATTCCAAGAAACACTTGTATGCTTTACAATTTCCAGACAATTTAGGCATAAATTATGCTATCCCACATCAATTATTTTCATCTTTCAAGACTCTGCCATCAAAATCATCCCCAAAAGATGCCTTTTAAACTATTAGCAAATTTTGTCATTTAAGTACTAAAATTTAGTTGCAATTTTAGGTTTAAGATACAGTGGTTTACACTGGTTTAAGTTTTTGTGTATGCATGCAAACATTTCAGTGCTATTTTTAAACTTCTCTTCAGTAAGAAGGGCCTGACTGATTTCTTTCTAAAAGGTGCACACTACAAAATTCACATTTTAAACCTACCTAGGTCTGAACCTTAGCTGGTACTTTTCACCAGAACTCTGGAACAGATAGCTGTCCAAAACAAAGAAAAATAAATAATCAAGAAGGCTTAAGAGAAAATTTCTGTAGCTTTCAAGTCTTGTGGCACGCATTTCCGCATAACTCCTATTTAGCCCTATTTCCTTGTTTGGTTTTGAAACAAACAGGAAGAAATTATGAACTTCCCCGAGATATGTAAGTGTAGCTGGGGCACAGAGGCAACACGTTGAGAAGAAAAGAAAACATCTGTATTTCCTTCCCATTCTTTCCCACCCGAAATAAATTCTTTGGCTGCAGTTTGTCTTCTTTTCGGGAAGCATTTACACAGTATCTAATGCTATCCACCACCATGACTACCCCTGGGGCTTTTATGAGGGTGGGAACAATCAGTATAAGAATTACTAGGGACATCAAAGAGACAAAACATTTATTGAAGAGGGAAGAGGAAGAGAGAGTGTGAGGTAACGAGGGTCCTACTGTATTTACCTTATGTGCCAAGCATGTGGACAGCAATAAAAACCATGTAGGGAGCAATTTTGGTCAGAGAAAGAACACGGCAGCCTAATGGGAGGCCTTTGTTCTTCAAAAGGGTCTCCTTTTCCCCTTTTGTGCTTCACTTAATTCATGGCATCTGAGCTGCTCTTGAACTTGACAGACAGAGAGAAGGAGGGGGGAGAGATGGAGAAAGGGGGAGACAGAGACACAAAGAAAGAAAAAAGAAAAAAGGACTTCAAAGAGTTTTCCTTTGAAAATTCAGTTGTGCTGTATGCATTGCTGAAGGCTTTAGATTCAAAAAAAGGGCAGAAAACATTTCATATAATTTCATCATGGGGATAAATTGTCCAATGCTCTTATTAAGAAAGCTAGAAGAAAGGAACAGAGCAAAAATTTAAAAGAAAAATAAATCTATCTGAGCTAAGGAATATAAATAAAATAGAATTACTCCCCTGGGTGCTTTTTATTTATTTTCATGTTAAATCTTATTCTCAATGGATCCCAATACATTTGTCAAAACCTTATCAAAAACATCTGGTTTCCAGTAGTCACCTGAAAGGCATACATTTTATATACAGCCCCATCAGAATTCCCAGCACAGCGATTCCTGCTCGGACAGCGGCACGAGAGCATCAGAACAGCCAGCGCCATCTGGGGGGCGAGCTCACCGATGAATACCGACCGCATGTCTCAAGCGCAATGTAAGGCTGCTCTATGCAAACTCTTCAAAAGTCACAATTTTCCAAAAAATTCTTTATCGTTACTTACAATAAGAATCAACACATACTAATTCTTCAAAAGACGAAGTGGCTTGAACTTGGTTATCTAAAGAAAAAACATTAGAATGTATCCGAGACGGGCTTCCAAGTTCAGTCCCCTCCTCTTTGAATTGCTTGAGCATGCTCTAATAGCTCGCTAAGGGCAGTTAATATTGGCTCTCGTAATATATTCGGCTTTTCACCCTCTTTAAATATCCATGCCATAGGCGGTATTTATATGAAATAATTCATAGCTGCAGACTGCACTTTTCTCAAGCATCTTTTTTTGTCCGCTAGACCACCTCTTCCCCTCAATACTGTGCATCAACTGCTTACACAATTTATACGTTCCTTTGTGGATTCTTACCTACGATGTATATACTGAAAATGTTTGCCAATAATATTCGTAATAAAACATGAGACTGCAAAACGTACAGATGTATATGTGTCAACATCACAATAAATTATTAATAAGTGTTTTAAGTTAACTCAATGAAAGATTTTTAACGCATAAGGATCTTCAGTTGCCCCTCATCGACAATTAACCCGTCTCCTTCCTGATTTATATATTCTGACAACATAAACGTCTACCTATAGCATACTATTTCCAGAGTGCAGAAAGTAACAGTAAATCCATAACGTAACTTTCCTACTTGATAATGCTCTTTTCATTACTTGACTATTCTAATTTGAGAACAGATCTTTTCTTCATCTGAACAAAAAAGGTACCCAAAATCAAAATCTTTAAATTCATTCCATAACTTAAAACACTTTTCTTCTTTTTTCAAACAGGACTATAAAGTACATCCATTTTTAAGGATATGTATTTTAATGAGCCTGCACAAGGTTAATTTTATGTGAAAGTCCAAAGGCACAATTAGACTATGCAAATTATACAAAA
Source organism: Pygoscelis adeliae (assembly GCF_000699105.1). Lineage (NCBI taxonomy): Eukaryota > Metazoa > Chordata > Aves > Sphenisciformes > Spheniscidae > Pygoscelis > Pygoscelis adeliae. The sequence continues at coordinate 4,576,069 of NW_008824791.1, forward strand.
ATGCACGCTTATAAACTGACAAGCAAATAAGTCTCCAGCAGATTGCCAGTGCAGTCATTGACACAGTGGAGTTTAGTTGTCATTGTGCTTCATAGAAAGGTTTCTGTCTCACATTGGCAGCATATTTATAACCTATTATGTTACCTGTAAGGTAACCTGGGAAACACCATGAAATAAAATTGCTAGAAATGTTTCTGAATCATAGAAAACAAGCTTGTGATAAAGAACTGTGTTTTCTGAAGTAATTACGTTTGGGTTTGTTTTTTTTTAAATGGGGGATTCCACTGGAGAGAATTACAGAACCTGTACCTATTATGTCAACTTTACAAGCTAGACTGAATGTATTTCAGGTTATAGATACTGAGTAGAAGCAAAAAAGATAGACGTAAAGAGCTTACAGAGCAATTTAAGTAATTGAAGATAAAAATTCAATCTGTTTTGTGCACCAGGAGTGTCTGAGTATTAAATACATAAAACACTTTGAATACTGACAGTGTTACAGCCATATAAAGCAGACAGCACTGGAATACTTCTGATGTACTAATTATAGAAATGTAAAATATTTGAGACCATTACTAACATAACTTTGGGTAAGAGTAGAAGAGTTGAATCCAAAGATTCTGCTGCCTTCTCTTGGAACTTGTTTGCCCTCACACTTGGTTCTTTGCAAGAGGAAGTTTATCTTTGCCACCCAAAAAATCTCACACATACCTGAAGAGAACTGCAGTCACAAGTATCTGGTGATGCTGAACAGCATTTAAGCTCCTACAGCTGGCAAAGCAAATATATTAATGACTACAAAGACTTCTGGCTGTTTCTGAGAATTCTCATATATTAAAAAAACCACACACAAACATGTTACACCTATTAGACAGGTGTACTCTGCGCTGGGTCAAAAACTGGCTGGACGGCCGGGCCCAGAGAGTTGTGGTAAATGGAGTTCAATCCAGTTGGCGGCCGGTCACGAGCGGTGTTCCCCAGGGCTCAGTATTGGGGCCAGTTCTGTTTAATATCTTTATCAATGATCTGGGGAGGTCTCTTCCAACCTTAATGATTCTATGATTCTATGTTAAAATTACTTTTATTCTGCCAAAACCCAGAGTTTTGACCATCTTAAACATGCCATTCTGTGAACACTAGCTTGTCTGCTAAGTTTTCATATACTATGTTTGACCAAAGCTTTTCTTATGTTTGGGACATTTGTAAGGATGGATTTATATATGTTAACTCTTCAATGGCTGTAACATGAGTCCATCTCACTGTCGTCTTCTCAGAGCATTCCTAGGATCCCTCTCCTCCCCCGGCCCAGTTTCATGCCACGTGCAGAAAAATTTCTAAATACATCTGCCTTTCTGTCAAATTGGTCCAAATCAACCAAAAGATTAGAAAGTTAATCAGGGAACTGGAAACAAAGACTCACACCACTACTTAAGAAACAAAGTTAAAAAATTAATTCTTTCCTGCAATAAGAGATTCACTTTGTATAAAACCTTCCTCCTGGCTTCAGCCTAATAGTTCAAACAACCAACTTCTGACAATTCTCAGCCAAAAGAAAGATGAAAAACTAGCTTTACACAGCAGAACATTTCAACTATATGGATAGAAAATACCAAATACTAGATAACCAATACCTACCATGATGGTATTGACTGACAGAAGAGTCAAACCACTCCTTCAGTAGACTGGTCCTGAATCATTTTATCACATGCACGCTGGACAATAAGGTGTTAAGCACAGCTTCTGAAGAAAACGACACTTCTAGAGTGCAGCTATCACGTAATATTTGGGGCAACAAGCAGAGTATAGTCAATATACCACACTTGAACCAGTCATCGAGAAATGGTTTATAAAGCAATCCAGATAAAATATACTGCATTAATCCAGCATACAGATCACAAAAGAGAAGTCATTCATCATGACACTGACTGGAGGCAGTAGTTGTATTATTTTGAAGTTAAAAAGAAATCTCATCTGTTTATTTTGTTAGTGCAGCTTCCAGGCATATGCTCACTTAGCTTTCAGACAGGGAATATGTATATTGTATAAATAGCTTTCATACAGTCTTCCTTCTCCTGTGATGTGCACAGCAATCACCTGTCTACTTAGAGGCTTTCTGTTCTAGAAGTCACTATGTAGATTACATATTCTATCTAAACTACTTACATCCCTTAATTGTGCATGTCCACTGGGAATACTTCAAAAACTGTCTCCAGAAATGTTGCCACGCTACCAAAAACAGGTAATTGCTCTGATTTTTTTATTTTACTTTAAGATACATCAGATTTCAGGGCTACACTAGACCCACGGTAAGAAGTAAAAAAACCTAATCATCACCACCATAATAATAATAATAATCATCATCATCCCTCCACATTCACATTGTCTGTTTACTTTTCTGGTATTCTTTCCTAATCAAACCACAGCCCCAAAAAGATGAACAAGAATAAACTCCAGGCTCCCTATTGGTGTCTGTACAAAAAGCAAAACTACAAAATCAAACCAGAACTGGAAGCAATCAGGCAAAACATTTCTTCATTCCAAAGATACTTCACTAACATCATATTGCTTCCTTAGAGAGAACCTCAAGCAGACCAGAAACAGCACCGTTATAAATTGAAGTAAATATGGGTTATTACGCAAAGTTCTTGACTTTCCATCCTCTCCTGGTGTCTGTACACTTGACCTTACCACTGCACTTGCCTAGCAAGTGGCAGGAAGAATCAATCTAGCAGAAGCTTGGTGGTGGACGGGTGGCAGCACAAATAAAAGGAACACTGGATGGGCATGGAAACATGAGATCCTCCCTGTTCAGCAGCAACCCACGCTTGTGTCAGTTTAAAAAAAAATCACCACAGAACTAAGGGCATCATAGTGATGCCACAGTTCCCCAAAACAGGTAAGCCAGGCTGCAAGTTAGCTGCACAAAGATGATGTGAAGGGACAAGATTTCCCCAAAGACCAAATGCTCCCACTGCTTCCTTCCATCAGATAGTTACTATGTGGCATCAGGGGAATTGGTTCCCCTAGCTGATACGGAAGAAAATCAATTCTTGAAAAGAGGGATAGATTTCCCCTCAATCAGCAAATTAAACCAACTATACTTTAATTGTTCAATTACAAAGGTATAAAACAGTCAAAGGCAAGGGGATCCCCTTCA
>NW_008824791.1:4579236-4586519 GCF_000699105.1 Pygoscelis adeliae
GATATCAGATAAACTGTAACATGAAACTGCACTGCACTATGAAACTGTACTAGAGGTAATATTTCTGCAGGATTTAAAAGCCAGTATGCTTATAGGAGCCAAAATATAGATAAAACCCATCCTCAAAAAAAGACCATCGAGAAAAAAAAAGTGACATCTTCATCAAATTCCAAAATACAAAACCCTCAACTTGGTTGGTACAAGACCCTGTAACAGGACAAATTCTATCACTGCTTACCTTTAGTACCCCTAGATATTTAAATACATGCCTGTGTCAAATTGAATTTACCTGATAGATGGCATAAATACATATCTTTCCCACCCACTCTCACTGTACTTTTATAAAACAGTATGTTCCATGGAGGCAGATTTGGGGGATATAATCTACCACTTTTTTGCAGTTGAACAGAAGCATACTTACACTTGCTCTACCTGCTTCCATTTTCTGGCACTTTGTTAATTAGCCAGTCCTGAATGATCATGAGATTCTGCAGCACTATTAAGCCAGTTTAGTTATTTCTTCTTCGAAGATTTGTCAGTTCAAAAGTCAATATAAAAACAGTGTGGTCAAACAAGTGGTCAATGGCTATTCCCATCTTTGCAACTTTTTCCATAAGGTAAGCATGTCTCTTAAAGAAGGAAATGCTGCCTAGGCAGCTCAGCTTTTCTTATATGCATATTCTTATCCAGAGACAGACTTGCTGCTGACACTAAGGAAGTAGAAGTACACAGGGCAGTTGCTGTATCAGTTCTCCCTAAGCCAACAGTGCCACCCGCCTCCAGCTTTGTGAGTTGTAAGCGCGCTCCCCCCCCCCTTTTTTTTTGGCCTCCCCATCCTTCTCTCACAACAGCTGCTGCTGTTGGAAAGAGAAGCTATCGTTTGAATGATACACTACCGCTTACACAAACATAGGATTAGATCGCACTTCTGTACCCCAAATAAGGAAAGATTTGGTCCATATAGAGGACAACTTGTCAAGTAGTCTCAAACTCTGCGGAGGAGTATACGTAAGCTTCCCAAATCTGATAAGGCAGAAAAACAAGGAACCGTGTCCTTATCCCAAACAGTCAGATGACGCTTATGAAAACAGCAGCCTTGAGACCTATGGCTTCAGTGTAATCCAAAAGCTTCAGTTAAATGGTGCTATAAAAACTATATCTTGTTTTACCACGTCTTGATAACAACACATTCTAGTTTTTGTACTAGAAGAACACTATCTCCCTGACACCTCCTTTAAAATTACTCTACCAGAAGAGTCTAGCTCTTGTCTTGGCACGACACAACTTCCATGGCAACTAAAAACACCCTGCACGCTTATTTTAGAGAAGCCGTGAGACTCATAAAGGAAACTAGAGTAGAGGTAACAACTTCCCTCATGACAAGGCTTTGTGCATCATGCACTAATGGGTATTTAAACAAAGACTGACTCATTTCCTCCCAATTTATTCAGTCTCATTTTACCATACTGAAATGGCAATAGCGACCATTTGATATCACCTTCATTTTAACGGCAACTGATTAAGATACCACAGATACATGATTATTGCTTCACAAGAGCAGCAGCTCATACCAGGCAGTTTACAAAGAAGAGCTTTCCTTAAGTCCTTCTGACAATTGCTTACCTTTTGGAATGCACTGTTGGGTGACTCCTCACTTAGCTGTCCCCATGTATTAATAACTGATTTGGGTTAATAACGAAGGATGCTTTTAAGAGCATTCACTATTAATTCAGTCAGAAAAGCATTCTGCTACAATAGCTTTTCTATCTGTATGGCATTTCTTTTTCAGGAAGCTGACATAACAGAGCCAAAGCTTTCTTGGTAGCCATACACTTCTGTTCTCAATAACTCTTATTTTTGAGAATTCAAAACAAACAGATTCCTGTCATCAGTGCTGGATTACTACATATGTGATCTTTAAGTGTTAGTGAGCTCCAAAATATCCAAGAGAACTATCCAAAGCTAACTGAATAGCACAATGCAGATATTTGACAGCAATTAGAAGACCAAAGCCTGAACAGACAGAGCAATAAAAGCCAACGGCTGCAAAGGATTACTGTAGCTTGAATAATGCTCTGTGAAAACTACAAATTGAATACTGAATAATATAAAGCAGACTGGGGATTCAGAAAAAAAAATTCCGAATATAAAAATTAAATTCAAGACACTTGCTACTTCTTGGGCAGGAAAAGTAAAGGAACATACCTTTGTGTATTGAGCCATACCTGATCAGAAATACCTTTTATCAGTGGGACAACATTAGTGATTACTTACTCAAACAGTACTTAAATTGAAATACTAGATAATTAATTTTTCCCTTCTTCCCCTATTACTGTACATTTTTTCAGTGTATTTTATCTAATGATCACAGAATACATCCCAAACATTAAAATCTCAAGCACCCAACAAGGCAGGGAAGTTTCTGATTATTTGGGGTTTTGGTTTTGGGGTGTTTTATTTGTTTGTTTGTTTTTTTTTTTTACTTGAAAGAAGTAAAGGCAAATCAAAACCCTACAGCCTGAGAAACTGAGGAATATGTAAGCTAGGAAACTTGCTTAAGATACCATTTGGAGGCAGTATAAACCAGTGAAATACTCTGAAGTCCTAACCTCAGTTCTCTGAATTAATATTTTACTTGGTAATCAACCCTTATTTTAAGGATTTTATTTCATTTTATGTTTTGCTTTGCTATGGAACCTAGTATCTCAAAGTTTCCCTTACTCTGTCAACACACAAATCTGTTGCCAAAACACTACTGCAAAACATTTCTTTTAATACATATTCTGTACCTTATTTCTTTGCTCCCCAGTTAACAGCATGATATTTATTCTGTTGAACTGGTTTTCTTATTTCCTATCTCACTTACAATACCCAAAACCTTAAATAGTGAGTACATTATGTATATGAAATACCTTTAGCTGAATATGCGCAAAGTAAACGCATGCAACCTTAATGCAGGGAAGAAACAGCAACACCTCAGTGCAGAATTTTGTTTGAGGGAAAAGGGGAAAATCTACTTATGAAACAAACCCCCTCAAGGAATTTCAGTTGAGACAAAAGAATCCCTAAACAACAGTAAAATTAAAATTTGGTGATGATGACTAGATGCCAAGAGTTGCAATGCTCCTGCAACAGGCAGTGCCTCTCTGTTGCTGGCTCCAAGATCAAAGCTCAAAGGCCTGGAAGCCTCTGACTTGGAAAGCAGAAAGACAATGCCAAGACCATTGGTTTATTATGCCCCTTTGAAAGACTGAATTTTTCAGCTTTCAGCAAATTTCCACAAGCACACCAAACTTCTGATTTGGAAAAGCTAACATCCAGCCTCTTTTCATGGCTAGTACTGTTGTACGGTGCTACAAAGGAATCTTTAACTATCCCTATTCATACCCATACCAGCTTTTTTTCTTTCATTCATATAGATCTTCAAGTTTCACCAGAATCCTGATGAACAGACATGATGTTCCCCAAGATCTACATGCAAAAATAAGTTTTTAACTATGAATGAATTATAATAGCATTCCTAGACCCTCTGTTACTGTCACGATGTCATTAAATTAATTTGAGATATTACAGCTAAAAATACATTCTCCTTTCAGGTGAAGAGCAACTGCGTACTTAGTATAGTTGCTGGATTAGACCTGTTCATTTCATAGTGCTGAAGGAAGCCAAAGCTGTCTTTAAGTTTTATAATGACAAGTTTCCCATTCTGAAATGAAACAAAGTAATTCGAACTATGGCTACCTTATAAAAGGACAATTCTTTACCTTGTCATATAATTTTCCCTCAGTTGCTGTTAAACAGCGGAATAAACAAGATATTTGTTGTATAAGGGCAAGCAGTCTTTCCACAGAACAGATGACACTCCATCAAATGGAAGAAGAGTTCAGAAAGAATAGTCATTTCTTCTCCTTTGTTACATGAGGATTATTGATTATGGTAGGCTCGAGACAGAACAGCAAGTACCAAGAACTGGGTTCTCAGGAAGAAAGTTAGGAAGTGCTGTATCATTTCTCAATATTTGTCCATTCAGTTTTACCTTGAATTAAAGCATGTCATACTGATAGGACTCCTCTAACAAGCAGAGCGCATTCTTCCAGGGCTAGCTTCACATTCAAGACTTCAGGAAGGTAGAGAGTACCTTTGAATTGCTACTCAATTGAAAGGTGATCTAACTGCCATCATCTGAAAACCCAGGGAAGAGAAGAAATTACTGTTTTAAATATCAGAATGCCCCGTTTTGCAGCAAAGGCGTATGAAAATCTGTTCCTACTACAAATGTAAGTTCTGGCACTCAACTACAGCTTTGCACTGTGCTGCCAGTTTACAATCTCCATTTGTAATGCATTTACAGACTCTATTCCTACAGAGAATTTCTAAGGGCAAAAAACTTCCTTGCTAGAACACTATAAATACAAAATAGGCTTTTATTACTGTAAGCTTGGACTACCTTTTCATGTCAAACAGTCATAAGACCTTGTATGCCAAACATTTGTTTCTGCTCACTGGAAGCATCAATGCTACAAGCAGTCTGGCTAGCATGGTTTTTTCCCAGTGCTTGAGTCTCTGTAACAGTACCATCTACCCTTATCTGACCAACCTGTGTCTGGAGAACTTTTGTGTGTCTAGAAGTGACACCAGGTATTATGTAGTTTCCTGTCCCCATGCCCATTTCAAAACACTTTTTATTCAGTTATAAGTAGAACACACATCAATGCCGCTGCTCAAAGTCATCAAAAATACTGTTTTTAGGAAAAGAAACTATATACACGAAGGCCATCATCTGCCTTAACCACTCAATGACTCACTACATAAAAATCAGAGTTGCCTAGCAGCAGCACTATATCCCAGTGTTGTCCAAGTGGACCCCATTAAAGCCTACAAAGTCAAGCCACTCCAAATGGGATACAAGTATCCTGTAGCTGGAAACAAGCTCTCCTGATACTTTTTAGAGAAAACAATGTATTTCAAGCAAAGAATTTATCCAGGTATTCTGATCTAGCACTGTTTCACTCTCTTCAAGAGCATAGGTGAAAAAGTCAATGGCTCTTACCACCAATGAGCAAGGTCAGGAGCCAGTCACTTCAGATACAAAGTCTTTCATCTATGATCCTGCAAGCCTGAATGGCTAAGGACTTTCTCATTTGTCTTGTGGGTTTGGGGAAGGAGAAAGAAAAAAAAATTACTGACATTCCTGGTAGAAACATTTGCACAGAAAAAAAAAGGAGCCCACACCAAAATATTCAAATATTTAAATGTGATCAACCCCACCCCCAACCCTCCCCAGTTGCCAAAAGAAAACAACAATTGAAGCTTAGCAATACATCTCTCTCAAGCTTTTTATTCGCAGGGTGGTCTGGAGTGCCCTTGTGCAGGCACTACTCTGTCCTAAGCCATGCCAAGTGGTTGCAGGGTGCTTTATTTTTGCATTCAATTTACTTGGGCTTCAGGGAAAAAGAAAATGGAAAGAAAGAATCTCTCCAAAAAGATCATTAAAATTAATTAACCAAAAATAAGGTGAGACATAGGGGGAAGGAAAAAAGAGCAAAACCGAACAGAATCAAAATTGTGTCAACCAAACCAAGTTTGCGTCACAGAGGACAAACCTCAGAGGAAAGTCATCAGAAAACAAATTACATTTCTATGATAAAGATGAGGGGTAAGCATGACAGAAAAACGGGAGGAAAGCTGTGTAAGGTTTCACTCATACAAGCCAAAAAAAAAAAATCCATCTCTATTCTTTCCCTTCTGAAAGGCCATACAGAATAAAATACTCCAGCTGTTAATTTTAAAATGGCTTTGCTTTCTTTTTTCTTTTTGGAACTTGAAAAGTGATTTCAAACCAGTTCTTAGTTTCCTCCCCTCATTAGAAAATCCTGATCACACAACTAAAAGCAGTGACACCTGGATGAACTGAACTGCTTGCCAGTGTTACAGCAGGAAGAAAAGAGGAGGAGAATTCATCAATTGCACTACTGAATATGAGTTCATTTATACAGAAAAAAACGCGCATCTTATTGAATGGAAGCAATATGAAAGGAAAACGCCTCTGCAGTGGCATATCATACTAGTATTTAAACAGTCAAGTGTTCAGGATATCTTTTTTAAATATAAAAAGGAAGTAAATCCAATACAGCTTCTCAAGCAAAGGTTCTGGAACAGCAAATATCAGACATCCATGTTCTTCCTACAAAGTTTGTATGTCTTCTCCCTGTTGTAGACACTGCACACATTAAAATATAAACCCACCAACTGAGCTCAACCTGTTGAGTTGTACAGTCTTTAGATTTTAGTTTCATTCTGGATCAAAGAACAAAACTATTACAATGTATGTGCATTTAGTAAAACATGATGGTAAAGGGAATTCCTTTACCTTGAAAAAGATGCATCACACGCACAATGCTCTATATGCTCTCAGAACAGAAATCATTGCTAGAAATCACATATGGAACCTTGTGATCCTCTCAGAGCCCAATAAATGCTGTTTATCTCTGCTGTAAGGGCTGTGGACAACTGTTTTAAAGAGAACATTTCAAGGATACTTTTCTCCAGTCTGATTAGATATCAACCTTCTATGTTTATTATCCCCACCCTGTAATTAATTGTTGCTGTCTACAATAAACACTGTCTTTCATATGTAAAAACATCAATTTTTTCCTACTTAATCAATGCTAGCTGAGAAGCAAAAGCCAAAGCAAACACTACAAATTTGGGGAGCCAGATGAAATGCCAATCCCTGCCTAAAATCCTGAGGTTGCGTTACTTGAACACTGCACTTACTCCAACTGCTGTTCTTTAATTACATGCATTAATAGATAACTGAATGACAAAAGAGTAACTCCACTGATCCTAAGATTTCTTCTTCACAGTTTGTGACTCTTCTCTCAGGAAGCATTTACTCCAACAATACTTCGCAATTACAACCAGTTAAGTCTCTCTCTATATCAACTACACCATAGACATAGATGTGAAGTTCACCCACATGATGGGTGAACTATTTATAAAGAATATGCAGAGTATTTTCCTACAGAGCCGTTCTTTTTCTGCTATATCATAGAATCATAGAATCATTAAGGTTGGAAAAGACCTCCAAGATCATTGAGTCCAACCGTCAACCCAACAACACCATGCCCACTAAACCATGTCCCTAAGCGCCTCATCTACACGTCTTTTAAATACCTCCAGGGATGGTGACTCAACCACTTCCCTGGGCAGCCTGGTCCAATGTTTAACCACTCTTTCAGTAAAGACATTTTTCCTCACATCCAATCTAAACCTCCCCTGGC
>NW_008824791.1:4587048-4604184 GCF_000699105.1 Pygoscelis adeliae
CAGAGCCTTCCTACCCTCGAGCAGATCAACACTCCCGCCCAACTTGGTGTTGTCTGCAAACTTACTGAGGGTGCACTCGATCCCCTCGTCCAGATCATTGATAAAGATATTGAACAAGACCGGCCCCAAAACTGAGCCCTGGGGAACATATCTTTCTCCAAACACTTTTTGATGGCTTATTCCCCTGCCTTTGTGCTTCCTCTCCCTTTCCCCCAAATCTTTTCTCCACCACAGCACTGCAACAGAAGTAAGCATGTATGTGTTTGGTAAGCAAGGAGAGAACCTTAAGCAAGACATCAAAAAGACAAGGGCATAAATACATCTCCTTTCCCAAGCCCCCCAAACCCAAAAGCAAAACCAGAAACCAACAAGTTTAATCATAAAAGCTGTTGTTAGGTTACTGAAATTAACCTTTCCTTCTCTCCATTTACTACAGAGGCAGCCCACATTTTGCTGCAGTGTTTTGAAAAATTGGATCACCTAACATCATTAAATGCAGCCATCTTATGCAAAGCTATCACCAGTGGTTTTCATTTACAATAATACAGAACACAGACTCATCTTTGAAAGTTCATTAAGACGTGCTTATTATGCATGATAATCTGGATACACAAGGAACACTGCTTCATGCCTACTATTTGGAATGAAAGTCAAACTTGACCACCTGAGTCATCACCTACACTGCCTCAGTAGGTTCAAATTAGTTAGGGATACATTCATAAAGCTCTTGGGGGCACAGGGAAGAGACAGTTAACCTGCTTTTATTTATTTTTTTATTTATACAGACAACTTTATCAAACTTCTTCTTGTTAATCATGTATATATTTTACTTTTAAAATATCATTCGTGTGTGTTAATGGGAAAGTTATTTCCCAAAATTTACATTTGTTTTTAAAGAGAAATTCAGGACTCAGGTGTTTATCCTAATACCATTTACATAACAGCCTTGATAAATCCAAAAGGGCTACAGCAAACCTTCACCTTTTCTTTCTATTCAATTGGGATATTAGGACCATTTGTTTCTTCAAGTTTGTGCCTAAAGTACAGTATCTTCTACTGTGCTTTGGGACAAAATGATATAGATGGTAACACAGTACTTCAACCACTAATGGTATGTTTCTGTTTCAGTAAAATCACAACTTGGTGCCAAAAGAAGGACAGGGAAGTTCTTTATCAAGGAACTGCTGAAAAAGGATCCCCATTTTTTAAAGAAAATATACTGTATGTCTAGATTTCTGTGTGCAAGGTAATGTTTCACTATTAAAGCAGGCACAGTAATTTCCCAAACTGATGATTCAACGTCTGTAATTTAATGATTACTGTTGAAACATGGTTCATTCTATTATAGATTCATTTTGTTATCAATTCATTTAACGCCAATATAGCAAGCAAGAAGAAACAATAGTTGAGGTCACCATGAAAAACCCCTTATGTAGCATGGATGCGGGCAGTTAATAGTGAGTTGAAAAGTTACGTGCTTAAGTACAACCAGGGTATCGCATCTGATGATTAAACTCAAAGAATGTCAGAGAATGGTCTGGCAGTAATACATGAAACGAGGAAGTGTTGATTTTTTTGCTTTTCCAACAAGAGGGGGGAAAAAAAAAGGCATTTTTATTGTCATAGCACTTCCAGCAAGTTGATATTAAAAAGGAGATTTCATGCCAAAGTCGGCTGTTTAATCAGATAAAGAAGGCTTTCCTATTTCCCATTGTATAGATCAAGTTGGCTACAGGAGCCACACAGAGCTTTGAGGAGCACATTTTTCCGTGCGGGCTGTATCGTTTGATCATAGCAAAGCACAAAGACTGCTGGGTAATCTGAATCAGAGCTGCAAAAAAAGGGAGCCAGGCAGCCTGCTGAGGCCAAGATAACCATGTCACCCCAGCATCCCACAGCACTTCCAATCATGGACCTAGGTGTGGGGGGGAATCACCCATCTCCATTTACAAATTTGTCATGAAGGTTTTCACATGGATCCAAATTCATGCAGTATGTTTTCTCCACAGCTCATCTATAACGATTTTAATATATGCTTGTTAAGGCCAGCCCCCCTGTACTGATGAAGATTCTCCTGACTGCTTTCAAAACATTAAATTTCAAACCCTTACTGCTTTGAAAGGTGATACATAAAATTTTCTATATAGGTCTTTGCAAGAGACGTAGCAATTTATGAAGCCAATAAAACCCTGTTCTCTAAAGACAGTTTTTATTAGAGGACCGGACCCATCTAAAGAGGTGTCTCTCTACCTGTGATGCTGTCCATAGCCTTCCCCAGCAGACTGGAAGCAGCAAAGGACTGGTGGGTTAGGTCACCTGATATTCACAATGACGACAGATGAACCCGTTGATAGGTTAATAGGTCAGAAGGGAGCCCTGAGCAGGACCAAGTTTAGAAGCTCAGCTTTTCACCAGGTACTGTCCCTGAAACACCTCCCTGGCATTTCCAGCCTCCTAACCTTACTACAGCAGCAAGCAGCCCTTCAAGCCTCCACTTTCTTCTGGTAACTCCTCTTTCACACACTCTGATTCTGAACCAAATTTGGTTCTGGGCTGTGAAGTAGGCACTGCAAAGTGACCCATCCAAGCATTTTAACTCTTTTCACTAAAATCCTGTTGGAGCTGCTGACCTGGATAAAACGTCTTCAAAGCTGCAGCCAAAAAAGTACCAAAACACCACCATTAGTCCTAGCTCCTGAACAAACACAAACTCAAGCCACTATCTGCCACTGTATCCTGAAATGCGAGCTAATTACTTTGCCATACTTCCACCAATATTGCCATTCTTTCATGCACCACCAGTATTGGTAATAACTTATAAGAGAGGTTCTCGTCTCTTTGTATAAACCAAGCATGTGGAAGCCTGTAATGTGAACTAGGCACTAATGTACTACCTTGGGTTTATGCTGTATTTTTAAGTAGAAGCAACAGCACTAACTGAGGCAATTGCAATTAGCTTATTTATTTTCCGAGTCCCAGTGGGCAAGAACATAACTGGTTCTCATAGAAGAATTTGGAGTAAAATAAAAGAGAGTACTGAAAGTTTAAGGTGTTTCATTTAATAATTCTAAAAGAAAACGGTTGGGGGCGGTAGTGTTTTTTTGTTGTTGCTCCCCCTGCGCCCCGCACTGTCATCCCATTCTCTTAAATGTTAAGTTTGAAGAAAGTGCAGCAGGTTCCTTTCTGATCTATATATTGCAGATAGGCTATATGCCCATCCACTCATAAAACAGAATAAGGGACTTGCACAGTAAAACTTATTTTTGCTTTTTCCATTGCAAGTTTCCTTTTGTTTTCACACACTGAAGTTTTGTAGAGGTGATCACTTTTCCTAAGCATTCCAAAAAACTTCTACACTCTCCTTTCACGTCTTCAGAAGAATTTGCATTGCCAAGACACCTGTAGTCCAGAACTTTAAATTCCATATATATTCAGTCTGGTATTAACTGCCATCATACTATTTCTAAATGCAACACTTGTTCATACAAACACTGCTGGGAACTGAATGATCTAATCTCCATGTGACTAAAAAGTTAGGGGTTTGAGTTAGCAATTTTTCATGCACAGTTATGTCAGTTTGCCATTAAGAAAGCTGTTATTCCTTCCAAAAACTTAATCCTAGAATCCTGGACTAGCCCAGGCTGGAAGAGACCTCAAAAGATCACCTGGTCCGACCTTTTGTGGGAAAGGGAGCCTAGATGAGATTCTCTAGTACCCTGTCCAATCGCATTTTGAAAACCTACAAGTTTAGAAAAACCTTAGTGTTTAGAAATGAACAGAAACAAAAAACCCCACCTAAATTAAAAGGCTACTCTGAGGATCACATAAACCTAGTCTAAAGACCAAAAGCTTTAGCAATCAAATCATACCAGTACTCTTAAATTAAAAAAACCCTCCACGTGCACAGGCATTATAGTAAGATAAAAGTGTTTACAGTTTTGAAAAAGCATTTAGAGAATTTAACACAAGCTACCCCATCAATAGCACATTAATGCTGATTAAAGAAAAAAGCTACTAATTCTAAGCACAGCTGTTACCAACATAAACCAGCAAACCTTCAAGCACAGAACCTCTGCACTTAGGTAGCGGGAACAGCACCCGCAACAGTATTTTGCAGTTGGCTCCCTGTTAGTAGCTCATTAACAAAAACATCTATCACATATTCTTAACTCCAGTTGCAGCATGCCAGAATTCAACTTCCATGATAGGCTTATCTTAAATGACAGGCTACACAGGATATTTTCTCTTTTCTGCAGAAAGACAACCACAACTTTGATTTTCCTGTTATGTTTTTCATCTTCCTTACACGCTGTCCATGACATCCTCCCACTTGCTAGTGGGTGCTTTTCAAGTCTCCATCTTTCTTCAGAGAAAGAAAAATGTGAAGAGGTCATTTAATTCTAACCTCACCTAAATGGATATATAGTCAATACAATTTAATGCAAATGATCACTGCAGCAGTAAGCCACAGGAAGAAATCAGCACATCCTACATTTTCTCCTGTTATTAGAAAGGCTTTCAGCACACTTAAAACAACATACTTAGGCCCTACCCATACATAGAAACTACCTTTGCCAAACTAAGCCAAAGGTTAAGAACCTTTTACTTGCCAAGGCCAAAAAAAGCCTTACAAAAAATACCTGGCATACCATTTTAACACATGTTGCACTATTCACTGATAATATAAAGTCAGATGGCCGAAAAGTCTCAGGCAACCTTTGAGTTAAGCCAATAAGCCAGCTCTAAACAGACACACAGTTATGTCAACAAAAGAAATGCAGGCTAGTTAAACTCAATGTTTTTATTGGCATTTTTACTGGGGCTAAATTTGGAAGTCATATCACTTTAAAAATACAGGAAAAATGCTAAATACTTCTCTTTGACTATCGGAAGGCAATGGAGGACAGGGTAAGAGCATGCACTGAACAGTCAGCTCTGCTACCTGTGAAATGGAGGTGCACAACCCAGTGATAAATAGAAGTGCTCAGAGAGCAGAAAACAGCTGACCATTTCCAAAGGCTGATGGGCAGGAAGTTTCCTGGTACAATCTGCGGGTCAACAAACCCTTGAAAAGAGACTAAGAAAACATTTCACCTGCTTTGGAAAAGAACAGGACTAAGAAAACCAAGCTAGAATTGAACAAATTATTCTGCGAGAAAATACTAACAGGACACTGCTACTCTCACATTTTCAGTTTTAGAAGTACATACATTTCTCTTGGCTGAAAAGAACCACATCTGAGCAATGAAAAAAAAAGTATTTTCCTCTTCATTCCTATTAGCAAACTTTTTGGGCTAGTATAGTTGAAACAGGTCCAGGTAAATAAAAATGCAAGGTCTCAGTCTCCCAGACTCTGGGGGTGAATTTAAAGGTACGCAGAAATTAGGTTTACTTTGAGAGAGAGATCTGGATCATATTAGTCATCGTTATCACATAATAAACAAGTCACAGTACCACGCATAGATGCTTTTTGGTTTGCTAGCAAGATATCTAGAAAACTGAGAATAAAGATAAAATACACTGCAGTGAAGTCACTGTACTGAATTCATGACATCATAATTGTTGCCATGGCAACTAGCTAGTATCACTCACAGAATACTGCCTTCACTGCAGAATCAAGGAGCACCTGTGCTGCCACAAAAGAAACGTTCTTATTCAAACACAAATCTAGTCAACAACACAGGAAATAAGATATTACTGTAAGTAAATTGCCTTTTCAAAACCTCTCATTTTGTTCACCTGGTGTGAGACTTTTTAAACACTCGGGCACACATAAAGAGGTCTGATAAAATATACACGTGATAAAAAGAGTCTAATTGAAAAAAATTACGTTTTTCTTCCACAGTACTCCTCAATTTTTCCAGTACAGAGTAATCCTTCACTTTGCACTTTCCTCTCCTATGCATATGACTGCAGTCATATACAACAAACCTCTGTTCAGACATGAAACAAAGGGCAAAAAATCCAAAGAAAAAAAACGTTTTCCAGTTCTTATTTCAACAAGCCAGACGGATAGTCAAATTGGAACTGTCACACAGCAGCAGAACTAATAGATAAAGAACATATTCCACATCTAGAGTCCACAACTCCTTTTGTTTAAGGACTGCCCCAGCAGGGCCTTCAAACACCAGTTGTACGTTTTTCATGCACTCACTAAATGCAGTGCTTCAAATCTGCAGGGCTCTGAGAACAGCCCAAGAGTAGCTTTCTTGTAAATAAAAATGTCATCCCTTTTCCTCTGAACAGTCCTCTTTAACATGAGGAATATCTGCTCTTCCCAGCTCCTCACCATTCATAAATATAAAAGCTTCAGAAATTAAATATTTAAAAAAAAAAAAAGCTAAGCAGTTGACAATTTATCGGGTCACAATTAGGTTTGTGACTAACGGTTGAGTATTAAATGCACAAATGCCACATTTGATGTTGCAATCTCAAATATTTGTTGAAATAAATCACTCAGTATTACAAAGGCATATGGAGGAAGACACACCTGAAAGTTAACTTTTTTTATTCAGCAACTTAATATGAAGAAGCCAGAGCTGTAGGTCAGTAATACCAGATAGCATTTCACAGTACAACCTTAGAGCACCAAAGAAATTGTTTCAAAACAAATTTTACCAAACAGACCACACTACATAGTAAAGTATAACGTATGCTTATTTGTTACCTCAATGGTTCTTAAAGAGCAATCCATAAATTATTGCTGGACCAGAGAACACTTCTACACAACCATATGTAATGAGTCAATATATCTAAAGAGTTTCAGGATGCATTGATGAGTTTTTTCAGCTTCTAAGAAAACAAAACTGTCCTAGTTACCAATTAAAGAACAGCACCACATTTCTATATTGGCTTCGTGCCTCTGTTGGACACTTTCTCTATTTCTATCAAGTACACCAATTACACCAAAACCAAAGGACAGAAGTACTGAAGTAACCTGCCTCTCCAGTCCCCACTCTCTTTATAAAGACTGTCTCAACAAATGAGTATTAGATAAAGTAAAGAATACAAACAAACAATAAAACGAGGAGTTTCAGATACAGATGATTAGTAGACAGCTGTATCCCATACATTTCTGTCTTCAGTGTTCTCCTAACATTATTTCACACAACCAAGAACGATGATCACTACTTGAATGATGATGCCATGAAAATTCCCAGTTTAACTAACCTTCCGCAATATGAAGTGTAGTTAGGAAACTACTATAGTTGACAACACATTCTAAAGAAATTGTTGAGTGTGTCAATCTACTCCCTGCTACTGAAAAGTAAAGAAATGAACAATCTTCCACATGTTTTTAAAAACCTTACGAACAGATGCTGCCTTTGGTGATAACAACTTGTGTATACAAGCATATATCCTAATACACCAAATGCAGTTAATATAACTGCCACAAACTCAGAAAACTGAAAGAAGCAAGTTGATAAAACCTCAAGCAATTTACATCAGAAATGCAGAGTTCTCAACTTCTATACAATTCTGAGTGTAAATTTCTTGAAGTGTCTGTATTACACAATTCACAGACCTATTTGTGATGTAAATACAGGACCAATAGCAATTACGTTCCCTTCCTCATTAGTAAACACAGCATTTCTAGCTCTAACCCACACAATATGAAATCACTACTTAATAAGTAATGAAAAAAATTCCACTGTGCCTGCAGTTAATTTTGCTTTTTGAAAGATTGACAGATTAACTGATCCCTTAAGCAACTAATTTGTCTTCTCTGAGTGCACACAGAAAATTATGGATCATCTCAAGACTTTAGAGAGCTTTTTATATATAACTTTAAAATGAACCTGTTGAATTAGGTTTTCCCCAACAGTCTTTCTGTTAAGTCTAACTTTTGCTTATGATAACACTAGATAGGGGAATGAGAAGATGCAAGTGCTAGCCCACCTTTGTACACAGTATTTTTTCTTGTATCATTCATTTATCAATATTATAACAGAAGCAACAACTGAAAATTTTCTGCTAGGATCTCTAGAGGTGCCCACAACACTTGCAAACCTGACTAGAGACACCACAACAAAACACTACCTGTCCCTCCTCTCTCCCCCAGCAAACCAAGTTGAGAAAGGCTAGGGGATTTAAGGTGCCAAACAACTGTTCTAACTCTTTATGCCTTTATTCAAACTTCCATATAGCAAATCCTTTCTGCTGTTGCAGAGTTCATCATCCACAATTACAGAAAACTTAAGTGTATAAGCACTTAAATACAACGCTATATCCTTTAAATTTAGCTGTTAGTTTATAAACTGTTATGTTTACCATAGACATTATTAAAATGTGTTACAAGACATGCCTGGATCCATTTTCAATTTTAACTATGTTGAGAACGGTATTAATGAAGTAGTTTTTCTCAACACAGGCATGGCTGAAGCACGTTCTCAGGAAGTTTTCGGGCACTGGGCTTTAGTCAGTCCTTAGTATATTTGGAACAAGTCCCTTCTGCACCACTGAACTGAACCATATAAGGTGCAACCATGCTGCAACTAGGTTCCAAACCAAATTAAATCATATCACGATAAAACACAGCATTTTTAACTCTCAGAACTGGGAGAAGATATTCTTTACAATGCCATCGTCTTCCACTGTAATGAGAAAAGGAATAGTCTTGAAACAAAATAAGCCCAAAAATTATACAGATTTCTGCAACACCTATCTGTAGGATAATTCTCAAACACGCTCAAGACCCTCAGTAGGTCTTAAGGAATTGAGAATCTGCTCAGTTGTCAGTCTTTTCCATGAAGTAGTAACAGAGGCTGAATTTTTAACACTCACCCTCTTACCTTCCCCTTATCTTCACAAAGTAAGAGAGCAAAAGGAGCTTCCAGTTTCCTGGTAGGAAACTAGAAATTAGTAGGAAAGCCCTTGGAGCAACCCTCAGTTGTTTTCCAGAGCTAGAAATGTGCAGAGCAGACAAGGAACATCATCTTTCCTGAACTCTTTTATGGTGCTCCTGAGCACTTTCGGATAGGAAAAGAACCACGTACAAAACTTAAGACGGACTGAGAAATAAGTGGGAAGGTGTTTTTCTTTTTGTTTGAAAGAGAATACTAAAATCACCATACTGGCTCAGACCAAGGATCTACCTGACCCTCCTCCAACAGCAGTCAACAGCAGACACCTAGGAAGGAGTGTAAAAACAGGGCAAGCAGAGGGATAGTTCCTTTGATTACATTCCCAAATGCCAAGAATTTGCAGCTCAGCACTTGCCTGAGACAGAGGTGAAGAACAACATGCAACAGACTGCTTAGCCCTTCTTTGTACAACCTTGCACACAGAGAAAAAATAAAAAGGGTAAGCAGCAAAGGTTAGTTTAAAACCAGATACATGAAAAATTTCTGCAACTTTCTAAGATCCATTTTTTTGCAAAACTGAGTAAGATCAACTTTGGAAAACAATCAGGTTTCTAGTTTACACTTTTCCCCCAATGTGTCCTAATTTGAGAGTTTTGACTAAAAGTCTGCCCTACAACTGCTGCTACTTCAACACGCTTTTCTAGGGCAGTGGTTGGCAAAATTTGATAGGCGGCAGTGCAGCCTGGCAGCTGATGGCTTCTTCCTTACTTTGGTACACCCATCCTAACCAAAGAGAAGCTATGCTGGCAGTAAAATAATAATCGGATAAAGGTTAGCAATGATGCGATTCAAACAGCTTGCCACATGAGACAGTGTGACTGATTTGAAGTTAGAAGCTACTAGACCTCAGACTACATAAATATACAGAAGTGTAAGTCCTCAGCTGTTCTGAAAGTTACTCCTAAATTCCCAAATTTAGCTAGCTTTGTTGCCATAAGCTATCAAAAGTAACTATATTCTGACTGAAATGGAACAGCAAGTAAAGGTAACCTTATGATAAAGTCCTTTTAAGGGAAATGACTTGTAAATCGCATGCTTCACTTGAGATACTGGAAATAACAGTTTACATTGTGTAGTTCAGATCAACATAAATTCAATAAAAACAGAGAAGTACCACTAGAAAGTTCAATAAAGCCTGAAAAGTACTATGTCTTTCTAACACTGAGAACAGACACCCTCATTCAGAAACAAGTGTTACAAGTGGAAAGTTACTGCTCCCTTTGCCCTCCTACCTCCAGTTTCTCCACACAATCCCAACCCATTTCTGCCAGAAGCTAGGACACAGTTTTACACAGGCTTTGTCAAAACAGACAATAGTCCAGAAAGTGACAGCCCAATACTCTTCCTGCTTATGTTCCCACTCCTTTTTGGCAGCAGCCCACCCTTAAATTGGATTAAGTGTAACATGAACTGTACCATCAGGTATGATGACAAAGCAACTCAGACAATCCCTCACTCATAGATTTCAATCAGAATTATCTGGGCTACTTTAGGCAGCTTAGATCACAGTCTTTACTAACCCAGCTAATTTTAACTGAAACGGCTTAGACAGCACCCGAATGGGCAGACCCACTAATAGATGCAGGGGAACAGGAAACTCCAACAGTTAGAAGCAGTAATGTCTTCTACTACTACAATTAGAGCTAGAAGAAACTGTCCCCAGGCCAAGCTTTCTGGTACTTTTTCCAAAGCATGTGTGCACGCAGGTGTGTGTACATGCATTGGAGGATGGGGTGGGAAACACTCCCAGAGGAGTTGGTAGGGAGGGGAGGTAGCATTTCCTGGCATATCCATATCTCTGCAGCCTTAGAAATAAGCAAATTAAAATATCTATTTAAACCTGCATTTGAAAATTCAAACAAAAGTGATAACCTACTAAAGATCAGCAGGTAAGAAACAAAATTATGACTAATTAGAAAGGCATCTTTGCAACAGGATTCCTGGAAGAAACTTGAATCTCATTTCTCATCCAGTAGACTGTATTAACTAATAATGTAGAAATGAGTGATTCATCAAACATCTGAGTCATTTCTACCTGTATTCACCGTATACTCCTCCCCCTCAGCTATATCCAAGTAGTATAAGGCTACAACTTCACACTGGTATGGTCAGGCACAAATTACTAAAGTCACATGGTATTTTTCAAATAAAACTGAATCATCGAAAGGACAAAGAGAACAAATAGCGAAGGAGCTCCCTGCAAAAAGGATGGTGGCTTCCTAACAGCTCTTAAAGAAAAAAAGGGGAAAAAAGAAGCAAGCTACATCTCCAGCCTGATTCAAGAGGTTTTTCTACACTTATTTTTAAGTCTTCAACTGTATTTACTATTTTAGTGACTTAGCTGTGCGTAGCTTCCTTTTCCAAAACTTCAAGCCCTGTCATACAGTGTCAAACATGCTATATATGCTACTCCATTCCTATACAGCCAAACCTGATTTCTGGGAAGAAAAAAAAAATAAAAGGAATGATGAGCAAAAGGTTCCTTGTCACAGTATCATGATTTATAGAAAAGAAATCTGTCTCAGAGTGATCGTGTTAAATGGCTGAAGCAGTTACGCTTGGGGTTTTTTGTGTTTTTTGGTTTGTTTTTTTTTTTTTTTTTTTTTTTTAAAGGTTGCTTTACAGGGATATCAGTCCAAAATTTAGCAGAAGTAACAGTGTCTGTAATTTCCCAAGTACTTTTGCCAATATGTCCTTTTAAGCCACAGTCCTTTTTAGAGAGGCATCTCACTGTAAGCAGTACTAAAATAATGGGAGCCACTTAAAGGTCTCATCCACAATTTTTAGTTAAGAGTTTCTGACATGGCTATCATTAATGCAATCACACCTATGACAGCACAAGCCACACCAAATTTTCAGCATCTATTGGTTTCTAAGCTACTCTTTTACTTAGGTGCAGTTTCATCACTGGCTTCAGTGACCTATATACAGCCTGCTGCTAGAATAGGAGGTCCAGCATAGTGCCCATGGCTTCCCTTGGGCAGTACCATTTTAGATCAACTGGAGTTCATTAACTCAAACAACTGTGGTTTCACAGTGGTTTATGTCAATCTAAAAACAAAGCTATACAATACAACTAAGCTAACCAGAATGCTTGCTGCTGCTTTTGAAAAGAGGAAGCTTCATTTCTCGTCCTTCTTTCCCCTTCCTTCACTTTCACTCACATGGTTCTACCCTCTCTCTTCAACTTGAAGGCCTTTGTTGAGCCAATTTCAACTCACAAAGCAAAGATCTAAAATTATCTGGGGCTAATTTTCCACCAGGTTAGCAAGTTAAGCTAGAGCATCCTGGAAACCAGTAAGTGCTAGGACGGGTGCCAAGTAAGTGGTAGGATCACATGGCTGAGAGCATGACTCCCCATTTATGCCAACAGGAAAGCCATCAGAGAGAATGAAATTATGAGAAGACTTGGGTCAACACGTGTGCTTCTTGTTCCCTTCCTTGATTGGTACTGCTATTTGTCTAATCTCATTGTAAGCCAGTTCAGAGAGCTAAACCAACAAAAAACTATTCATTATTTTTGGCAAGGCTTGTTTTCTGCCAATTTAATTCCCTGAACTAGCTCAGCAAAGGAATCAGGCAAGCATCTGCACCAGTGCAGAGAAAGGGGCAGGAACACACAGGGAGATGAGGACAGGCTCGGGCTGATTTAAACTGTCATTGAACTGCATACCCTACAGCAGATCTACATCATGTTGTAGTTAGAACTGACAGTAATCTGTGCCTTTACAACAGGAGGCCTTCGTCGCTGATGAGAGTACATCAACAGTACCAGCACTGAAACATCCTAAGCAAAGTTTAACCTGGGCACCAGCTTGGATGATTACATGTAAAAGCAGAAGAATCACAGTATTCTTACCTTCAGAAATACTGCAAAACATTAGCTAATTATTCCCCCAGCAACACCCCTGTGAAAATGTTCTCTATAATTCCCATTACACGGATTTAGCCCAGAACAGCAAAGCAAGCAAAACTGGTGACAAACTCAGGATTGGAACCCAGTAAATCCTCTATTCCAAACCAACACTTCATCACTCAACTGTGTTGTTTATTAACCCTAAACTAATTCAATTAGTCAGAAGCAGTCTATAAAAAACTCCTTTTGCAAAGACTTTGTAATGCACTATAGAGCTCATAATTTATAGTACAGTTATGTTAACAAATGTGGGTATTTCCTAGCTAGTTGTGAAATAAGAAACTAGGGAAAGGAATAATACTGAGATCTTAAGTAATTATTTCCTTTTCTACAGAGAAAAATAAGTGTGCATGAAGCAGCATGAGGGCCTATTCAAGAAATTTAATGCAAAGAACTATGGAAAGGAAAATACATCTACGTACGTGTTTTTTCTCAGATTAGCAATTGTCAAACAGTTTCAAGTGAAATACAAGCAATTACTTAATATTCACTAACCAAGACCAGTATCGTTCCTTAAATTTATCTCCCGCACTCAGTCCAACAAATCCCAAGCTTAACTTGCCCTGTATAACAATGTAGCACAATAGGAAAAGGGGTGGGAAAATTTGTCAACACAGAAGCAAATCTCTGCAGTAGTAAACAGCCAGCACTGTAAGGCTATTCAGCAACATGAGGTGGTCTCTCATTCACATACTAGCTTAAGCACCCAAACCAAGCATATCACATTTGGGACACTCAGGTCATACATAATTTTGTTCCAACACCTTCTTTTGACAACAGCTTTGTCACAGAGACTGAAAATACGTATGTCATAAAAGATAGTAATTTGCCAGGACTGTCACTGATTCTATCAAGATAAAAATAATAAAGCTCTAAGTGCCAGTAGCAGAGGCTGCCTAATTGTCAGCTGTATAAAATATCAAGATTATTGTCCTATGGGCAACAACAGTTTGAGGGGAATAGAAAATAATGCTGGAAAAAAGGTAACAAAATTAACTTACTAGACTGACACATTAAAAATGCTGTAATCTGTTTTGAAGTCTTGAACTTCACAGGAGCCAAAATTTGAGGAAAGCAAATGAAAACTTATTGCAAGCTACAAAAAACTACTGCAAATTTGCCAGAGAACCAGGAGAGAAAACTAACATGTCTATGGAGGAGATGAACACTACGTAACAGAAAGAAGCTGGATGACAGACTATGTAACAGAAAGAAGCTGGATGACAGATCAACCAAACAAAAACATTCTGGACAGCATGGACAAAACATTTACCCCAAAATTCTTTGCATTCTCACCCATCTGAACACAGAGAAAACAGCAAAAATGTGCTACTCTAAATGTGGCATTTACCACCTGAAATTTGACAAAGATTATTTAAGTGACAATGGTGTTCAAAATCTCATTTTTCTGGGGAATACATTATTACGATCGAGCAGAAGCAGGAACAACACTTCTTCACACCCCATAAGGGACTCCTAACA
This sequence comes from Pygoscelis adeliae, assembly GCF_000699105.1. Lineage (NCBI taxonomy): Eukaryota > Metazoa > Chordata > Aves > Sphenisciformes > Spheniscidae > Pygoscelis > Pygoscelis adeliae. The sequence goes on from NW_008824791.1 coordinate 4,601,311, forward strand.
CAGAATACGGTGGTGCTTCCTAGGTTTAATGGACAGACCGAGTTGAAGGCTACCTCACTGATTCCATCAAGTGAGGCAACTCCAGACATCATCACCATTACTTGCTAAGACAAGCATTCAGAAGCTATCCACATTCAGCATCAGGAAGTCAGTATTAACACTTACTTGCCTGAATTATTACTGCAGGCTAATGTTTGAGAAATTGTTAGTGACAGCAAACCTGAGATTTTCCCTCTTAAAACGACAGGGCGGGAAGCTCAGATTCTTCCCCCTTTCTTCTAGGAAGTCAGGAGTAAGCTCTAGCTCCTCTAGTTGTGAAATCACCATACTGACACACGTTTTTCCCAATTCTGCTCCACAGGCGGCAGCATGGCTACTGACACAGCTTAGCTTATTTTTCCAACCAGCTGTTAGACTGGTAAGTTTTGGTCAGTTTTGAAAAAGAAAAAAGAAAAAAGCAGAAAAAGGCAGAGCCACCTTGATAACTGAGCAGAGGTAATCAGGCAGTGGAACTATTTCATAGGGAGGACAAGCCTTCTTCCTTCTGTCCCTAATAAAATAAAAGCTGAAAGGACAGCCAGAATAGGAGAACGTGGTAAGAATTAGGAAGCACTGGAACAGTAGCACAGCCCTCCACCCTCACCACAGCCAGGTAGTCCATAGGGAAGAAAAAAAGTTTCTTTTGCTCTCCCACCTACCACTGATGGAGAAGGTCCAAGCAGCAGCTTAAAATTTTACACCCATCAGCGATAAACTAACATAGAAGTCCTTACTCAAGACTGCGGAGTAATACCGACGCAGTAGTCTCGGCATCTTCTGACAAGTGAAGATGACACCAGTGTTTGGGAAAAGGGGCTTCCCACAAACATGTTGCCTATGGGCTTCACTGGTGAAGACACATTTCTACCCGCATCATGTTCCAGTAAAATTTTAAGCTACAATACAGGCACACAAATATATGTTTGAGAGAAATACATCTGTATTTTGGCATGTAAATACCTGAATTCAGAGTTATAAACCCCAGCTCGGCCATAGGACTGCACAAGGCCACTGTCCAGTATTCCATTCTATAAAAATTACTAAAACGTCAGTGACAAAGAGATTTTGTTTGCAAGATGCAATGTACATTTTTATCATGCTGGATAAAATATCTACAGTCTCAGCAGTGGTTAAATTGCTGCTATAAAGGAAATTGTCCTCAGATAAATGGTTTCCCTATGAGAAGGTTTCAGTGCTACACCTCACCCCAGGTCAATAAATCAAATTAACTGCACCTTGTCCTCTGGCCAATGACATCATCGGCTTGACCACATCTTGTGAAGCGAGTGCAAAAACATATGCTATTTAAGGCATGAAATCATATTACTGCTTTTTGTCCAGCCAGCCTTGTGCTGTTGGTCTGCGAAACAGTCAGTCACCTGAACAGTCTCATTACCGCTTCTACAGATTTTTTTCTTCTAGTATTCAAGGCCTGTCTTCACCAAGGGTGAAGAAAAAGGATAAATAATCCGAGTCGTTATTTTTGAAATCAAAATGCTTTTCATTAGCTGCAGCGTAGTATTTTGTGACAAATTAAATTTAGAACCAAACTACAAAATACGCTGCCTGCATTTGTATGTGAACTCTCTTCCTAGTCACGTTTCAAAGATGTTTACATGCTAATCTGGCACAGCTACTTTGAAGTACCCTGCAGTTAGGTCCTTTTTCTCCACAGGGTGAAAACAATGGTCACTAATGAAAACCTACACAGTTTTATCCGAAACCTATCCCTGCATAATTTTATTTTTCTTTAATTACTGCCTCTTTCCAAGAAAGAAAACAAATGGACTACTTTATAAGCAGACTAACATCTGGTTTAAAACCGAATTACTCCAGACAATTTAAGAGGATTAATTTCAATTTTCACTTGGTGTTTTTATGACACAATCACAGAAAACTTATCTTCCTTTCTAGACCCTGTACTGCCTAGTATTATCTTCTGTCTTGAAAGCCAAATCTAAAGAAAAAAAAAAAACTAACCCAGAACAGTCAGAGATACAAGCAGCGACAAAAGCATTTGACACACTGCACTGTTAAACTGCATCCACACTAAGCAAGAAGAAGGTGAATAAGATTATCTTCAATGTATTCAATTCTGTTTGTGTTCAGAGGGAGGAGGAAAGCTGTTCAGATTTTGAGTGTGTCTTCTATAGCTCTCTGAGTGCCAGGAAACGTAAATTAGAAGCAACTCTCCTTTAAGGAAAAGAATCAAGGACAAAGGGACCAAAAATGCCCAAGCCTCTGAAAAGCAGATATGAAAGGAACAGCTTTACAGTCTTGAGTTGCTATAAATTAAAAATAAGCTCCTTATTTAAAAGACATGAGTGTTTGAGAATCTATGAGCAGATCTGATGCTGCTCAAGCCCCAGGAGGGTTTTGTTTTTGCTGGCAGGGGTGGAGTGGAGATGGGGGGGGTCATTTTGGTTATTAGTAAATAAATCAAGCAGCAGAGAGTGAGGCCTAGGCGCCTGCCAGAGGAACCAGGGCCTAGCTCTCCCCCCGTCTCCTCACACAGCCTGGGTTTGATCTCGGGGCCCTGTGGGTTGCCAAGAAAATTTAAAAAAAGCGAGAGAGCGAGAAAGAAGAATCATATTGAACCACAAAAGCACATGGGGCGAATGTAAAATATAAACACGGCGTTGGGCTCTGAGTGGCTGTTATTAAAGGTCTGAATTACTAAACATGAGAGGCGGGGAAAGCCAGGCGGCCATTTCAATAATATAAACCTCCCCGAATTAGACATTATTCAAATGAGAAGGAGAGGGAGAGAGCGAGCGAGGGAGAGGGACGGGACCCGCACCCCCAGTGCCAGCCCACCGGGGCTGCCGGCACCAC
>NW_008824791.1:4606565-4614422 GCF_000699105.1 Pygoscelis adeliae
GCTTTTTCGGGGAGGGAAGGCCGCTACGGGTTAACGGCGTCGGGCCAGCCACATGCGGCAGGGAGGAACCGCTCCCGGCAAAGGGGGTATTCCTATCCCTGCCTCTTACAGCCTTCGTTAACTGTTCGGCCGCCAGACCGACAAGGAGTAGCGCAAATAGTTAACCGTGGTAGTAAAAGAGAGGCAACTAGATGACAACGTCTTCCAATGTAACCTTTAGGCTGAAAGGGCATTTCGAAAAGAGCCGTATCTGCAAGCGGTTGTGTGAAAATACCTATCGTGACTGCGTCTGCACGACAGGTACTCCCCAAGCTCAAAGCAAAATTAATCCCCTGTGAATAAAAAGGAATTGCATACAGAGAAAATGAAATAACAGAACCCGCAGTTGTCTGTGGAGGAGGGCGCATGAGTGGTGGTCTTTTTCCTTCAGAAAAGAGCAATTACAAGCAAGTGACTTTTCCTCTGTTGAGAAACCCACTGTAACATGCCTCTCATTCTTCCTCAAACAAATGTTTTATCCTCTTCCACTTTCCACGTCAAATTTGACTAACCTGAAAGGAAGAGGGAGTCCGGCTTCACGCCTCCCTCGTTAAAAGGGAGTAGAGTAAATAATAAAGAGACTAGAGGGACCAACAAGTAAAATTAGCGTTAGATTCAAAACTTCCAAATCAGGACAAGCAATCAGCTAAACAGGCAGAGTGGTAAAACTGCTGATTCTTGACAGATTTGGCAGAGTAAAAATAAAACTTGCTTACATTCTTAATATTGCATAAATAGACGTCATCCCTGAGCTTTGTAATGTATATCCATAAAAAGAAGAAAAAGAAGGTGGTATAGAATGGCATTCATTAAGGACTCAGTCTTAACGTTTTCCAAGAGTCATTAACTTCAATGGGTCAGAGTCCAAGCCGGATTTTCTTCTGGGGCTCAAAACCTCATGGAATAAGAGAAACTGGCAAGAATCTGTTCTTGTGTGCTGTTGCTGAAATTCTGAGTCGTATCAGAGGCAGTCACTAGATTTTTTTCATTGGTGGGGGAAGAGCCAAAAAGGAAAGGCTGAAGGAGGGAGACAGCAGGGTTTCTCTCCAAGGGCTGAATCAGAAAGGTAATTTTGACATTTTTATTTAAAAATAAGTTCCTCTGGTAATGGAACTTTTTTTTTCCATACTATAAAATAACCTCTTGGTACTGCAGAAAACTAGTAGAAATGGACTGCGCTATGAAAGAGCAAAAACCTTCCCCTAACACTAATTCTACTCTTGCACATTCATTTGATGATATTCCATACCAGTAATTAAGCACTTTGTCTTGCGAAGATCTGTGTTTCACTCACAGAAGTGAACATGTAAACAAAGGCATATTGTCATGCTCCTCTTCTGTTCAGCCATGATCCTCGTGGGCCAGTTAATCCAGTTTTATGGCCAGGTTATACCAGCACTGCAGCACACAGTGGCTGCACCGTGACAGATAAAGGTGTAGAGAAAGGACTGCCTAGATTAAGACTCTGCACAGCTCTAATCTTGCCTATGCTGAATATTCTCTCCCCTATCTTCCCATCTCACCCGTAGACTCTTTCTCAGTCCTGCATGCTCTTCCTAGTAACCTCCTCCCTGATAGTAGCAGCTTCTTGTCGGGGAGAATTTGCTCCCATTACCACACCTGATTCAGCCTTTGCTCTTGCTCAGCTTCTGCACAGTTAGCTGAAGCTCACAGCTGCCGAAGAAAAGCTGTCTGAAAACAAGTGGCTACTAGTGTTTTTTTTCTGGTAGTTACTAACCTGCTCTGTGTTTTCTAATTGACCAGCTATAAAGAGAACTTCATTCTGTTTGGCCACAGAGCTGCTCTCCCTCTCTCTTTAAAGATTGCTCTCGACCTATGTCTGCATCCTCTTCTCTAGTTTAGTTTGAACGCATCTCTATCTGATGCCTTCCCCAAGGTGTCATACATCCCTGTGGCTATATATCCAGGAAAGCTGGCCAAATCATCAGTGATGAATAATTTATCGGATAAATTTTACCTCTATTTCAGTTGTGAGTTGTCTGCAAACAGCTTGTGATTTCTGCAAACTTACTATTTGATGTTACTTGCCACATAGTGCCTGAGTGGTGCCTTACTCATGAGCAACTTGCTGGAAATACTTGACATTTGAGATAATTGGACACAAAGATGATACGAAGCTTAGTCCTACGAGAAGCTGAGCACTCTAGATTCAGTTCACAAAAAGACTTAAGTGGGAACCCGAGTTGTTCGGCTGCAGTCAGTGAGGCTGGGCTCACACTGGTGGTTAAGAACACACTTACATCCTCTGCTGAAACAGAGCCCAGAGCAGTGAGCGCCTTGCAGGACTCCATGTTTCTTTTCCCTGACTGGACTTGTCAGCCTCGTAGAATCGCCTCTCACAGGGATTTTGCTTTAAAAATGTTTTCTGGCAGTGAAAAACAATACAGTGTTCAAAAGCAACACACCTGTAAAGGGAAGAAATAGTATTTCAGGGTCTTTTAAAGATCTGCAGTATATCCATGTCTGTTGTTTTGGATTTTGATCCAGATACCTCCTAATTCCTAGACTTCCTTGGCCTGCTCTACTTGTGCCTGTAACTCCAAATTTTCTACGATAGTGATATTACCTTCTGAATTTCCTATGTCCTGCTAGAATTAATTCAGTAGTGTTTCAGAGACAATTTTTTTTCTAAGGTGGGGAGGCAGGGGGCAAAAGAAACACAAATCGCAGTATTTAAGCAAAAAGCACATTGGGAAGGAAATTATCATTTTCCCCACAGAGCTCTGGTGTATAGAGAAATTAAGAGCAAACTTATCTACTCTGCTCCAATTCAACTGTGCCACTCTGATGTGAATCCCAGATGCTGCTTTTCTCACACAATGTCCCTTCTTTCTATCATTTTTTCTTCCCATCAGATTTCTCTCCTCAAGGAGGCCCTGTTCCTAGAGTCATGTTTGCTTCAGCTTTCCCTTTTGTCCTCCAGGTACTGCAACAGAGGCTTCTGCCTCAAAACAGTCGTTCTTTGCCCCTTACACTTTTGTGCATACTTCCCCAAAACCTCTCCATTCCTTTCACTTTCAGACTGCTCGGATTGTCTCACCTTTAATTAAACTTACCTTTTTGTCTCTGTTTACCATTTTTCATGTGTAATACACACCCTTACAGAGAGACCAGCAGTGTCTCTGTAATAGTTAAGAGGTTACAGTCTCATTTTTTTAACGTGCTACAGATATGAACAGCGAAAGACAGTCCATGTCTCAAAAAGCTTGCAATTTAGAGAGAAGGCAGGCAAAGAATGAGGGAAAGATAGGATTAGTAGCTCCTTGACTGAGGAGGAGAAGTGAAGAAAAGCAATATAAAGACCGTGCATAGTTCCTCCAGTGTCACAGCAGAGACATTTGTGGGACTCGGACCTGGGCCTAGGTGGTCTGAGGCTGTGCAGTTCAGTACTTTAACTACAAAGCTGTTTTTCCTTTCTCTCCTGTGTTGCTCCCTGCCCTCCTCCTGTTCCAGAGTGTGGAGGGAGGCAGTCCACCCTCACCCCTGAGGCTTGGGACCCACCAGTACCTTCTCTTTCACGTATTAGCCCCTGTTCACAGCTCCTTCCTACACACCTTGTGAGTGCTCCTCCCAGGTGCAGCTAACTGCTTTTTTGGAGATAAGAAATGGGGCACAGGCGAAAAGAAACACGGTTTTCATTTTCATATTTAAAAAAACCCTGTAACTCAGAACCTTCACACATCCTCAGGAAAGGGAGAGGTAATCACTAAGATGGCACTTACCTTTTCAGGTGGGTTTTTCAATCTATTTCTCACTCTGCTGCTTTGGGTGCACTTAGTTTTTCTAGCTCAATTTTTCATATGCATTTCAGTGGTTGTCATCAATGCAGCATCTGAGCACCTTCCAGTTTTAATCAATTACCTCTTACAAATCACCAGCTTAGAAGATTCAGGAAACTATCACTGTGCTTTTTTAGCAATAGTAAACTAAGGCAGAGAATTAAGTAACTTGTCTTCAGTTGCATGTGTGGCTGGGCAGCCCAAGAAGAGGAGCCCCCGATTCTCTCTGTTGTGCCTTGATTGAAAGACCCTGTTCAGGTGGTTGTCCTTCCTCTCCTGGAGATCCACAAGGGTGGCTCCGTCTTCACCTGTCTCTCTAGTCCGAGAGGGACAACAATGGGGTCCTACAATTTGATTCAGATCTCTTGGGGAGTGGGATTTGCAATAGCCTGATTCAAGTTGCCACTCAAAACTGCCACAGATCTGTTTTCAGTGGTTTCTCTGCCTCCTCTTACTACAAGGGAACCCTTAAAAATACATGATATTTTTCATTCTGAAGATTATTAACTAAGGCTTGGGAAATGCTGAGATATTACACCAAGAGTGGCTGCAGTGGCAGACCCCATATAGAAGGACAAACTGTTTTGCACCTATATGAAAAAGAGGGCTGAACTCCTTTTTTCGACCAGACATACAGCACGCTTTCTGCTGTAGACCTTGGGAATGCTTTGGTGCTGCTTACGTGAGGAACCAAATTGTTTTTGACCTCAGTGAAGAGGGGGCCAAGAGGGACATATCTGACACCTTTTAGGGACATATCTGACACCTTTTAGCAACCGCAAGGTTTTCTGCAGAATAGACATAGCCTATGAAACAAACACACAGCTGGAGTTAGGGTGCTTTTGAAAACATTGTCTTTATTCTCTTTACTTATTCCCTCTTCAGAAAGGGACTTTTCTGGCACACAGCCTAGCCTGGCTGGAGATTAGGGATTCTCTCTGCCCCTTCATCCTTGAATATTTCCTTTTAATTTCACAGTTTAAATTCCAATTGTGTAATTACATTCTGCCTACCCTAAATTCCTCTGTAATTTCAATTGGACACGGTGTCCTTCACTCTCTAGGCTGAACTCTTGCAGTGCTGTGGGGCACTGTTAAAAGGCTGCCACGCTCCACTCTAGTCCCATTTCATGTAAATGGGGAGAGAGAATGGACCTAAATCCCTTTGAACTAAAACTGCTGCTCCATATAGGCGAGACAGGGGTTGCCGTAGAGTGACAAGGCAGTCTTACCCCATGGCAATACACTGGGCATTTTTTGCAATGCCTCAGTCTGAACAGATTTTTGGAGTAAAAGTCTAAATCTGTCTGGAGGTATTTCTCCCCCACAACACCATACCCTTTGATTGCAAATAAAGCTGTACAGGGACCCCCAAACCACTACTTTGCTGAATTTATGTGGCCTGAGAGTACCTGCACACACTGTTTAACATGGCAGAAATGCCATAGTGATTTAATTTAGGTTCAGGGAGTCGTGTAGCAATGAGAGAGTAGGCAGCACAGATGCCTAGTTCAGTAAAACACTTTACAAAAACTGGCCAATCCCATGCATTTTATGACCCAGCCCCAATACTTCTTGCAGACTGCTCTGCCAGCGTTTTCCCTCAATCCCTACCCTGGTGGCAATCACCTGAGTTCCACATCCCAATTTTTTTTATCATAACATTCCTTTTTTAAGTGTTGGTATCTACATCAATGTGAAAATATTTCTGCTTCTCCTATCTCCTCTTGCTTTCCGCTTCCTTACTGTGGCACAGCTGCTTACTTGCTCAATGTGCCTGCGTGCGGCCCTTCAGGTATCGGAGACATTCACCTTTTGTATTTCCACCACCTTCTGCGGTGGTCTTCTGTGGAAACTCAGTATGGAGAAGGGCAGGGAGCATGTGTTGATGGGAGAATGCTCCTCCTTTGTCTTGTCTTGTCTTGTCTTCTAGAACAAACTTCCTCTTTTTGTACAAGTTCTGTGGCAGGCTCATGGAAAGGAGTTGCTCACCTGGTTTAAAGTGATGTTCTACACAGCTCAGCAAAGAGGAATTGGTTTACTGTAGAAATTATTTGATGGTTGATCATCTTCAGCCACAAGCCACATTCTTTTCACTATGCGTATGCCATTGTCAGAGGTACATGGGGCTGATTCCATAATTAGCAAAAGTCCTTTACCAAAGTTCATTTCCCTTCACTGCAAAAGTACCCTGGATAGTCCTCCTACCACACAATGATAAATCTTCACCTGAAATAAACATCCAGCTCCTTGCTGGCAGTGCTGTATCTACATGGAGCCTCAGTCGCTCTGAATTTTGATGGGACTTCTGCTTTATATATTCTGCAGATTTGGTCCTGCTCCCAAGGGACATCTTTATGCCTACTCCCGTGGTAGCAGACCTGAGGCTGCTGTTTGCGTCTCTGGCAAACAGCAGATAGATCAGGTGAGATCAAGTAGACCATATTTCCATGTTTCCTTGGTTAGCTTATACTGTTAAAAGTGAGTTGTTGTTAGGAGGAAACAGAGCATGTAATAACTAGCGTTGGGTTTTGTTTGGCTTTGAGTCATAAATCTTAAAGGAAAGGAAAGAGCCATCATGTTCATCCCCAAGTTTGTCATACAATCAGCAAGGGGCAAGGCAGTAGTGTGGGCAAGAAAATTAAACATGTGAAGGTACAAGTGCCAGCGGGGGGAAGTCACTGTTGCTTATTGTCAGTTTTGGTGTGACACAGAAAGTTCAGCTAATCCTCTTAGTTACAGAGACACATGGGTGGGGGGAGATTGTTATCTCAAGCAATTTGCTGGCTCTACTCCTTTTTTCCTTCGAGTTTCTTTTCGCCTAATTGAGCAGCATTTCTTCCTGGGACCGGTTTGCAATAATCCTGGGGCCTCATCTGGGAAAACACTGAAAAACATAGAAAGGAGAAGCAGCCCGAGTGAGGCAACTATCACCATGATTTTCTCTCTTCAGAGAGGTATAAGGTTTGGCTCCAAGTGCCGAGAATTAAAAATAAGATAGAGATTCAAAGTGATACAGAAGAGTCTGTTGATTAGAGCCAGTCATCACTCAGAAGGGTGTATCTCAGACATGAGCTAAAAGGATGGCTAATTAACAGCCATTCAGAAAAGGAGGAGCTTGGGTGAGGACTCCACTGGAGTGCATCCGAAATGTGTTGATTCCACTTTCATTGCCAAAGGGATGTGCGGTATCTGCGGTAAATCCAATCAAGAGTCAAAAGGTGAACAAGAACAATAATAACTGGGGAGGTTTGTTTTTATTTACCCAGGAGATAAGGATTCAACTACAGGAATAGAATGAGAAAAAGGCGCCTCTTTCTGAGCAGACAATTATTCCACCCACGCGCACTCATCATCAATGTTTTAATATTCTATTACTAAGGCTATTTAAAAGTTTCTCAGCCTCAAGGCTGGTAATGTTTGTGCAGGTACTCTGCCAGTTGCCACAGGTGTCTTTTTACAAAAGACCTGAATAATTAACATGGGATAGTCCTGAAGATGGCAGTAGCCAGGAGCCATTCTTCAGTAGACTCCCAGCATTGTTCCTGGAGCAGGGTTGGTGTTACCAGTAGGAGGACACATTTGAAAACCCTATTTCCATATGCAGACAGAGCCTTAGTCCCTGAAGGCAGGGGACTGTTTCCAGCACCTTGATCTTACATCCCAGCCAGAACCACCTCTGGTTCCCAAGCCCTAGTGACTCACCCTGGAGAAGTTTGAGATATTACCCTCTTCAGCTGCCTGCATTACTAAAGTGCTGGAGGTAGTTAACCCAAAGAAGAGGTGGCCGAATAGAATAGAATCATAGAATAAAATAGTTTGGGTTGGAAAGGACCTCTAAAGGTCATCTAGTCCAACCCCGCTGCCGTGGGCAGGGACATCTTCAACTAGATGAGGTTGCTCAGAGCCCCGTCCAGCCTGACCTTGAATGTTTCCAGGGATGGGGCATCCACCACCTCTCTGGGAAACCTGTTCCACTGCTTCACCACCCTCAGTGTAAAAAATTTCTTCCTTGTATC
>NW_008824791.1:4617555-4619033 GCF_000699105.1 Pygoscelis adeliae
GAACCCCTGGCTGTGGCACCAGTCCCGTAACCATTTGTTGACTCGCCAGATTTGACTGGCCCTTTCAAACCCCCTCCCTTTGACCGGCAGGATTGATGAAAAAACTACCTGCACTCCTGAGTCCCTTACCACCGCTCCCAGGGCTCTGTAGTCCTTCTTGATAGTCCTCAGGCTGCTCCTGGCTGCGTCACTGGTGCCCACATGAAACAGCAGCAGCGGATAATAGTCAGTGGACTGTACGAGGCTTGGTAGCCTCTTGGTCACATCCCTGATGCGAGCCCCCGGTAAGCAGCTCACCTCTCTAGAGAGTGTGTCCTGTTGGCAAATGGGTGCCTCCATACCTCTCAGAAGAGAGTCGCCTACTAATGAATAGTGTGTCCACTGCTAATTGTTTCAGCTCATAGCCTGATGCACTAATGGAAATCTGATTTCAACTGATACCAATTTACTCTGATATCCTGGACTGAGAACTGCAGAAATGAGTGGTTTAATTCAAGATCATAGCAATGTATTTTGCTGTGGTGGCTAAAGAATTTATTACCTCTAGCTGTAGAGATGGGTTACCTTTTCAGTTAGGGCAGCTAAATCCAACAGGGACTTTGAGTCAGAGCTGTCAGATGAGAAGGGGCCAGAGCGGACATCAGTCACAAAGCAGTTGTAAAATAAGCAGTATAGTGCTTTTAAGAGAAAAGATGTTCTGCTGATGTCCTACTAGCACAAGACAAGAAAGTGACAAGTTTGGTACGTACGTCACACCTAGACATCCCTTTTGATTTGACATGAGCTCTTTATTCTCTCTCTAGCGTTGGCTAATCTGGGGCCTTGGAACACCTCCGAGCTTGCAGATCCAGAGGGATGTCCTGGGTTTGGCCATGCCTGGATCTGGCCTGTGACACACACATGGCGCCTGTTGCTGGTTTCCAAACAAAGGAAACCCCAAGGGTGGATCAAACAAGAGTCATGGTGTGTTCCTCCACCAGGTTTTTGACTCAGATACTTGGAGAATGAGGGCCCCAGCATGTGCTATGTCTTGTACCTTCAGGTCACTTTGGTGTGTCTCTAATGCGCACCTGCATCATCGATAATAACTGCATTTCCTTATTTCACGTCCATATTGCGAGAAAAAATGCATTAGGAAGTGTAATTACCAGGTGCTACAGAGGTGAGGGCATCTTAGAATCATACAATCATACAATCATTAAGGTTGGAAAAGACCTCTAAGATCATCGAGTCCCACCGTCGACCCAACACCACCATGCCCACTAAACCATGTCCCTAAGCGCCTCATCTACACATCTTTTAAATACCTCCAGGGATGGTGACTCAACAACTTCCCTGGGCAGCCTGTTCCAATGTTTAACTACTCTTTCAGTAAAGACATTTTTCCTCACATCCAATCTAAACCTCCCCTGGCGCAACTTGAGGCCATTTCCTCTCATCCTTTCGCCAGTTACTTGGGAGAAGAGACCGACACCCAC
>NW_008824791.1:4620122-4638342 GCF_000699105.1 Pygoscelis adeliae
CGGGTGGATCCCATCTGGCCCCATAGACTTGTGAGCATCCAGGTAGCGTAGCAGGTCATTAACTGCTTCCTCTTGCGTAATGGGGGGTTCATCCTGCTCGCCATCCCTGTCTTCCAGCTCAGGGGGCCGAGTATCCTGAGGATAACTGGTCTGCCTGCTAAAGACTGAGGCAAAGAAGGCATTAAGTACCTCAGCCTTTTCCTCAACCTTGGTGACAATGTTCCCCCCTGCATCCAATAAAGGATGCAGATTCTCCTTGGCTCTCTTCTTGCCATTAATATACTTGTAAAAACATATTTTCTTGTCTTTAATGACAGCGGCCAGGTTGCGTTCTAGCTGGGCTTTTGCCTTTCTCATTTCCTCTCTGCACGACCTAACGAGATCCCTGTACTCTTCTTGAGTCGCCTGCCCCTTCTTCCACAAGCGGAAAATGGATTCAAATCTTCAATGAATTTCCTTTAGTTCTTTTATTTCTTTAAAGATACTGGTAAAATTTGATCAAAGCCAGAATTTGCTTTTCCAAACTGTGCTAATTTATGGTTAGATTGTGCGGGGGAGCAGGTGCAGGAAGAAGGGAACTTGTACCTGTGCTACATGTGACCAGCACAAAGCAGCCCTTGGACCGCAAGATACACAGGGAATGCTCTGTCATGACTTCCCTGGGAGTCTGCAGTGCTTCAAACAGCGCAATGAGGAGTAAGGAAAGGGCAGGAATTGCTGGATTCATGCGTCTGTCTCTTCCTCATGCAGGTCTGCACAGCATGCAGGACTATACCATGCTCTTTAACCCTCTCAGTGAGCGTTTCAGTTTGTAACATCGAAAATATATGGAAAAATCATGTGGTTTTTAGCCACAGATACGCTTCCTGAATCCTCCTCCTGTAGTATCAGACTGCAGCTCTGACAGTGAGATAGCATTCACAGCTGCAGAGACTGTGAAGAAATTAGAAATTTATAAAATGCATACATAGCGACTTTTTAAAATGTGTTTACTTTGATAAATATTCTTGTAGTTGTATTTCAGCTATATGACTGCTAGATTTCTGTTAATCAGAAAATGAATGTCTGAAACCACTGCAAGAAAGAGGCAGAATTGCAGCTGAATATCATGAATGAAAAAACATTCACCACTGTGAATAGGACCATCGTATTTCCCAATGGCAGCTCCCTGTCTTCCCCTAATTCCCCCCTCCCTTTCCCCTCCCTCCTCAAACACATACGCCTACACTATGGGAGGAATGACAGCTGTTCTTCATGGAATGACAGCCCAGGGATATTGCATCCTCCCTTAAAAAAAACCAGGCAAGGTACAGAATAAGGTCAGTGAAGGGAGACAAAGGGGTCTCCCCGAGATGGCAAAGGGTAATTTATTGACAGATGAGATAGACGTTACTACAGAAAAATATTAAATGGATTCTTTTCCCCTGTCTTTGGAAAGGAAAAAAAGTGGGAAGGGTTAGGAAGGACAGATGCCAGAAATAGAGACAAATTTCCCAGGAGAGGAAGAAGAAATCCTGAAGAAAATTAGGATCACTCCACAGAAAAAAAAAAAAAAAAAAAAATCAGAGCATCTGAAAAGCTACGAAATTCTGTCCTAGAATCCTGTATGGAAACAACAAAAAAGGGCAGCGGAGACGGAACCCCACCACTATCAGCGGCCTTGCTTCAAAGGCACCCTGTGAGAGAAGGAAGTGCTGGTAAAACAGAGTGCCTGATTAAAAGCCGGTGTTTGAAAAGGGCTGTCGGGGAAATTACAGAGCTGTGCATGCACCCAACGTCAGCAGCAAGGAAGACTCTGGGAGCACTAATCGAAGTGAGGCTGAGGGAGCATATGGAGCATGGAGATTTTATTAAGGATGGGAGTGAGCCGGGGTTCATACAATGGGAGCAGCCGAGCTCCGGAGATGGGAGGAAAGAAAAGGCCAGGACTTCTGGTGCAATAAACTGGCATAGTGCTGTCAACTTCAACAGTATGTCAGTTCCCGCTGCAAGGAAAGAACCTGAGTGAGAGGCTTATATAGTGGATGTTATGAATATAGTTTCTCTGCCCTAGATTCATAGCTTCCTCCAAAATAATTGCGCAGGAGAGGGCAGGAAAAGCCAATGTACCAGCGCACTCTAGTTTGGGTTCTGTAACTCCACGTTGCCCCCAGCCAAAGTAGGAAGATACCAAGGATGTGTTCCTAGAGCTTGTCACATTAGAAGAGTTTATGATTTTCACCTGTCAGGGCAGGACTGACAACAGAGGAGTCACCAAAGAAAATTTCCACAAAGATAAAAGCAGCAGAACAAAAGAAATATGAAAGAGAACAGATTTAATTTACATTCACAAGCAGGAATAGATTTAAGCTAAATAGTATTTTATTTTGCTTCTTTGTGCAAGGGCCATGGTTTTTAGAGTGTGTAACTCAGTCTGTGTGGTAGAACAAGGGAATAGGAGACTCTTCCTGTGTCCACTGTAATGTGCCAATGCAGTTATCTGTCTAATCCTGTCACTGCCTACATAAACCTTGGCAAGACATTTCCCTCAGAGCAGGTTCTTCTGCCAGTTGTCTAATCTCACCTAAAATCACGATGGCCCTCCCATTCCAGCAAGCACCCTGAGGTTAGAAGATGATCTCTTATCATGCACAAGTCCAGCAGCGGCATAGTGGATTGCATGGCCCTGTGTTGTCAGCCGACTACTTTCCAAACTAAAAGTCAGGTTAAAAAGTGACAGAATTAATACCAGACTCTGGTTTTAAATGATCTAGATGGGGAGCATTCATCCCATCTCCATGACTGCCATGCTTATGGCTGAAGGGAATAATATCCGGTCTACGTTGGCTTTGAAGCTTTGATACTCCAGAGGCATTTGCAATCTTTTGAGCCTTGGGAGAGTGCGTAGGACAAAGCAAAAATAAAAGCTGGCGCTTTGCTGAGTTTCACTGTTAAGGAAGTGTTAAACGCTAAAGAAGGCTTGTACTTTCAGCGGGTGATTTAGCCTAGCTTTCGGCTAGAAGGCTGCCGCATGCCCCAGTGCAATCTGCCACACAGAGCCAGAACCAATCTGGTTGTTTATGAATCATTTCTCAAACAGAAAAACATAGCTAAAGCTGCCACTTTTGCCAGGAATGTATGCCCCATACCATGTGATGGCCTGCATTTATATTTGAAACCACCTGCACCATCACAGTGTGACCCAGATCCAAAAGATGATCTAGGCACTGTAAAATTCAGTGCAGTATATCTAGCTTTTAGGGACTCGCCTGCCTACCGATCCCGTAGTTCTCTGTTAGGTACCTGGCTTCCTTATGTAACTGTCCCAACACCACCACAATGAATGGGGAATCTCTTCATAAAATAAATAAGAAATGCCAAAGTCTGGGTCTGCTCCAGTCTTAAGGTAGAGTTCTACACTGGTAAATTGAGGATTCCCACTGAGGTAGAGTCCTGCTGATGCCTTTATCTTGGAGGTGGTGATTTGAGTGACCACAGGGTAGTCACTAACACCATACCTCTAAAAAAAGATTAATTTTCTGTCAAATCAACAAGTTGATCTGACTGACAAGCTCCATACTCAGGTCATTGCTAGATCGGACGTAAGCACTGTGTTGTCAATGTGCTGCCTGGAGGCTGGGGAAGGCAAGGTGAGGGAGATGGGACCACCACTTCTGGCAGCAGTCTGCAATCATACTGGATTAGTCATAAACATGAAACTACAACAAAGCACTTCTTTCTAGCCTGGGCTGAACTTTACCTTCGGTCCTTACACAAACCCTTATCCACGGACAAGACATAGCCCATAAACAACAGATGACAAAAAGCAGAGAGTGGCCTTTTTCAACACAGTAGCTCAGTGTTCAGGCCATCTCAGAAGATGGGAGATAGCACTTTAACTCACTGAGGGAACCTGAATCTGTATCTGAGGCAGCAGCAGGCTCCCTGTGCTGTTGGTTATTCTGGAGTGAAAGAGTCTCACATCGACTATATCCTTTTGAATTGATTATTTAAGTATTCTTCGGACCAGAAAGACGAAGCACAACTTTGTAGATTAGCACTCGGGAACAGTGACTTGGGAGGGGAAAAGCCTGCACGGATGAACACTTCACTCTTTCACGTTGCATATTCTCTGGAAAAAGGCCTGAAACCTATGTCTGCCCCTCTCAGGTGAACGCCTTAATCACCAGTTTAGAGAGTCGTGCTTGTGCTCTCTGGAGGCCAGAGAGTATTTAATTGTGCCACACAGAGCTGAGTGATTGCTCAGGGAGAATGACTTTGTTAGCAACATGAAATTAGCCTGATCTTTTGAAATTTTCCGCAGACTTCCTCTGCTGCATTGTATTCTTCTACAATGCTGGGCTCAGTTTCTGTGTCTCAAATACACTGACAGATGCAATCTCTTTCTCCCAGCCTGGGTCTATTTCGTTCATTTAATTTGTAAGTCTTTTAGGGTGAGAACATCTTGAACTGTGCTGCGTGCAGTACATACTGCAATGGGGTCCTGGTCCTAGTTAAGACCTCTGGATACTAATGGAGCAACAGTAAATAACCATATCCTTAGCTATTACTAAGCCCAAAAGGATGCTGAGAAATAGAAGGTCATAAAGGGGAAATATCTGGAAGTGTTGAGCATGGATATCAGATGAAAAAGACCCTCTCCATGAAGGGCAGGAAAAGCACAGCATCTCCCTGTATCAAGGTCAGAAACGGATCTCAGGCAGAGCTCTTCCGTAGCGTTACTACAGGCAGCGGTGGCCACACTCTCTGTGAAGGTTTGTGGTCTTAAAGGTAAACTAAAACACCAGTTTAAAATGCCAGTGCTCTGTGTGGCAAGGAAAGTGTAACCATTTTGGGGGAAAAGGGAAAAATGAGCTGAAGGCAAACAAATTTCTGTTTCTGTTTCCCCATGAATAAAGTGGAGGTTATGTTCCTTATTAACTTCGACAACCAACACTGAAAAAATTCTTTGGCCTCTTCAGATAGAAAATGCCTATTTTTGAAATTCAACATTTGTACTTTTTCTTTAATTGGACTAGATTTTTTAAAACACAGAACTGACTTGTCAGAAATATTTTTGATGGTCTCTGCCTTTTTCTAGTGCTTTCGCAGTGAATAGCTATGATTTTTTTGCAAAATAGAGACTATTTCACTGAAAATTTCTAGGAGAAAAATAATTTCTACTTAGCAGTAGCATTAAGGCCCTTGAATTGGGCCACATTCTGCTGCCAATGCAGTTTTGGGGACACTTGGAAAATATTTTGAACAGCAGGGAAGAGTGGTGATTACCACTACACAGTCTCTCAATGGTGTGAATACTGTGGGTTATTTTCCCTTTGACTGTTTGTGGCCTATTTACAGTATAATCACACTAAATCAGGTTATAACATGGCTTTTCTTTTTTTTTTGTAGTAAAAATAGAATATAGCATCATTTTTTTATTTACTGTAGCTCCCTCTAAGAGCTAAGGAATTTCCAGGCACTAAGCAAGGATTATCTCTTCTCCAAGGCATTCATAACTGAAGGAGAGACAAGGAGAAAGGTGACTAGGAAAAATAATAGGCAAGTTATTTACAATTTCTATACACTTGCAGTAGCTATGCAGTTGTCAACATGGCAAAAAATGGAATTACAAAGGGAACTTAATTGTGGACAGAAGAGAGATTTGACAATGAGGTGAGGGATTATTTTACGGTGTGTGACTGTCATCGGACCAAGCTATGGACACACATATGAGAACAGTTCAGTGAAATATTCTTACCACCCCATCCATACCAGCCAGTGGCACTATGTTACGGGATTAGAAGAAAACACTTAGTTGTCTGAACTTGTAAATGGCAGTTTAAAAGGGTAACAGCTCTGCCATGTTACAGATCGCCTGTTAGATTGTTTGAGCAAAAGCCTCACCCAAGTATCTGCTCACCAGAGAAAATCTGGTGTAAGAATTAGCCAGCACTAAACCCCTGGCTTTCTAGCATCTCTTGCAGCCAGTGGGGGGGAAATCTGCTAGTCAGCACTGAGAAGGCCTGGGCATCGGTCACCTGAGAAAGCAGAAGACACAAAGTTCTGCCAGAGATCTACTGCTGGAAAGCAATGCCCCAGCTGCCACTCCAGCGAGCCTGTGGGAAAAACAGTATTGCTCCCCAGTGTTAAGAAGGATGCACACGGATCAAAAGGACAGTTTACTAAGCTGATCCACGAGAGTTAGCAAAGGAGACGCTTTCAGAGACAGACGTGTTTTCCATTCTTTACAGTATGATACTATCTCACAGTTGTGATTCCTTTTTGTTGTGAAGGAGAAATGAGCTTAAATGTGAAATTACATATTGGTTTACTTTATCTTCATAGAATCACAGAATGGTTTGGGTTGGAAGGGACCTTAAAGATCATCTAATTCCAACCCCCCCCGCCGTGGGCAGGGACACTTTCCACTACACCAGGTTGCTCAAAGCCCCAGCCAACCTGGCCTTGAACACTTCCAGGGAGGGGGCAATCACAGCTTCTCTGGGCAACCTGTTTCAGTGCCTCACCACCCTCACAGTAAAGAATTTCTTCCTCATATCTAATATAAATCTACCCTCTTTCAGTTTAAAACCGTTACCCCTTGTCCTATCACTACACTTTCTGATAAATAGTAACTACCCCTTGCTTTCTTCTTTTTTTTTTGTTTGAGACCCTGGCCTTTCTGTGACAGTTCACTCGACTCCTGCTTAGATTTTGGCTAACCCAGCTCATGCTAAGGCCTGATGTATGCTGGGAGCAGTGCCATTAGGTCAAAGCCAGAGCACCAGGTAGGCAGGACAGGTGGTGGGCGAGAGCTGAAGGGCCATTTTGCAGCCATGATCACCTGCAAATTGCTGTCTCCTGCAGCCATCATCTTTTGTCTGGCGGTTTCCTGTAAATTTGAGATATCCAAACAGACCGTGACATTTTATTGGTGTCAGAAGTGGGATCTCTCTTGGACATGCTCTGTTGGCAAGCACAAGGTGCTTTGCCATGCCTGTTGAGGCAATCGGTTTGGTGTGAGCATAAAGATGCCTGTGTCTCTGTGTGTCTGTTTGTCTGTGCCATGAAAAACTAGATACTGAGTGGCAACAACTGGGAGAAAAATTGAGAAAGAGGGATGGCAAAATCGCAAGTGGGATTTGTCCTGGGTCGAGAGCCACTGCACGGATGCTGATCGTATTTGGCAGAAGTTTGCCAGATGTGGGCTTCTTGTAAGCTAAAGAAGGGAAAAGGGAAAGATGCTATGTGCTGGCTACTAGGCAGTTGTCGTAGGGCAGCAACGGATCAGGTTGATGAGTTGAAAGGGGAAAATGTACGGTTGAAAAAGGAAAATTGAAAGAATACTTGGGAAGTAAAGTGTAAGCAGTTAGAAATGCAAAGTAGACTGCTTGAATCAAAACTTCAGCCCCAGATCATTGCAGGAGCTGAAGAGCACAGGAGGAGGTTGTTGGAAGCTGCTGCAGTAGACCCAGTTAAAGTCTGTTGTGCCATGTATGGTGATGATTGGGATGGGGCTATCTGGAAACAAGCAGGCCCGCAAGCCCTCCGCTCGGGGCGAGGTGATAGTGAGGATGATTCCCTGCCCCCTGCTCTCTTGGCACTGGTAATCAAGACCGAACAACAGAGCATGCCCACGGGGGCACAAAACCCGCCTCCCTCCACTACAGCTACTCGAGGATTTACTGCCCTAGATTTAAGAGGTCTGGAGGAGAGATGTGGAGCCAACCCAGGGGAAAACACCCATGGACTGGCTAGCACGGATCAGACAGCCGGAGCCACCCAGCTCCACCTTACCCCAGCTGAAGCTCAATCGTGGCATTGGGTCCGGGAATATTGTTAGGTACCGCGGGGCCAAATTACCATTACCTTATGGACTTGTGCTTTGCGCTGGGGATGTGCTATGCATCCCACTGACCGTAGGGGGAAAGTGTGTGGCCCTGGAACTCGGCAGCCAGCCCGCAAACCGCCCTGCTGAAAACTGCGATTTTAGCTGAATTAGAAGGACCAGCCCTGGGTGCTGAACAACGCCCTCCCGCAGAGCCGCATTCCTGGGAGGTGATTTGTGAGCCTGTACACTTGTGACCTGCAATAAAGGGAGCTGAAGGGGTGTTGAAATCTTTAGCTTTGGCCATTAAGGCAGGCTTAAACTGTATTACTTTCCAAGAGGTCCTTCAACATATGCTAGCAGGTTTACCACTATATGCCCCACAGGATAAAAACCAGGGGAGGTCCTCAGCTAAAGTAAATGTGAAAGAGCCAGCCTGTCTCCATGCAAAAGAAAAAAGCAAAAAGGGGAAACTGGGAAACGCCCTCAGTTACTACTGAGCATAAGAGATGATGGAAAATGTGTTTAGAGAAGGGGCTCTCCCCGAGTCAGTTCAGTGGGCTGCCAACTCCCCTTCTGCGGCAGTTGGCCTGGTTTCCCTCATTCACTTCTTGTGATAGCCCTCTGGGACCTGTGTCAGGAGATGGGGGTGACACCGTACAGTTTAAAAGGATAACGACTAGGGAGCCAGAGGAAGCAAGGGAAGTGAGCTCAGGGATATACCCAAATCTATCAGCACTAACCTAGACCATGAATATGTGGGAAACTCGGGTGGGGGCTTGGTGCAGTGGCAGTACTGGCTGCTGCTACTCCCACTGCTGAGGATCCCACTCCCAAGATGGTGGTCGCAGTTAATGATCGCTACCTTACAACATTCCTCATTGACACAGGGGCCCAAATATCGATGGTAGGTAAGGACACTTACAAAGGACAGCCTCCACTTAGCAAGCAGTTAGTTGCTATTGTAGGCGTTAATGGGAAAATCACTAACCACCCACTGGTCAGGGCTAAACTAATTCTGTCTAACGGACAGATGATCCGCCTGACCTTACCTTTAGGTTCCTGTAATGTATTGGGTATGGATGCATTGAAGGGTCAGTCATGGATGGGGAAAATGGGAAATAGGGACACCACCCTCTTTGCCCCACAGTTTGCCTCCTACAAATGCATCCCTGACTGTTAATCTGTTGCAAACAGCTGCTCCTTTACCCCAGAGCAAGCTAGTTAATATTCCACAATACAAATTATGTTCTGATGCTATTTGTCCTCTTACTGTATTGATAAAGGAGGTAGAGTAACAGGGAATCATTGTCACCTCTCATTTCCCCTACAGTTCTCCTTTACGGCCAGTAAAGAAACCTAATGGCAAGTGGCGACCAACAGTAGATTACAGAGCCTTGAACACTGCCACTGAACTGCTCACTGCAGCTGATCCCAGTATAAAAGATACAGTCAGTTTTCTTAATGAACACTCCCCTGTGCTGAACCAAGACCAGCAGGATGCTTTGAACACCTCGGTGTGGCATCCAGGAGATCGGGTGAGATTTCAACACCCGTCACTCAGAAAACCCTGGGTCACTTTGCAGCACTTTTGAGGGAAAGGAATATGGGAAACTCTGGATACTGTGGGAGTGACATTATTCATATATACTGAGGCTGGGATACGATCCAAGACCTAGGTCATCTCTCCCTCTCCCTAGGAACTGTTGAACTCCTGGACAAATAAATGAAAGCTGTCATTCAACCTGCATACTACGGAAAGTATCCAACTAGAAAGTATACTAAGCATTCCCTGGAACTTTGTTAATACTTTCTATGGTAAAGTGCTATCACCAGAGATAATATTGACAACATCTAAAAAGTCAAGAGCCTTCATGTGTCGGACAATTCTAAGGCTCACATTGGGGCATCTGGCATTCTGTCACATAAATGTTGATGCACTATGCAACGATCAAACAAACCCACAGGAGCTGGTAACCTCCACAACACTTTCAGATACACTCTTTGCTCTACTTGGGGGTATGAGCAGCCACCTCTGTTTATAAGATAGGGATGAGGACCTAGACAGGAATATCTGACTTGGGGTTCCTAAATCCTTTTCAGGCAGTAGAAAAATAGCCTGATTTTCATCAGTGTTCAATGTCTAGTAGCTCCAGATTACTCCAATACCTTTTCAGAAATGAGTAGTGAACTTCAGTTCAGAAAAACGTCCCTCAATATAATAGAACAGTTTTATCAGGACTAGTCTCATACTTCTACAGCTTTAAAAAAAAAAAAATATATATATATACAAATATTAAGGTAGAGTGCTGCAGATTTCAGTCATACCAGCAGTGTTTAGCAGATGTACTGAAACTATTCCCATGAAAATTACATTACAGGATCGATTAATTGGTAGTATCATTGTAAATATGTCTGTGTCTATTTTTGTGAGGGGGAAAAATAGTCTGGGTTATAACTTCTACAGTTAAAAAAAAAAAAATATATATATATATATATATAAGGGGAAGTATTGATGAACAGTAGTTTCAACCAAGAGCTGACTTTCCTAGTGTGCTCCAGGCTGAAATCTCTGAAAAGCAAAAATGCTCACTTGCAAGCTATCTCCACAGCCCAGGTCAGCAGGCAGCAATTAGTTTCTCAGCCACTCACTCTTCTTTCCATCTTCCTGATGGATATTTCATCTGAGTTTATGCTCTCCTCCCTCGCCTTCGCTTCACCTCTCTGCCTCTCTTTCCAATAAGGCTATGATCTGTCACAGACTCTCAATGGACAAGACCTGTACATCCCATCACAACGCTGTCATAGGCAGCTACATTAGACAGGCCAGGATGAAAAGCAGTTTGGAAGGGAGAGAAGCCATCATGCTTCAGGGCATAGACTTGAACTCTAACCAAGGAAGAGAGATGAAGGAGGGCTTTGGGCCAGGAGGGGAGAAAATTTTACCCAGGGCAGGTTATTCCATAATTACCCACTTAAACTTTCTTTATAGTTTCTGAGATGCATCTGGTTCTGGCCAACATCAGAGACAGAAGGGGCGGATCACTGGTCTGATCCAGAGGGGGAATGAGCTTCTTCATTCTTTTTGCCGGTGCGCTACTGAGTTTATAACATTTTCTGAAGCCACAATGAAATCCCTTTCCAAGAATGACCCTTGCTCTGCCAGTGATAGCCAAAACTCCTTCCCCTAGCCCCGTCCTTCACACTTCCACAAGCAATACAGAGAGAAGCCGGTACAAAGCCAGGTCAAGATGATAAGAACAAAGCCTTGAAGACTGCTCTTAGATACCAGCTTTACTTCAACAGAGCAGGAAATTTTCAAAGAGGTGAACTCTTTCTCTCTCTCTCTCAGGCAGGAGTCTCCTGGGAGGAGAAGA
Organism: Pygoscelis adeliae; assembly: GCF_000699105.1. Classification (NCBI taxonomy): domain Eukaryota; kingdom Metazoa; phylum Chordata; class Aves; order Sphenisciformes; family Spheniscidae; genus Pygoscelis; species Pygoscelis adeliae. The sequence goes on from NW_008824791.1 coordinate 4,631,310, forward strand.
AAACAGCTTTCATTTTAGCGAGTCATGATATTTATGGCCCTTTTATGGGTTTTGTTTGAAAATATAAAAGTAGATGGACTTAAATCTGTTTCAAAAGAGAGAAGATGGGAAAGGGAGAGACAGAGCATATGAAGGGCGCGTGGGTCTGAATCATCTGCCCACGTTCAAAAGAAAATCAAACACCTTCTTTGTTTTAATATGGACCCCTTCTGCCAGTCATGAGGATAATGTCTGACCTTTTCTTGCATAGACCCTTTTATCCCTAATGACTTACAAATTTTATATGTACACTACCACCAAGAACACTCACCTTGGGATGAAACATGACAACTATTAAATTATGCAACTGCAGCACCATGCACCAGTTCAGGTGTGATTGCTCCCAGGAAGCAGACTTTCAGATCACGTCTCCTGCAGAACTGAAAGCTTTATACTGTATTCCGGAGGGGCAACTGTCAGCTTCTGCTTGCTCACATACCAGAGTCTCATGTGGGCTTTTATCCATCCTATTTGCGGTATCTGTTCAGCAACTGAGGTTGCACACTTTTGAGGGCCTCCTGCTTTTCATATGTGGAATCTCCTCTGACCCTTTGCCTCTAGGCAATACTTTTGATCCAATTCACAGACTAAGGAGCACATGCCTTGCAAAATTATTGAGGGAGGGAAGTTTAAGTTGAAGAACTGGGCTTTGCATTTAGTTTTGAATGTAGCTAGGCCTGTGGTCATTTTGTCTGCTCTGGGAATGAACTTTCATAGGTTATGACAGCTACCGGGAAATTTCTATGAGCAAAATGTACAAAGCTCCCCATTAACTGGTAGTTTCATAAAGGCTATTGTGGTTTCATAAAGCTCTCCTCTCAAGCAAGGAGGGAGAGATGTTCTGACAAACTAACGGAGGGCTTTCGACTGGATCTGAGTTCAGTACAGAGTCATTGCAAAGATAAATTGCTGGGATGGTCCATGAAGATGGACCAGTCACACAATGTTTAATACCAGCTGGTGTGTGCTGCATCTTTCTTTGATATGGTGCCCTGCAATAACCAAATGGAGAGATCACAAACAGGCAAATCTCTAAAATTAGGCATGTTCCTGGCAGGACGTGACCTGACGCATATAACTGTCTGGCCAGTTGTAAACAGTTCTTGCCACCATGGTTATTTTCTAATATCACTCAGAAGTCCGAAAAGACTCTTAAGACATTGAGCTCCAGGTAGATGCTGTTGGTAGTTGGGTGATGCTATAAAAATGATCAGTTCCTTTAAATGTTTCTGTCTTCTAAGTAGCACCACCTATTTCTTGGTTCAGTTTTATGCCCGCACACAGGCCCTTCTGACTGGAGTCATCCTTCCTTTCATGGTTACTTGTGCAGAGTCCTTGGTAAGTTTGAATCAGGTTTTAGGATTTACTGATCTGGCCTTGTCCATTCTGTGGTGTGTTCTTTGATTTAATTTAATGACCGTAAAGCATTCAGGCATGTTGGCATGAAGAGTGCACTGGAAAAAAATACGTGATTGATTGATTGATTGATTGATTATGTAGAGACATTGTTCTCTCCATAGTTAACAATGAAGCTAGTTTTCCATTATACCCATTTGTATCTTCCAGGGCATACATATGTTAACTAAAGTAAACCAATCTGCCTGCAGGTATGAATCATGTGTGGAAGCAGTTACGCTCTTGCGTAAGGATTACATTTGTCTATTTTAAAGATACATGCAAATAAAAATCTTTGAAACGCAATTTAGAGGGGAAGGTTCAAAGCACAGACAGGATGTTCCTTCTGCTCTCTAAGACAGTTTTCACATCGCCACACCTGGGTAGCTTGGCATAGACATTTACTTTAACCTGTTGGTCCTGAGAAGAACTGAATTCATATTGTTGCCTGCTTTTATAAGTCACAAATAATGTTTTCCCTTCATGTCTCTGTGTGTGCTTGTGCGTGTGCCCCCTGTGGCAGGGGAACAGCAGTCACAGGGAAACACTGAGCTCAGAAGCTACGGAATGGTTGTAACAGAGGGGTAGATGGAAGCAACATGAAATTAGCTCCTGAATACCCTGAAATATACCAAAGAACAAAAGGCAGTCTAGGAAAAAAAGGATAGGATTCTTCTGTGTCAAAAACATTTCTTTTCCTAGGGCTAGCCAAAATGACAGGGTGTTCATTTAAGTAGATTATGCTGGTATTGGCAATACACAACCTAAATACACCTACTTTGAACCTCTCCATTTTTTACATGAAAAACAATGTAACAAATGTTATTGGCATTTAAATTATTACTCCTGGGCAAATAAGTTAGCACCTTGCTGAGGTGACTGGGGCAATTCACACACCATTTAGAGCTATGCTCCCACCTTGCTAGAGAACTGTTTATTTGTTACACATAGTTCCAATTTTGGAAGTTTTCTTCACAATTAGAACAGCCAGAGATTTAATCCACTTTCATTTTTCTAAATGACAAGTGAAATTCCAGAGAATAGCTAGGTAGCTCTCAAAGAAGTTTTGCTGGAGTACATGAGCACGCAGTGTCTTTCCAAGCCCTAGACTATATTAATCACATGCTTTCTGCATCTCTGTTGAATTGTCTATAAATTTAGGAAGGTCATGGATACTGTGTTTTCATGTTATAATGTCTATATTGAATGTATTCCAGCTAAACCCTTTAAGGAAAGGCAGGCAATGCAACATAACCATCCCCAAGTAAAACTTTTTGTCTCATAATTCACCTAGCTCTCCACTACAGCTAATGCATAAGCATTTCTCAAGGAGCTCTAAAAGAAGGAAATGGTGCTAAACTCCTTTTAAAATTATCCAGTCTAAACTAGTGCCACATGCAATAAATCAAATTGCCCTGAAAATCCTAGGTGGGGGAAATGAGCCATGGCCCCACACCTATCAGAATTACGATGCAGAACGCAGCTGTTACACTAGGAATAACTTATTTCTGGCACGTTTCCGCTTCCTTCCAAACTTGCTTCTGCCGCATTGAATTCCCAGTCTAGCACAGATGTCATTTTATCATCTATGTCCCACTAATGTCTCTCACCCTTTCCATTTCTCACAGTCCCCTTCACATTTCTCACAAACCTGTGATCTCTGTAAATCCCACCATCTCCTTCCTTCCCACAGAGGTTGCCCCATAACCTTTCCCCAGATTTTTATACATCTAAACAAATAAATATTTTGCATCAGCCTCTTTGGCTTACATACGTATCTTACTGTCTCCATCCAATGTAGGTCCCCTTCTTAATTTGCCTATTGTCTTCAGATCTCTTTTTGAACACTTCTTATCTCCTAGCTCTCCAGCTTTCATCACTTTTACTTCTTACTTCACTCAGACCAACATCAAATGAGTTTCTCTCTCATTTGTCCCTCCTTAACGTCTTTGCTCCCCGCATACCCTGAGTTTCTACATTGTTCAAAGGACATTAAGGAAACAGAGTAGTAGAAATGAGAAGCCAGCTGTGAAAAAATGCAGAAGGACTTAATGAGACTGAGACACTGAGCATTAAGATGGCAGATGAAATTCAATGCTAATAAATGTCAAGCATTACACATAAGAAAACTTAACATATAAAATGATGACCATTGCCATCCAGCAACAAGATTTTGTGGATATAATAAATAGTTCCATGAAAATGTCACCTCGGTTCTCAGCAACAGCCAAAAAAGCATGTGAACTGTTAGGAGTTAATAGGAAAGGAAGAGAGAACAGAAAAAAGAAGGTCATTATGTCACAGGATAAATCCTTGCCACACCTGCACCCCGAATACTGTGTGAAGATTTGGTCCCTCATCTCAAACGTGACAAAGCAGAACTGGAAAGGGTTCGGAGAAGAACGGCCAGGATAATCAGAGACATGGAGGAGCTCCCATATGAGGAATAAGTAACTTGGGCTGAAAAACAGAGACCTAAGGATGGGGCATAATGATAGAGGTGGGTAAAATCTTGTGTGGCATGTAGATACTAACTAGAGATTATTTTGTCATCAAAGGAGGCTAGCGGGCAGAGGGTTCAGAACAGACAAAAAGGAGATGGCTTAGCATTCAGTGTAGAGTAAGTTGTGGGACTTCTTGCCACAAGAGATCACGGAGGCTAGCGGGTACAAGGCTATCATGGCTATAACTCAAAAATGACTAGGCACCTCCATAGAAGGAAAATCTATCCAGGGCTATTAAATACAAAAATATCACATCTGGCTCAGGAGGTCCTTGAGTTGCAAATGATTAGAAGCTGGAAGATCATGCTGGGGAAATATCACTTATATCACTGCTCTTATATTCTTCCCTAGGTATTCACTGTTGTTCTCTGTCAGAGACAGGATATTGAGCCAGATGGACCTTTGGTCTGACCCCATATAGCCTTTCTGATGTTCCTGTGTTTATATTCTTAACTGACTGTATGGATGCTCCTTGCACTTTCACCTTCCACTGTACAATGCCAAAAAAACCCCTCCTGCCTACAGCAGCAAACTGAGGCTGAGCAAAAATATCAGTCCCAGCGCATCTTTGCTGAAAAATCCTTCCTAGATAAATTTGGGTACTTACCTACTCTTTTAATCTAGTGTCAGACCAGTGTCATTGCTGAAAAACCATTCACTCTGCAGCTCTGGTCACCTGAAACAATCTGTGCAGACCTCTCCCCTTTCACCGATTCCCTATCTCCTTCTAAATTCTCATCTTAAAACCTGACTTTCTAGCCTGCCTTCAACCTCTTCATTTCTGTCTCTCCTGGTTATTGGTCTTATGACTGAATGCTTTAATATTTTCACCATGCAAGGTCTTTATGTCACTGTTTCATGTAATTTATACCTGTGAGCTGGAGCCTTTCCCATCTCACTTTCAAGCACAGGCCATACACTAAATGGAGTCCAAAATGATCCCCACCCCCTTATTGCTTTGGGGGTTTGGCTTTATTAACAAGGATATAAGCAATAAGAAAATAAAGTTCAGCTGTTTCTAAGGCTTCTCCCTCATGACTGCTCAGCCAGCATCCTAGATGGCCTCTCCCCAGCAAACCATTTTTATCTCCCTTTTACACAAGTGAACTAATAAGCCACCTACCTCAGTGAGTCAGCAGAACCCACTTAACCCTTTCCCAGAAGGGTCAAAACTCGCTATCAGGATGGTTTGGCTCGGGCTTGTTATAGAACCATATTCTGCCCCTCAGCCTTGAATAATTTATTTGTGCGGCAGACCTAGATTACTGTTTAAATCAAAATGCTACCCAAACAAAGGCTGTGCTGTACAGTGCAAAACGAAACCAATTACTACATCATATAATGCTCACCTTTTACAGTGTAAGATGCCCCCTACAGTACTGCAGAGGACAGACATTTCTGTTGAGAACAGCAGCCAGCCATAGGAAGCGGGAGAGAGATTTTTCAGAGGGAACCAGCCTTTGATAAAAAAGTAAATTCAGTGCCAGAAGGTATTGCACACTTCCACTTTGATCCGTCGAAACGTAAGACCTTTTCTAGACTGAAATTAAAGCAAGCTCCAAATATGCATGTGCAGAGTTTTTTCCACAGAGCAACTTTACCAAGGATGAAGAAAAGAGGAAAATGCCTATCCTAACACACATTGCAGAAACTCAATATAAAATCTCAGAATGTGGATCAAAGCCTGGAATTCCACTACTTTAAAAAAATACAACTCACAGAAGTATGCAGAAATAAGGGATGCATTGTATTATATATTATATTGTAGTAGAAGTGCATTATAAGCCTTATAGCATCTCTGGATGCCTGAAACATTAACAAGATCATGTTCCTTATGTACTTCAAAAATGTAATCTGAGTTTACTCAAAAAAACCCCAAACACACAAGTAAAATACGTTCTTTCTCTTCTTTTTCTACCCCTGTTATTGTTCAATCACCTGATTTTGAGACTCCATTCACCTGACAATAAGTAGCTATCATTTACCCTAGTCCTGGCTGTCAGAAAGAGTCATCTTTATCTCCAGAGAAGCAGGGATAATGTCTAATCAGTGAGTTACAGTTGAGAGAAATGATTCTAAGTTTAGGAAAATTGGCAGCTGCATTTTGTTATCAGTAGCCATTATTTAGATAGCATTGCTGATGTGCGTGGCGTCATACAGACAAGGACAAAGACCAGGCCCTTGCCCTGTGGAGCTTACTGTCTATATTACACAATTAAAATAGGGAGAGGTACTAGAATAATAGTAATAGTGAGCTCTAAGCATCGCAGTGGGAGGAGAAGAGATTACAAGAAAAAGAAAGACAAAACTTCCTGTGAGAGAGCAATACTGCATCATCCTCCATTGTTGTTTTATACTCAGCTCTGCCAGAGCGTTTTGTTGTTTCAAAATACAGTCTGTACAGAAGAGGGAACAGATAATTCCAGAGTAGAAATCAGGAGAAATTGGCCTAGGTCTTTATAAGAGAGAGGTGGAGGATGTTGACTGGTGACAAAGAGTTGGGTGCTTTGATGCGTCAAAGACACAGCGTCATACGAGCCACAAAAGTGATGCTGTGGCAGGCCTGGCAGGTCATGTCACACAAGCTCATGAGGCTCTGCAAGGCATGGAAAGACCTGAGGCTCCTAACTTGGTGTACTCACTTAACACGGAGACTGTGCTGCTTCCACTCACTCTGAAAAGTGGGCTCTGTAGCTCATGATACAAACAACATGTTAACTGTAACACGCCAACTAAACCTACCATCTCCAAAAAATGAGCTTCCAAGTACCACATTCAACAGACATACAATTTGTCCTTAGGTGCATGGTGCCTTACACCAACGCTTTAGTTATACATCATTTTATTATGAGGTCAGTTTGTGTATCAATCTTTTCTTTTAAGGCAATCGTGTTGAAAATTAATACATGACAATCTGACTATAGCCATAAAAGCACAGACTTAGCTGAGCTGCATACGTAAAACAAACTGAAGTCAGTACTTCAGAAACCCAGCCTAACCTAAGACTAATCCTAACCCTAACTCTGTCTCTTTAAGCGCATCAGAACATAATTTTTAGATGGCTGTTAATATTACTGCATTTGTTATTTGTTGAC
>NW_008824791.1:4638362-4647787 GCF_000699105.1 Pygoscelis adeliae
AGAGATGACTCCATCTAATAGAAAACAATGGTACCACAGGAATACATTCATTATTGCATTGAACTTCTAAAAAGAAGGAGGCATCTTCTTTCTTCTATTTCACTTTGCTTCTGCTACTTAGTGAAGTAAAACAGTACATGTATTCCCCTGAACTGTCTTATTTCTGTAGACATTCATAAGACTGGTGCAGAAAATGGAGCCTACCTGGCAGTATCTTCTCAGTGGTAGAAAGTAAAACTGATTAAGAGAGGAACATTCTTCAAGTTCCTAGAAAAGGCTGTTGGCTTCTTCCATTTATGATCAAAAAGATCCTAGAAAAAATATGTCCAGTCTTTAACGAGGCTAGGAAATTGAAATAACCAAAATGGGATGTGATTGGTCTTTTGAATTGAGGTGCCACCATTACTTGCTTTTGCTGCTGAAACATCGTCTGGCTCCTAATGGCTTCTAACATTGTGTTCCTACCTACATTGATCATTTAATACCAGCATCTTCTTTCTGACAAACCACAAACACTTCCAAAACTTGACCTCTTCCCTTTATCGCTTTTGATTAAGAAGAGAACTATCTGCAGGAAATGCCCTACAAACCACAAAGGATTATCAGAAATATAATGATGAGTGATTCGGGGACTCTGTGGCTCTGCTTGTGTTCCTCTAATCTGATCTTGGTCACTCTTCCCTTCGCCGCCGGAGCTTTGCCGTAGTTTCTTCTAGTCGGCTTCTCCAAGCAGCGATAATGGCATCATCATCCATCTCTTCTTCCTCTTCTTTACGCATGCTTCGCCTGTACTGAGAGAACTGTCTAGATGCAAATCTTTCTTCAGTTTGTTCCACTTTTGCCTCCTTCTTTCCATCCTCTTCAGACTTTGAAAAGCTCTGGGTGAACTTTCTCTTAGCTCCAAATTCTGACATGTCTGACCTGGCCTCCTCTTCACACGCCTCCACGTGATGAGATCTAGCTCGACTCTGTGTCGATGGTTCAGGGGATTCAGAGTCAAAGGATGGCTCAGGTGTTCGGCTGAAAACATGCAGCTCTGGGCTCTCTTCTCTGGGACTTGTTGTCTCACTGACCCTTGACCTTGTAAACTTATACATCTTTTTGTCCTCTTTTGCAGAAGCAGAGGAAAATCTTGACATGGTTCTCAGTGAATCTCCTTTTGACTCGTAGGAAGAACAGCTGTCTAGCTCTTCTCTTTGGGATCTGGAAAATCTGTAACTGGATGTTTCAGAATCCATCTCTCTAACTTTGGATGATCTGCTATATTTCTCTCTAGCCTTCTCACTTTGATCGTAATATGATGGTGGTTCTCTTCCTGCTCTCAGGCCACTGAGCCACTTGGTAATATCAGTCTCTATCTCTGATTTTGCTGCACTTGTGTTTGCAGGTTGACTGGACAGATCAAAGACTGTATCAGTTCTGTCAAGATCTGCTTGCAAGGGGCACCTGTGGCTGTTTGTTGTACTCTCTCTGTCATCTTCTATTTCATTTTCCTCTCCTTTGGTCATCTTCTTTTTAAATAAAGTGCTGCGTTTATTGTCTCTGATTACCTTTTCAATTTGATAATCTGACATTTTCTCTCTCATTTCCATTTGCATCTCCTTCTCCTTCCTCCTGAGTTTCTTTAGGTCAACCTCATCAGCAAAGAGGCTGTACAGTGGCTTGCTTGTCTGTGTTGTCTTCATGTTTAAACTCGGTCCTTCTGTCCTTGCGCTCACTGAGGTATTGCAAGACAGGACAGACTGAGACTCAGCCCTCTGCATGTCCTGCTGGCGAAGCTGAGAGGTAGCAAGAGATGAGCCGCTCTGAGCACTGAGAAGAGAAACCTTATCATCATCTACACGCCTGCCAAGGTCTCCTGACATTACGCTGGAGGCCATTGCAGACGATGGACGGGACAGCATCATGATCTCATTTTGCTTTTGAGCAATGGTTTCACTGACCACATTAGCGATCCAGTTCTGAATGCTTGCCATGGATATTGTGTCACCTGGGCCAACTGGGAGATTGGGAAGAGGTATACTTGGCATCTGAGGCTGCATTGCCCCCGTGCTGCTCCTGGTCTGTGACAAAGATGAATGATTTGTCTGCATGCTCAGTGCAGAAGCTGTATCCTCGGCACCGCCCGCAGAAGGTGCTGAGGGCCAGAAAGCTGACAGTGGGATACTCCCACTCATCGTACTGTCTGTCTCCCAGCTGCACATGGACTGGCTTTCTTCTAAAATTTTCTTTGAATGTTCAAGGAGCTCTACACGCCTCTGCTTCTTTTTGGCTGAAGCAGAATCCTCACTTTTGGCAAACTCCACAAATTCCTCCTTGCTTTCACTGCCCACCTTCTTCTGCCTCTTCATTTTCCAAGCCTGGTAAGCAGTCAGGTTAATATCTGACAAACTCTTCCCTTCTGTCCCCTCCCCACCTGCCTGGCTGCCATCTTCTGCTGGAGATGGTGCAGAAGATGATGATGATTCTAAATCCTTCTTGTGAAAGCCAAACTGGATTCTCTTGACCTTCCACCTTTCTAGAGGAGTCAACTTGTCTTTGTTCTTTTGGCAGAAATTGTAAAAGGAGCTACTGTCTGAAAACACGCTCTCCTCGTCCTCATCCCTCTCCTTTCTTCCTGTTTCTGGGGATTGTCTCTCCCCACCAATTTTATTCTTAGAACGATACCTCTGAGCAGCTTCCTTCTCAATCTCCAGAAGCCTTTGGTTCCACATGTCCCAAGTGCTCTCTGAAGACATAGAGCCTGTGCGGCTCCTCCTCATCCTGCTAAAGCTACTGGCTTCCAACTGTTGCTTTAGGGTTCGGATCTCAAAACTGCTCACACTCTCAACATCACTGAATTCACCTGATGGGTAAGGTCTTCCTCCCATGCTGGAATCTCCATCCTCCTCCCTGGGTGGACCCTCCATTTGGTATTTCTCATTTCTGCACTGCCAGTCATGGATCCTCTGTTCCACATCCTCCTCAGATTGTTCCCCTTCCTGATCCAGAAGCTTTGGAGAAGTTCTTTTTCCATGGTTAACTCCTGGTTCCTTTGCAGGCAGGCCTTGTTTCTTCCTCCATTCCTTATACAGCTGTTCCTCTTCCTCCTCACTGATGAGGGTGGAGTGTTTGGAAACCCAGCTAGTTTTTCCCGCTGATGAAGAGCTCATAAGACTACCCAGCAGGCTGCTGGTGTCCTCTTCTTCTACTGTGATGGAGTGGGCTTTGGCTCCCATGATGCTTTCTGAGTCCCCAACTCCAGACAGCTGGGAAGAAGTCCCTGCATGGGCAACAGGACTTTGACTAGGAGTGACTTCTTCGTCTCCAGTATGCTCCAACTCTCGTTCCTCTAACAATTGCTCGTTGAGCTCCCTTAGCTGCTTCAGAAAGCCATCATTGGGGTAAATGGCACGCTTCTTTCTTAGAGTCATCAGAGCCTCCAGAATGGTCATATGGTGGTAGATCATCAGGTAAGCAGCCACCAGCACAGCTGAGCGACTGATTCCCATTTCACTGCTGACAAGGATTTTGCCTACAGATATTGAATATAAAAGTAATTAGCTATTTCAAATAACAACATGAGGTTGCTCTGATATGTAGCACAAAAGCATTCTCTGAATAGTGTTAAAAATTAGACAGATTATATGCTTCAGTGACTGAAACCAATACTAATTATTTGTTAGCTTTGTCTTAATAAAAATCTAGATACGTATGAATAATAACCACATTAGTTTCAAAAGCTGTGGGCAGGCACATTTTAAAACAATCTAAATAATATTTGTATTTTCACCTATACACTTCACTTCCCCAAATAATCAAAAATTTATAATAGGTATTAGAAAGACAAGTGATACAGTATTCTTGACTTGCTGGCTGACTTAGGGTAAGAGAATTAAGCTTTCCATGCTTCAGTTTCCCCATATGTAAAAAGGGAGATTCTAGCATTAGCCTCCAGGAAGGTATTGGGAGGATAAGCAAATAACTTAATTTTTTATAAAGCACATTATGGGACTTAAATACAATTTTATACTAATTTAATTATATTTTTTGCCAGAATCCAGATCTGCAGTTTTGCAAGGTACACTCAAACAGTTACACATAGACTGGCTGAAGACCAGAGTCATAGTACATCTGAGAACAGGAGAACCAAGCAACTAGCAGAAGAGAGCTGATTTTGACTCTGACAAACTGATACAGCTGCTCCAAATTACTGGGACCCACCGTTCTGTAAATAGTGACTGCAAGAGCTAGAATCAAAGCTGAGGATCTGCTTTATTTCATGGCATTTACACAGAATGCAGAAAACTAAGCTTTGGCACAGAAGAATTGTTTTTTATTTTTATGGCAAATTACAGTTAAAGAAAAGCTTGTAAATATGAAGAGAGCTTAAATGAGGCTTTGCTAGCCTGCAAATAACTGAAATTACGTTTCAAAATGTGTGATAAACTCCAGTTTAATCAAACTGTTTGCACTGAAACTTAATGAAGCCAGTTTAAACACCACCTTTCTGACTGCTGATATGTTACCATAAGTATTTACCTAATGTATCTATTCCTACAATCCCGAAATGTCTTTTACACCTTTCTTAGTATCAAGTCTCAGTTGCCTTCCGAGTGTTTTAGCAGCCAGTAAAGCCTATCTAACAGCTCACCAAAAGGGAGAGATCTCATTCCTCTGTTTTCTTCCAAGGCTCCTCTGTCTCCCTGCATCCTTTCCCGTGTCAGCTCTGGTGCTCACCGGGCCCTTTAATGAGCCAGTTCAGCTCACTAACCCAATGGAAAACCACCTCTTCCCTGCTGGGCTGTTGTTTTTGCTGGGTTAGCGAGTTGAAGGGTTGATGAATGCCAGCAGCAGTAAGCATCTGTACTGTGCCAAGGGTAGCAATGGGAGTTATGAGGAAGAACATAGGTGGGTAGAGTGTCCCTCCTCGTGTTGGTGGTGGTGAGCTATTAAAATTGGCTCAGCTTTTCTTGCGTACTAACAAAACTTCTCACTTTTCTTACTGCCACTTCTACTAGGAGGTAACCTGTTGTCACTCTACAAAAATTAAATGCATTGAATACATATATGAAGAATGTCAGTGATATCACTGAATGCGGTGTTCATTTTCGTACTGAATTCCATAAAGATATTTCTAACTGTCCACTGAAGCTGCAACAAAATGACCAGTATGCACTGGCGGTCCACAGAATAACAGTTGCCATGGCATCGGAGTCCAGCAAATTATACAGTAGCCGGGGTGTAGACATCCAGGGGTTCAACCCAGCTGTCTGGATTGTTCAGGTAAGTCAGCCTGTTCTTTTGCAGTAAGCATCCTGGCAAAACTGAAACTCACAGTGTACAGGAATATATCTCTATATAGTATTATATAATATCGATATAAAAAGATTGATTTATTGGAGCGGGGCTTCACCTCTTTGCAATAGGAGGGTATTTTCAAAGCAGCTGAGGGAGGTGGCTCACAGCCAGTTTGAGTCCGAAAACGTGGGGCTTGCAGCGGGGGCTGCTGGGCTGCCTCCTCTCACTAGTTTGCCCCCTCCTGTTTCGAATGAGGCATGGCAGAAATGGGCAAGAAGTGTTCACCGTAACTGGCTGCAAAGAGCAAAGTATCTGCCTTCTACCCAATTACAAATGTGGCATCGTCTGTCTATCAGAGTAACGCTTCCACCCATTAATTCCCAAGCATTCTGGAACCACTGTAATCTTCTCCTCTTACCCCTGTAAGTCAGCAGTGCTTCGTCAAGGAACTCTGCAGCTGGGCGGAAGTGTTTGGAGATATCCATATCTGGAAAATCATCCACCTCAATGCCCAGGTATTGGATATTCAGACCGTTGTAGAAACCTGGTCCTGTGTATACGCCTGTACCATGAGCTGCATTCAAGACATGCGTGATCCCCAGTCTCTTCAAACGGCTTTTGTTGACTGCAACACTTCTTCAGAAAAGAAAGAAAGAAGTTAGGTATCAGTGCTCCTATTTTGCGTAGGAAAGAAGCTGTCTGCTAACAGCGCTACAGAGCTCCACGTCTGTGTTACTCATCCAGCACGTGGCTCCGCTCAGACCGTAATGTCCTTTGAGAGTTCTACAGGTATTTCTTTCCAATATTCACCAGGAAAAGAAAATGAGAAACTTGCACTCACCAGTAGAGCTGCATGCTCAATTTCCACGCCAGCTTGATTTTAAACTCATCCTGCCATCCTAGGTTCAGGCTGTTTACTTATTTCTCAATTTTTATCACTCCGAATTATGTTTTACACTATATCCCCTCCTAATTCTTTTCTGGTCACTTGCACAGGTGTCTCAGACAGCTGAGCCATGGTGCAGAAGACCTAACCATTTCCACTCAATACTTGCTACGGCATTTATTTTTTAACTCTCTTTTACATAACAAAGACTTTAGTCCCAATTTCAGGGCCAAATTCCAGTCAGAACAGTGTAATTTGGGCTCATTTGCCTTTTCCTCTCCTAAACTGTCGAAGCATCAAAATAGCATAGGAAAGCTGCTGATACTATTCCAGAAGTATTTACTTTTCAGTGCACAGAGATCTTTGTGAGCATATTCTGAAAAACACTTTGGGGCTCTCTAGGGATGAAAGGTATTAGATGCATGTAGTACATGTTATGCCTTCAATGGTTCCATCTGACGCTTCACTGGGAATCTCGTGCGACTTGATGACAAAAGCTGACACTCACTTTTCTGCTATGAAGACATTAGGCCAGACTTCATCCACAGCATCCCTGGGGGTCTCCAGCCTGTCCTTCACGAGTGCCCTCTGCAAGTCCATCACACACGGCGTGTTAAACAAGCTGGTGTCATCAATCTTTTCCTTAACTCGGTTGTACAGGTCTTCCACCATCAATTGCTGCGCAGACTCTAACATCCTGGGACACGCTGAATCTACCGTGGTGTCCTTTGTCTTCAGTTCTGGAATAAACTGACACTGTAACTAAAAGCATGTAAAACCAAAGCAAATATATGACCTGTCATCCTTTGTTCCTGGGACAAGCCTCGTGGCTTGCTTTTTTCCCCAGTAACATCACACCGTCCTGTCTGCAATGTGTGCGTGTACATGCTTATCTAGCAGCCTCAAGGTAGTTAGTAATGGGAAGAGCATATTGCACTGTCCTCTCAGTCCAGAGACCCACACTGGCCAAAGGCCTGGGAGTTAAGGGCACGCTCTTTCTAGCCCCAAAAGAATGTAGTTGCTCTCTACAGCTTCCCGAGGAGGGGAAGTAGAGAGGGAGGTGCTGATCTCTTCTCCCTGGTATCCAGTGATAGGACACGTGGGAATGGTTCAAAGCTGCACCAGGGGAGGTTTAGACTGGACATTAGGAAACATTTCTTTACCGAGAGGGTGGCCAAACACTGGAACAGGCTTCCCAGAGAGCAGGTTGATGCCCCAAGCCTGCCAGTGTTTAGGAGGCATTTGGAAAATGCCCTTAATAACATGCTTTAGCTTTTGGTCAGCCCTGAAGTGGTCAGGCAGTTGGACTAGATGGTCATTGTAGGTCCCTTCCAACTAAAATATTCTATTCTATTCTATTCTATTCTATTCTATTCTATTCTATTCAGTTTGTTGCAGTGAACAACAAGCAATCAAACTCTATTCACCACTGTGGTACACGATTCTGCCACAGATTCAGTGCACAACTTCAAAGGAAGTCACCAAACCTTTCTGTAAATTGTTATTCTTTGCAGTTTTCACCTCTACCTCAGGTGGGGTTTTCTCATAAAGACTTTATCATTTTAGGATCTCTGGATGACAAAGGCAAAACAAGGGCAACTCAAGTCTCTATTACTTACATAGTTCTTTTACCCTTCCTCTTCTTACCTTCATTGATTATTTGTTTGGCAGCCACAGCAGACGACAGATGGATTGGCTCCATGAAGATGCTCTCTGTATCAGTGTCCGATACCACTGAATACCTGCCAACCAACCACACTGCCTATTAGGCAAATGCCCTCCACTGGGATCCCATCTCCAGGACATTAGTCCTTTTCACCCATTCCGGAAGACAGCAGCAGGGAACCGGAGCAGTGCGGATCCTTTGATGGTATAAGGGAAGCCCCAGCTCTTCTCCCACCCCTCAGCCCCACCCTGCTCTCCTGCGTGGCCCTACAGACTTCAAATATGCCTTGGTATCCTGTGTTTGCAGGACGTAGACAGGTCCCATGGGGAGGAGCTGCAGTGGGCTGGGAGTGCAAGAGAATGGACTGGTGGAGGAGTTTTTGGGTAGAGAAGATCAGTGGCTAGTTTGAGACTGGGAGGGGGATGGATCACAAGGAATAGTCTCACAAGTAGCTCTCACTTAGACAGACAGACATAAACACTGTCCTAACTAGAATTTATTGAACAATTCAAAACAGATTATGCTAGAAAACTGTTGGGTATTTTTTTCTGTTAGCTAATTGCCTACAAGCATCCTTGGAGTTATCACAAGCTGCAATGCAAGCATTAAGATTGAAGCCTGTGAATCTCTCCCTCAGTACTCAGTACCTTGGTCACTTCATAGCATGAATCTGTGGTCAGTACCTCCACTCACATAGTGTTGTCTAACTGCAGGTCAGAAACAACTATGAAACCCACAAACACCTTTGAAGGGAGTTCTTTGACACACAGCATGATTTACCTAAGTTTTTTTAAGAAAAAAAAGGGCCACAATCTTGGAAACAAATATATTTCCATCTGGGTCCACCTGTACAGTCCAAGTAAACCTTCTCTTCTTACTTAGACCATCTTAACAAAATATTTTACAGAGCTTTGTCCCTGATGCACACCCTCTACATTTCCTTCCAAATAGATGGTACAGATCATTAGGACAAGTTTGCTGCCATCACAGAAGCTATCTGGCAATGCAGGCTTGCAGTACTTGCAACACACTGGTTTTGTGTAATGAAAGCAGGAGAGGGAGGGTGATTAATGTGCAGTCAGGGTGCAGCAAAGTGTCTGGAGAGCTAAACTGCTTTCATTCTCCAGAATCAAAATGGAGGGCACAGCCATCGGAAACCACTTAATGGGCTCCTCTAGGTCATTTAGTTGGGTTCCAGCACTTGTCAACCGTGACTGAAAGTAATCCTTTTCTAGCTCTTCAAAGGAGTTTATGAGATGAGCAAGGGGAGTCTCAGTCTCATTTACAGGAGCTGACACAAATTTGCAGCTATGCCCTGCCTTCAGTTCCTTTTGCTGTAAAGGTTGCCTCCAAGCTCAATAAAAAGATAACAGTTGGTAATAATCTTCCACCACAGCCTCAACACATTTTACCTGTATCTGCCCCAAGCATCCACGAAACACACAGGTGCAGAACTGCCCAAGCCTGGATGCTTCAAGGGCCTCGTTCTGGTTGGGAGGGATCTTGCCATTTTCATCATTGCTTTTGGCATTGACAGCAAGAAAAAAAGGAAGGGAAAAAAAAAGGGAGGGGAAGGGAGGGGAGGGGAGGGCA
>NW_008824791.1:4647960-4650590 GCF_000699105.1 Pygoscelis adeliae
GGGAAGGGAAGGGAAGGGAAGGGAAGGGAAGGGAAGGGAAGGGAAGGGAAGGGAGGAAATAAACTGGAGAGGTGCTTCTGTTCATTTTGAGTGACTGATGAGCAGTAGGAGAGTGATTTACCAAGTTCAATACATAATTTTACTTCATGTGAGCTCAGTGAACTTCCTAAACAGTTTTTAAATGCATGTAGTTAAATGAAATAAGCACTCTGTCTTCATTTTTCTGCAGTGCCCCACAGTTAACGGGAAACATTTCATAACCACCTACTTGTTGAGGGCCACGGGGGCAGGTTCTTTTCAAACTCGATCCCTCAGCTAAAGCATCTCAAAGTGTACAGAAAGCCTTGCAGAGCATTTTGCTTTAGGAAAAAGAGTACAAAGGGATGTATTTTCCTTGTATTAGGAGAAAACACATCTAATCATGCTTGTTTTGCTTGAGGTAACTCAATTTCTGCTTGCGCTGTGACAGCCTCCTGTTCAGTGCCTGAAGCCCGTAGCTAAAGAAGGCTCTGAACCAAACCCAAATCTGAAGACCCTCAGTCTTTCTGGGGCTGGGAAAGGCTAATATCAGCATTAAAAAATCCACAGGTCCTTATAATGGACAGAAAGACAGGTCTGAATTTGGGAAGAGTTGAACTCCAGATCAGAAGTTTCAGTGGGGGGGGGGTGGGTGGATGTCAGAGGATGAGACAGGTAAGAGCAACGATACCACCCCATAGTAATGCTTTCTGCAATTTATCCCCCCCGTGTGTGCGTACACTCTCAGTGGGATGGATTAATTAGCGTGAGTCCTGCCTCTGCAGTCTCTCTCCCCCTGGCACACTAACCCCCGCCTCCAGGAGGGGAGGGAAGCCCTGGGCTCCACGCTTGATCCAAGTGCCTGTGCGGAGAGGAGGCAGTGGAAAAGGAGGGAAGGCAAGCTGACCTACCACATGCTACTGGGAGGCCATGGCGGCACCTGCAGCAAGCATACTCACCGGCTGGGTGAGGGGCTGCGGAGATAGTGGGCCTGCACAGCCTTCACGTCCGGTCCCTCATCCCCCTCATCGGGCACCGCCTGCTCGCTGTCCGAATCTCTGCCACTGGCCATGGCAGCTGCAAGAGGATCCACTACAAGGGGAGCACAGCAGGAGGGAGGGCTGTTACAGAGGTCTGCAAAGAAGGCCATCCCCCGGCCGTGGGGCGGCAGTGGCAGGGGTGGTACGGCAGAAGGGGCTCCCACATCTTGCTCCCATGACCCTGCGAGCAGCCCTTGCCGCAAGCCAGCCGCACTGGCTCCCCCGCCCGGGGGCCGGCCAGCCGCACTGGCTCCTCTGCCAGGGTGCCTGCTGTTCCCGAGGCCTCGTGCAGCTCCCTGGCTGGTGCCAGCAAGTGCCAATGCCCTTCTTGCCTGTGAGTAAGCATGCAGGAAGGCCAGGTGGCAGGGCAGAAATTCTATCCCTCCCTGGCCAGCTCAGCCCGTGCGTGGTGGCTGGAAGGAGCTGTATACAGCCAGAGCTGGACTGGAAGGAGCGTCGGGGGCAAGAAACATGAGACCTCACCTCCCCAAAATGAAACGCTGCTAAAGCTCAAGGCCGAAGGCGCTTTAAGCCTCGGGACTCTGTCCTTGTAATCCTTTGTGGGGAGGCTGCCATGCCCGCCCTGGGCGCAGGAGAGCAAGGGGGCCATAGCTCAGTTAGTTAGAAGCATGAGAACTCAGCAGCCGCCCCTTCCCCAGGTCTGGCCAGAGCGACTCCTGCCTCGCCATGCCACGGCTGCCGGGCTCCGAAGGGCCCCAGCAGCCGGCCTCAGGCAGGAGGACCGCAGCCGCATGCCACCAACGGGGCTGAGGAGCGGCTGCCACTCACGGGGTAGTGGGCAGGAAGGCAGGGGAGCAAGGAAAGGGCACTTACCCCCTGTGCCTGGACGACTCTGCTGGGGGTCCCTGTCGGAGGGAGTCCAGTGAAGAGGGCAGGAAACCTGGCAGGGAACGGTACTGGGGGGAGAGAAATCAGCTGCCCCCTCTCGCTCTCTCTGTGGCTTCTTCATTAAGGGGCAGGACAACTGTCGGCACCAAACCTTTATCAGCTTTCTAAATATAGCGTTGTCCTGACGCTGGCTGCTGGATTGCATGGGGAAAGAATTCAGTGCCTCATAGACGGCAGCTGGTCCAAGCACTTAACTCCTTCCCGGCTGTGGGCTGGATCCTCCAACATTTCCCAGTTGCAGGAGGAGACCAGAGAAGACCAAAAGCCAGTGTAGCTGGACCTCTGCCTGCAGGGAGCCTCCAGGCAACTGGGAGCCCACCAGGCACAACTTGAAATGCTGGTATGACCTCTGATGTCCTTGGGAAACGCAGTACAGGATGAGCCACTCCAAGCTTAGTAGAAGCAAGCTACCTGTCAACTACCTCGACTTCTGTAAGGTCTTTGATATGGCCCCCCACAACATTCTTACCTCTAAATTGCAGAGAGATGGATTTGATGGATGGACTATTTGATGGATAAGGAATTGGCTGGATGGCTGCATCCAGTCACAGTCAGCGGCTCAGTGTCCAAAAGGAGATCAGTAGCAAGTGGTGTCCCTCAGGAGTCCGTACTGGGACCAACACTGTTCAATATCTTCACTAATGACATAGACAGTGGAACTGA
>NW_008824791.1:4650871-4655912 GCF_000699105.1 Pygoscelis adeliae
CCCCTCTACTCCGCTCTCGTGAGACCCCACCTGGGGTACTGCATCCAGCTCCGGAGCCCCCAACACAAGACATGGACCTGTTGGAGCAGGTCTGGAGGACGGCCACAAAAATGATCAGAGGGATGGAACACTATGAAGTTCCTATGAAGAAAGGCTGAGACAGTTGGGGTTGTTCAGCCTGGAGAAGAGCAGGTTCCACTGCGGCCTTTCAGTACTTAAAGGGGGCTTAAGAAAGACGAAGAGAGACTTTTTACCAGGGCCTCTAGTGACAGGACAAGGGGCAATGATTTTAAACTAAGAGAGTAGATTTAGATTAGATATAAGGAAGAAATTCTTTACAATGAGGGTGGTAAGACACTGGAAGGGGTTGCCCAGAGAAGCTGTGGATGCCCAGTTATTGAAGTGTTCAAGGCCAGGTTGGCTGGGGCTTTGAGCAACCTGGTGTAGTGGAAGATGTCCCTGCCCATGGCAGACATGTTGGACTAGATGATCTTTAAAGGTCCCTTCTGACCCAAACCATTCTGTGGTTCTATGATTGTATGATTAGCTGATTTTTGTTCTTGGAAGAGCTAGGGCTGAGGTACACTACGTCTTCTCCGATGCCTTTTCAAAGAGGAAACCTCCAGTTCCCATTTCTTGAATCCCCAGCAAAGCTCATGGGCCAGGCTGGTCCAAGGCAGAACCAGATGAAAGCCTAGGTGCTATTTACCTGTACTGCGGGCTCCAGTTCTGAGTCATGCAATGACATCCCACTGTTGATTCCTTTTGCAAACAAACAAGCAAACAAGAAAGGAAGTGGAAAAGAGAACTGACCTATCTCATACCACAGATACCTTTGCTGCTGCATCATGCTGGGCAGGGCCTGCATCCCCACATGGGGATGGGGCCACATCTGCAGGCATGCTGCATCGTGGCAGGGAAGAGCCGTGAAACAGGCACTCAAGTCTTTGTGTGCTCATGGCCTAGACTTGTGTTAATACAGTTACTGGGGTGAGCAAGCAGGAACAAGAGAAAGTGGTATATTGAACCTTGAGTGTCATATCAAGGGGGGAAATGGATTACTGATTACAGGTTTGAAGAGATCCTAACGGTTTCATGTACCAAAAGAGGAAGAATTGTGTCGATCCTATAGCTGCCTCCTCCGGGCAATACAATTTTTAGCCGCTTCTGCAACGCAGTGCCACATGTGCTCTTGTTAATTACAGCTAATTGAGGCAGGAAGTGATCTAAAGATATTTGCCTATGGACTCCCTTATTATTGGAGAACAGAGTTTTCAAAGGACCTAAATGTTGTGGGAGCACATATACCATTGACACCCAATAAAAACTGATGCTTCTGAGTCACTGAGCTGCTTCTGAAAATCCTGTTCATGAATCTTTAGGATACAGCTGCAACAGGGGGTGATGGCCAGACCTGAAAGCCCTGCATGCCCACCGCAGCCGCTCACAGGTAGAGATGCAGATAGGATCGCATAAGTTGCAGACTTGTGGAGAATACACAGACAGCAGGCAGCCTGGCAGCTCTTCCTCACTGCTGTTACAAGTAGTTGCTTTATGGGATCAAGATGACCATGCAGAACAGAAGCAAGGATCCTAGAAATCTTTGCTAATGAAGGTATGCACATGCAAATATAGCAAAAAGTAACAAGCTGTAAGTGGTTGGGTATCTGTCATTGGTGATAATATATCCATTCATAGATGAACCCGAACTGAACATGGTCAGGTGCTGTCCTCTTAGGTGGGACAGACGGGATCTTGATGGAAGGTTCCTCTTTCTCTGTCTTAACTTAACAGGAGTTACCATCATTTATAGTGTTAGCACTATGCTACCTAAGCATTAATCCTCATTGGCTTTTATAGGCGAGCCTTATCAGAGTATGTATTTTTGGCAAGACAATGAAACCACCCTAGTTTCATATTACAGCTTTCCATGTCAATGGCAGTTTCATTTAAAGAAACTAATAATATCCCCTAAAAATCCTAGATATCAGCAAAAGATTCCCCAGAGCTGCAGCCATCAGCAAGAATAAGACTTTAAGGGTTTGCATTGCCCATGGGTGAGTCATGAAGAAGTCGATGTGTGTCAGCCTGTGCTAAGACATAGGCCTGCGTTAGCCTAAGCAGAGCCACGGCAAAGCTTTGGCAGTGGTGCTGGTACCTATGGCAGTTCTTGTAGCTGTGGTGCCAATGACTGTGAGTTTTGGCAGCTCACACTAGACAGGGAAAGAAAGTCAACCCAGAAACAAAATTAAAATCTCTTAAAACTGCCAGCTGTCCCAGTCTTTCTGTTTGGGCAGCTCTACCAACTTCTCGTAGGTAAACTGTACATTTGCCTCCTGCATTTATCAACAGCTCCTGAAGCCCCCAACGAGAACTGTCAGGGAAAAGTAACAGGATATAAGTGCCTAAATACCTTTTCCAATCTAGGCCTAAATAACTAACAAAAGCAATAAATAAAGTGCATCTAAACAAGTGTCTTAATATCAGATTTATGTAAGTATCAGGTGTTGAAGCATATGCTCTCTATGATACCTAGGAAACCAGTCTTATTTAGCTAAGTCTCCAAAACAACAGAACATTATCAATCTCAGTGCCAACTTATTTACTTGTAATGCAACTGAGTGGCCGATAGAGGCAGGGTAAAACTGGTCCCACAGTGAATCGTTTCCACACCAGTATTTCTGTGTGGACACCAGCTAAGGCAGCCTGTCCAAGTTATGGACCGTGAGATGAGATCAGCGCAGTGGAACAAGACACATGCCAATATGCTTGGAGAGGATGCACCCTGTTACTTTTACAGTTAAACAACAAATTTATGTGAAAATAGTGCATTTGTTTCATGCAGTGCTTAATCTACATACCATCTCTTAGACAGTAAGGTTACTAAGTTCAGACCTGCTTTAGGTATTTGAGGAACTATTGTTATAGGCACTGTTTTCAGCTTAACTCTGCAAGTTCTCTCTATTGTAGGTTTTTTACCAGCCAGTTGCTGAAGTTAAGAAAACAGACTAAACCCCATGTATTTCCACAAGCAGTGGGATTAACAAGCCTGGTTTCCAATGGACGCATGTCCTGCAGTCCAGGTGCCCCAGCACGATAAACACCCCTCACGGAGTCATCAGCTCTTGCCCCCTGTGACTTCTCACTATAACATATTTCCCTATCTATCTGCCTGGCTGCGCCAGAGATGAGACAGACCATGGTTAGGTGCATCAGTTGTGCAACCACAGAATCTTGGAATGGAAGACAATGATTAATGCCTAAGAGGTACCATTAATTTAGATTTCTCTCTTATCCCAACTGATTGGGATTGCTGATTTTTATGAGACTGAAAGGAACTTCCCATCTTTAAGATTACTATTCATCTGTCAAATTTAGCTGAAATCAGTCAAGTGGGTTTTGAAATTATTGGGGAGAAGAGAAGTTGTATAAATGATAGTGGAAGTCTTATTTCTGTGAAGAGGATAACAGCAAGCTTACCAAGTTGGTACAGTGTCTGTCAGGGACTGTAACCAAGTTCTTTCGGTGAATACTCAAAGCTGTTATGTACAGAACTGAGAATTAACAGAGGAAGTATGGACAGATGGTGTACAGTGATGGCATTTCTGTCACTATCTCTGTTCATCAGATTCAGTTAAAATATTAAATGGGAGCACAATCAAAAGTGTGGAAGCTAGAGTAAAGATCCTACATGTCTCTCCCTGGAGGCTGTGGGATGAAGTCACAAAGATCTTAAAGTCTTCAAAGGAGGTAAAAATTTAAGAACCTCATCCTTGTGGGGAACCTCATTCTTGTGGTCTCCAAAGAGGAGAAAGGAGACTGCTGACCTTGCTCCAGTTTTGTTTACATCTTAAGTAATTTGTAGTTAGCATTTAGAGGTTAGCAAGCTGTTTTTGGAAAAAGGTTCTCCTCTCTTCGCAGGGTCCTTGCCATCTCCTAATGCCTGCAACCTATCAAAGATGAGACACATACAGCAGGATGGATTGTTCTACTGGCTGTCCTCATATGGAAGATTGCCAAAGAATACAGTTTCTGTACTCTGATGTGCTTTAAGTTGCATTGTGCTAGCAGTTTGTTTGAAGAGAACTGAGGTTACCTATCAAGCACAGAAGTATAGATTGTCCTTTCTGTCAGAGGGATTGGATTTCCAGTCACTCATAAGTTTCATTGTCTTGGAGGTGTTTTCAGCAACTGCCATATAGACAAAAAGGCAGTCTTTAGCATGGCTTTTGGCAGGCTTACCATCCAAGTATGGGGTCAGCACAAGATTAAGATCCAGATCCACTTTACTGGGCTAAACACAGGTATCTCCAGTGTAGACACCCACTTTTGAGGTAGCCTCCTTCAATAATCAAAACAGAGTTCATCAGTATTATCACTGCATTGTGACTATGATTCATTTAATCTGAAAATGATGCCTGAAGACATGAAGTCCCCATCTAAGATGCCTAAAATGACCACTCACACCCTAAAAGTGACTTTGTCTCTCAAATGGCTAGAAATAGAGCATAGATGACTACCCCAGATGGAGACATCCCTTGCTGCCTGTTGGCAGTGAAGAGTTTAAAAGACATGCTAGCCAGCTGCACTCAATTAAATGTAATGTCAGATATTTGCCTGAGCTGCCATCAGTCCTCCTTTTATTCTTCAATCAATTATAGTAGCAGCTATTTGTGCTTTCCAAGTGCCCATCCAGAATACGTGAGCAGTGGCTGGACTTTCACTGCGCATGCCTCAACAGATACATAGCTAGCATGCTACAAGCCATTGATCGGTTTATCTAACAGCCTTTTTCAGGGGAAAGGTAGAAAGTACCTTTGGTACTGTTGTGGTTTAACCTCAGCCGGCAACTAAGTGCCACACAGCCGCTCAAGTCCCATATTTTCCAGTACAACCTCATTAACCACCCGCCCCGCTTTCCATCCTTTGATATAACACACAGATATCATTCCCTTAGTCTATGGACCACCCTTGCGGAACGTCTGTAAAATGTCCAGAAATGTTCATGAAATATCCATTGAGTTCATTTAGTCCATGACTT
>NW_008824791.1:4657210-4661025 GCF_000699105.1 Pygoscelis adeliae
TGGCCAGTTGGGGTCAGCTGTCCTGGCTGTGCCCCCTCCCAGCTTCTTGTGCACCTCCAGCCTTCTCGGTCGGTAGAGCATGGGAAGCTGAGAAGTCCTTGACTAGTGTGAACACTATTTAGCAACAACTAAAACATCAGTGCGTTATCAACTTTGTTCTCACCCTAAATCCAACACACAGCACTGTACCAGCTACTAGGAAGGAAATTAACTCTATCCCTGCCGAAACCAGGACAGGTACATACAGCTGTTGTTCAACCCACACACTGGGACAGTTGAACAGTAGGCATAAGAGCCTAAGAACCTGGCTGAGATGCATCTCACTTATATTTAGGTAACCCATTAGTCATCAAATTCTCATAAATTACATATTCTTACAGGTATTTAAAGTAAGTGGAGTTAAGCACCTCAGTTCCTTAAAGCCTGGATGTAGGCAGCTGCCTGCATTGTGAAACACTTCAATACCTTTTTAACTCTGGCCCTAGGCTCCCTTAATAAATATTTGAGATGAATGAGGCTTACCCTCCTCTAGTTACATGTCATCCCATGCATGACTTCAATTGTTGTATTGTACACTCCCAGTCACCACACCCTTCGCTTTGCCTCTTCGCTTACTTTATGTACCTGCATGTTAGGAGAAACTGGGAAAGGCAGTTTAATTGGGGAAGAAAGTTCACAACTGGGGAAGGAGTTCAGAAGTCTCCCCTCTGCCCTTAGGCAGAGAGCAGCAAGTGATGTCAAAGCCTACTGGTGATCTGGCTTGTCATTCTGCCCGGGGAGGGGAGTGGCAAACTGGAGAAGCAGGACTTTAAAAGATACTGAGGAAGTGAACCTGCGATGCCACTGTGAAGCAGCCCTTCAGCTAAAGCCAATTACTTACCCAGCCACCTAGAGATTACAAGGAAGAGCACCTTGAGGTGAAACAAAGGAGAGATGAGGAGGACGGCAATGAAAAGACTTTGGCTGTTCGTTTTCCATGAAAGTGAGTACTAATTTGATTATGTCCTCAAGGGTTGGGTAGAAAGAAACAGCACTACAAAGTCCGAGTATTCCAATGGACTTTGTACATTTCTTTTTTGTTTAGTAAAAGTTCCTTCATGTTTATGATCAGGCAGGTGTGTTTACCATCTCTGTGCTGAATGTCCAGACTCAGAGGCATCTCCTAAAGCCACAAGACAGTGTTAGAAACAGGAAAAGAATGCTATTCTTCATGAGGCTGGAAAATATTTTTTAGAAACAGTTTTAATGGCTTCCGTTAAATACAATGTTTATCTCTGAAGAAGGAACTTCCTCAGCTGGAAGTGGAAAAGTCCTTGGGTTTTATTCTTTTATACATAAATCTGCATGTAGCATACGTCTCCGTAAGTTTAAATCCTACTGTAATATGTACTCCAACACAACTTGTGATCTCTATATATTATTCACATCAAGGGGCTGCACAACAATCCCTTCTAACGCATATAAATCAGCCAGCTCACCCTTGGCCTTCATCACAGACTTGCCCTTTCTCATCCTGCCTTGCGGAGCCTGCATTCTCAGTTCCACTGCTTTTTGATCTGTCTTGTCTTCTCGTACCAACGCTCCTACACCTTCTTCCAGCTTCAAACAAAGCTACGCACATGGAAATCACTTGGTTTTTTTACCAAAAATCCTGAAAGCCTCGCTTCAACAATAAGACCCACAAGAAGGAAATTCGTAACGAAAGTTTAACGTAATTAGAAAAAGTGGATGTGTTCCATATGCAACAAATGTGACTTGGGTCATGATTTGATGATCATTGTGTAAATTGTATAACACCATTGGTATTCATTCTCCCTTTTCCTTATTCTCACCTTTCATGCTATCCAAATTACAGGTGGGAAACTTTTCCGAGCAGGAATATGTATGTTGGGTGAAGCTCTTCTTGCCTGTTTGGGCAGGACTCACATGGTAGTAATTCGGTGTTAAAATACTGGCCTGTAAATAATTTTTGGAGAAGGTATAGTAGATTTCTGCACTGCACCAGAGTGGAGAAACTGCACAGCACATGGCCAGGCAGTGTTGGGATGCCAGAGCTGCCCTGAATGAGCTGCATCAGGATCTTGGAACAGGCTGACTTCTGCTGCTGTATAGCTTTTCACTGCAGTTATGTAAATAACTGGTACTGTGTACTTGCTGAAGGAAAAGCCCTTAATGGTCATTCTGACTCAAACAAAATATTTACTTTTAATGCAAATTTACATTTGAGAGGTTTCCCCTCTCCCACTTTGGAATTAAATTTCAGCTAAATTCTGAGGTAAAGTATTGAGTAATTAAAAGTTGGAGCATTTCCTTGTAAAAGTGAAGTAACACATTTCTACTTTTCCTACTTTTCTCACTAGCCAAATCTACCAAGACAAATCAGCAATAATAATTTTGCTTGATCAGAATCTCAGTCTTTTCAGCAAACAAAATATTCCTCTAATTGTTCCCAGCTCTATTAATTGCCCTTCATTTTGTTTTGATTAACACTTACTCAGTAAGGAATGTGAAAGTAGACATGTCACTTCTTTGATTTTCTTCTTCCTTTGTACAAGTACAAATGTTTAAGTTGAACAGAGGGAGATAAAACCTTTCTCAATTTCTTAAAATGTTACAGACATACTAATTAATAACACACAAAAAAAGTAATTCTAAGGCTTAAATCTAGGTGACGGCATCCCTCTAGTACTATAGAGGCTATTTGCCGTCTCTCCTTTTCTGAAGTTCTTTCAGAATTGGCCCTCTCCTCCCTTCAGCCATACTTTCAATAGATTCTGTTTTCTCTCAGAAAAAAACCCCAACCCCTGAAGAACAAACCCCAGTTTTTAGACATGCTGACTGTGACTAGCTGGCTGTTGGTGACTTTGTGAAGAAGTTAAATGTGGTGAGAAAGGGGAAGGAGGAAATTGGCGTGAGTAAATGGCATCCCAGAATGAAACCGTGCGGCTTCCCTGAGAGCCAGAAGGAGCCCTAACAAAGGGAGGAGTGGGAGCCAGAAAGAGATGTCATGGGTGAAAAATGGGAGAGCATCAGAAGAAGTCGGGCATTAGGGCGACAGCAACAGATGAATAAGCAGTCCTGCTTGTTACGGGCTGTGTCTCTTGTACGCAGTGTTTGGTTCAGCTGTTCCCTGACTCTGCACTAAAGACATGTAGGATTTGAGTCATCCAATTGGAAGACGGAAAAGCACTTGTGAGGGGAAGCCTTAAGGCTGGGCAGTCTCTTCTCTGCCTCAGGGCTGAGTTAATGACCTGTCAGTGAACCCCAGCCTGGTGGAAGCAGTTTCCCAGTGACAAAAGGATCAGGAAATGGGTTTTGCTCCATCTCCTAGTACAGATGGTGGTGCTTTTCACCTAAATGCAGGAAAGCGTCTCTACCCAGTCACGACAGGCAACGAGAAAGCTTTCATAGATGTCTCTCATATGGAGGGCACGATGAAAAACACAGTCAGAAAGAGCACTGGGGCTACACAAACATGGCCCTTGCACTGGGTGCTGCAGAGCAGGGAAAGACCTGGGAGTGGCTGCAATAAAACCATGCTAGAAATACTGTGCCCTGCTGGTTTCCTCCTCATAGCTGTCAGCAGCTGTAAATGAATTAATCCCCAAGAGAACAGAAACCACTACCGCCATGTCACAGAGGAAGAGACTAAAATGCACGCTTAACTAATTAACTGTGCAAGACCACAAAACAACTCAGTTATGGGATGGGGAACGCAGAAAGGTGGGAACTTCGACTAGAAACATCCTGCTCTGGTCGCTCGGCTGTCTGTCATTACCAGGACGTTAAGCACAGAAGGCAGCCTTTGTACTCCT
>NW_008824791.1:4661658-4676642 GCF_000699105.1 Pygoscelis adeliae
AAAGCCAGCTGGGGAAGGGAGGGCATCCCTGCCCAGCAGCAAGGAAAGAGGGGTGCAGGGGAGGGAAAGGTTTGGCTGCTGTGAAAATTGCCATCAAACTCCTCTCAGGAGAGGGAAGATGCAGCAGTTCTGTAAGTATAGGCTATTTCTAAGAAGAGACTTGAAGGACCATTTGCTATGGAGAACAGACTGGATCCAGGAAGCTGTTACAGAAGTTTTTGCCTCTCCCAAGGGGGCGCAGATCCCCGTGCCAACTGTCCCATGTTACCCTGTGCAAGTACCTGAATTGCTACCAGCAGGTTCCTAGCGCAGTGACATCAAAACCTTTTGGGTCCCTACGCTGTTATTTTCTAAGAGACACTATCATTCACTGCTGTTATAGTCGAGGATCTGGCAGTGCTCAACTTGCCAATGGCATACTCTTATTGACGTAATGCAAGCGGCTGTGGTCTTTTCCTGAATAAAAAAGCATGTATTCACAATCTGTTTGCAACTCAAGGTGGAATCTAGATGTCCTTTGTTCTCTCTCTTACACATTACATTTTCTTATGGATCTAATCTGGATAGAGATATGGCAGAATGAGGACCCAAAGCTTGCTAGATGGCAACTTTTCAGTCAAATCCTCTCCAGAGAACACTGACTCAGCCTGGTTCTTTCAGAAGCAAATCTTCACCCCCACATACAGTGTGCCCCTCTCAGGGAAAGCGTCCATCTCTGCCTTCCTCCACTTTCCTCCTTACTGGACCATGTTCCTCTTTGCCATAGGAGTGCCTCTGAGCAGCACTCTCTTTCTTGCCTCCCTGCACTCTCTTTAACTGGTTTCAACTTGGATTTTTTTCAAATGAGTCAGTCTGGTGCCATAAAAAGAACCCAAAAACCCCACACAAACTGTAAGGAGAAAGCAGGTGTTTTTAAACATAGGTTCCCACAGGCATGAAGGTCATCTATGGCAGGGCAGAGGTAAACCTCCAGCCCAATTGTGAGAATAACTAAGACCCACCACTAGCTAATGCTCGGGTATGATGAATTAAGCATCAAGTCAAATGGAATACAGTGTACAAGAAACACCCACCCTGCGCCCTGTATGCTTCACCAGGGCACAAAGGGATTTCTGGTTTATTCAACTCTTGGCTATTCCTGTGCTCCACAGGCAGGAGCTACAGTTCTTGGAGAAAGGTGACTACTACCCTACTCATTTTTAAAAACAAATAGCTATTCTTCTCTTGTTTCTTTCAAGTTCTTTTTGCTTTTCTAGGTTTTTCTCTTTTCAGGGCATTACATGAACAGGTTTTGATTCCCTAGCACAAAATGTCACTTCTCTATGGACTTGGATTGAGGCAAGTTATTTGACAGTTTTCCTGATCCCTGAAATTTCACAATATCAATTTGTTAGTTTAGCCTGAATCCTTAAGACTGCTGATGCACTTCTGTTATCTGTTTATCTGCCTCCTTCTGTACATTTAGAACCGTCAAAGGATGTCAGTCACTGAAAGAGGGCTCAGAACAAAAAAAACCATCTTTATATACTCCATGGCAATGTGTATCCAGGTAAAGAAGAGGGAAGCGGAGTTTAGCTCTTAGCCATCCTGTGCAGCAGCTTCCTATACTCAATCAGCCACAGCATACATCACTTCTTGCTCAGTGGGGAATGTCGTGGATGATAGAGGGGATGTGGGATTATTGTGGCATGTGAGAAAGCCAAAGAGACAAAACATGGAATCCAGATGTCGTTAATTTTGCTGACTGCAGAATTTATTCTCTTCCTAGTTCTGGTGACTGCTTATGCCCTCACTGTGGAAGCTCCTGCCAAGGAAATACAGGTGGCACGAGGGAACAACGTTACTCTCCGCTGTCATTTTAAAACTGGGGCTCCTATTGCCTCAGGAGATGTCGTTGTCTGGACGAAAATCAATAGTGCGGTAAATCAAGTTGCATAAAGAAACATATGATAGGGCATCCAAGAGGGGGGTGGGAGGAGACATGGAAGCAGGACTGTGGGTGGGAATGTGTGCTGGAAGAAAAAGATTCCTTCAAGACTTTCTTTAATCTCAGAACTATGCAAACAGAAGCTCTGATTCTAGATGCAATTTATCCCAAATCTATTGCATGATACTAGGCAAGCCCCCATCCTTCTCTTTTCTCTCTCTTGGTCTTGCATCTGTGTATTGAGGATATATCACTGTATGTACTGTGGGTTTACATCTATTAACATATGTGAAATACTCATATACTTTATAAAAAGATATGTATGTTAAGTATATATATTATACATATATATTTATATATATACATATTGTTGATACTATATGAAAAGTTTTATGTTGATGATAATAGTACATGGAGAGATTCTTGAGGTCTCCTACATTCACATGGAGTATTTGAAGGTAAAGAGACCTCTAAAGTTCTCCTTGACTTCTTGGGGGTTAGTGAGAGAGGAAGCAGCCTTTGGAGATCTCCTTGCAGTAACTGCCAAGGGTTTCTTCTCTGAAGATCCTTGCTGGAAGAAAGCAAAGGAGCTTGTGTAATCATAGGGGAATTTGATTGACATGTGGATCTCAGAAAAGTCTCACGGTGTCCTGTCATAAAGAGGAAAGGTGAATAAGCCCCAGCAAAAGAAATCAGTTGTCTCTGACTTCAGATAAGGTGGGAGAAGGGGATTCTAGGCAGAAACTCAGACACTTTTGAATGTCTATGTTTTTCATGGCTTTTTGGCAAACTGGGGCAGCTTAAGGCCCTCTTTTCCAAGCTGCTCTTCTCTTAAGAGTGGGCTAATCCATTGAGTTAGGTTGTAGACTCACACAGAAGAAACTAAGACTGATCATTTGCCCTCCCTCTCTAGCAGGATGATGCTGTCACTAGGTATTTTGATGGACTTGTACAGTATGGCAAGGGCTATGAAAACCGTATACAGTTTAGTGGTGATGTAAACGAAGGGGACATCAGTATCACCATCAATGCAGTGACCATGGAAGACAATGGGACATATGCGTGCACCGTTCGTCTACGGAATGACCCCCCCAGGCAGACTGCAACCGTGGCTCTTTTAGTCCTTGGTAAGCATGATGGAGACAACACCAGATCCATTAGATAAAACACTGTCCTTCCTCTAATATCCACATTGGTTTATACAACAGATTTTGTAACAGAAAAAAACTTTCAAGGAAGTCATCATCCACAATTCCATCTTTGGTCTTTTCCTACTACTGTGGAAGTAGGTTGGAAAGCTTAGAGCACCCAACTCCCTTAGACACCTGACTGTAGAAAATAGTCTTTAGGGTTGTACAGTTCACTTTCCTAATAACCCTTGCCTCATTACAGGGCATTCCTCATTCCCCCTGTAGTTTGTCATACGCCAGTTATCAAAGGAAGAGTTACCCAATGCCCTGGTTTCAGCTGGGATAGAGTTAGTTTTCTTCCTAGTAGCTGGTACAGTGCTGTGTTTTGGATTTAGGATGAGAATAATGTTGATAACACACCCATGTTTTAGTTGTTGCTGAGCAGTGCTTACACCGGTCAAGGACTTTTCAGCTTCCCATGCTCTACCGACTGAGAAGGCTGGAGGTGCACAAGAAGCTGGGAGGGGGCACAGCCAGGACAGCTGACCCAAACTGGCCACAGGGACATTCCATACCATGTGACGTCATGCTCAGTATAGAAACTGGGAGGAGTTGGCTGGGAGAAGGGTGACCGCTGCTCGGGAACTGGCTGGGCATCGGTCGGCGGGTGGTGAGCAATTGCATTGTACATCACTTGCTTTGTATATTCTTTTATCATCATTATTATCATTATTATTATTATTATTATTATTTTCCCTTCCTTTTCTATCCTATTAAACTGTCTTTATCTCAACCCACGAATTTTACTTCTTTTTTTTCACGATTCTCTCACCCATCTCACTGGTGGGGCGAGTGAGCAAACGGGTGTGTGGTGTTTAGCTGCCTGCTGGGTTAAACACAACACCCAACACTATTAGACATATCTCAAAAAGCATCTTACAATTCCTTCTTGGCTGGCCAGTGCCAAGAAGGGAGAAACAAATTACAGACAAGTTCACTCCAGTTCCTTTGAGAAGAAAGTAGTAGGTGAAAGACCAGCCTCTGTTTAGCAAGAATAAAAACTACAGGTGCAGGAGATGGGTTAAAACAAAAAACTACTTCTGATTAATAAAATTCCTTCCTTTTTTCTTCCTTCAGTTGCACCATCCAATCCAGAATGCAAGATTTTGGGGACAGCAGAATATGGACAGACAATCAATCTGACCTGCATTTCTCATGAGGGCTCCCCAAAGCCCAGATATACCTGGCAAAGCTTCAATGTACAAAATGAGCCCCGTGTACTACAAACAACAGAAGGTATGGGAAATTCAAAGACAAGTCTTTGAGCTCTGTGTAGATCAGGGTTGGAAGTATTTTGAAATGGAAATACAAAAACACACTTAAGGCTTTTTCTAGGACGTTCTCTGACCAGGATTTTGAAAAGTTGTCTTTTTGATACCAGACACACTCACAAGTAACTTAGCAGGGGGAAAAGGACTGTTACCTGGAGTAACAATGGTCAGTAAGATTTTCACTTCAGCTCTCACGTGGTGAGAAAGCTGGCTCACTCTGGAAGCAGCCAGAAATAATTACTTCTTAATTGCTGGGCATAAGGGGAGCATAACATGAGGAATAACATTGAGGTTTCTAACTGGTGTGTCTTTACATACCAGCTCGCTTGACAAAGACCAGGTCACTTTCTGTGGTGAAGGCAAACAAGAGCTGGCTCTGGAAACTACTTTCCTTCCAGAGATGACTCCTCACCTAGAGGAAGGTGGTATCAGAGAGTTACACCATACCTGCTTTGAGCATAAAAGAAGCTTCTGGTTCTTTAGGACTGCCACACAGGCCCCGATATTTTATTTGCTTTCATTTTAAGTCAGAATCTGAAAAAAACAAAAGGAACTAAATTTCTATGACAGGACCTTTCGTAGAACTATTCACACAGAAATGAGGGTTTAGTAGTCTATGAAGTGTAGTAGTGACAGAGGACTCAGATTTATTCCTTTAAACAATAGGTTTAAAGGAATAAATCTGGTATGTTCAGCTCCAGAAAGACTGAGTATCTGAACCTACCCATTTTGATTTAAGTTATTGTAGCATCGCTAAGGAGGTAAACTAAATATGATCAGACTCGATAGGATAGTCAACACTCACTCGCTGATTCTTGCATAAATTATGCAAAAGATGAAATGTCACCAGGGACACAAACCTTATTCATCTCACTGGCCACTAAGTGGTGCCAATGCATCACGCACAGCCCTGAACATACCGGGATTTGTCATCTTACAGCAGCAGCTGCCGCCTGCTTCTACCGTCACCCTGTTCTTCCCTGGGACAGGAGTCTCTTCTGATCCATTTTCACCTCATTTCTGTTTTCATCAGAGCACCGACGTCCAAGTAGTGTGCCGACTGTCCCCTTCTGCCCCAAGCTGGCTGGACGCCCTGCTGTCGCTACAAGCAATTTCTTTCTGTGCTAATCAAGTCCCAGTGCTGCAGGGTGTGCAGAATCCCCTTAGGAGCCACTCCGAAACTGATAGCATCTGACCCACGTTTTTCCCAGTTTGACTCACCAGTCAAGTACTTTTGATTTATTATAGGAGGATTCACAGTCCAGTAATACACCGCAACTCTGACAGCTATAAACATCACATTGGAAAAAAAAAGTGAAGTAAGCACGGACAGTATGTAGAGACTAAAAAAAAAAACAGAAAGCATGCTCTTTTACTGTCTGGCGGTAGGCGTCAGCAAAGACTAAACAGAATCCCAGCCCTATGAGTGGACTGGAAAGAAGTGAGATCACAGGGAAAATAAAACAGGAAAGTCACTGAAAAGTATTCAGAGCCTTTTGCTTTTAGAGCAGGAATCTGGACCTTTCTCAGTAGGTCACAGGCAAGAAGCATGGACTACACATACAAATGTCAGCTGGAGATGTAACAAACAAAAACTGACTGCTTGAGCAGACAGAGCTAATTTTTAGTACATGGTTCTGAGCTCTGTTGGGTTGGACAGGAAACATCAGTGTCATAGCGATGCCATGTCACTACATTTCTTTTCCTTCAATTATTTTCACAGCCTACATGGCCTCTCCAGGACTAGAAAGCTATTTCCCCCACTGCTAAACAATTCAGATCTGAAACCCTCAGAGCTGGAGGATTGAAGAGCTTTTTGTTGTTTTACAAGTTAACTCATCAGATGGCCGGTTCTCAAAGCCAGATGCCAGTTTGGGCCAGCTTATATTTCCCAGCAAAATCCAATGCAAAAAAAGCTTTCACTAAGCACACATACTTCTTTACCCTCCACCTACAATTTTCTTTCTAAAAGGAATGTTCAAATGCCACACGTTCCCTGTAATCAAAACAGCACACTTCCGTTTGTCCTCCCACAAATCACACTAAAACCTAGGGACTAGCATGGCAGCTCCTGAGCAAGACGGAGCAATCCATCAGCTTTAATAACCTCTCATCACTCCCACTATCCTGGGCTAGAATTGAAGGGCTGCTGTCCCTACTTCCTTCCCTGCTTTAATTCTTTTCTTTTTTGGACTGGATTTGTGTTTCGCAACAGGGGAACAAATAACTCTGAAGAACATCTCGGCGGATACCTCTGGCTTTTACATCTGCACTTCAACAAACGTTGTGGGAAAGGAATTCTGCAACATGACAGTCAGTGTTGTGCCACGTAAGAGATGGGGTTGCTTACTAGAAGAGCAGTACCAGAGAAAGTACCCTAGTAGGCAAAGGATTAATGGAGGCAATGCAGACAGAAGTATAAAATTCTGCTTTCTTTCAAAAAAATAGCACACCTTTTTTACCTTTAAGACAGATTCTCTGCATTGGTTTACATGCTCATAGAGCACTCACTAACTCATAGGGTTAGTTCACAGATGACAAAAAAATGTGTAGAGACAGGCTTGAGCCCCCAAAGCCTGAAACTAAACTGTGTCGACAAAGTACAGCAGTTGTTCAGATCCAGGAGCTCTTCCCTATCACTATCTATCTAGTTGCTCCTGCAGACTTATCAGCTACCCAGTACAGAATTAACTCTAGTTGCTGTAGTCAAATAATTGTGGCTTCCATCCAGTCTGGATCTGGTAGTGAGAGCTGACATCTGGTGGTGAGATCTGAAGTCCGGTGATTGTGCTGATTGCATTTGATATCATTCTCACTGCAAAAGGGTAATTCTTTTCTTCCTGCTTAGCATCCATGAACATAGCTCTTTACGCTGGCATCATTGGTGGAGCTGTTGCTGCAATTATAGTTATTGGTATTTTAGCCTATTGCTGCTGCTGTCGGGCGGACAAGGACAAGGACTATGAGATGACGTAAGTACCTTTCTCTAGAAAAGTGAATGGAACATATGAAGGGTTCATGTTCTCTCTCCAGCACCAACATACGGAGTGGAAAGCACAGGAGAAAAAAGAAATCAAGGAAAGCGTGCACTGCTTTCTCTTTTCAGTTTCTACCCTAGTGGCTCCCATCTCTTCTCACGGAATATGCCCAGTATTACCAGACACCTTTGTAGTCTCTGGGGTAGAACCCAAACATTTAACCCTTGGAACTGAATTAGCAAGCCCAAGTCAGTCAAGCACACACAGCCACTTGATAAGCAAAGCCCAGACTGTTTCTCATTTCCCTGAGTCCCTATACCTGTTTCTGTCCTTGCCAGCCTAAATCACCATGAGGCTCTGTATTCAGAATTATCGCTCCAGGATAGAAACCTTTTGTTTATTCTCATGATAGAAACAGACCATTGGAAGAAAAGTGGGATGAGAAAAGATACACCAGTCACCCTTTCTCTACATATATGCTATGGAAAAAAAAGTAGCTCATGCACCTCTTGCATCACCAGCAAGACTTAATTTATGGAGTTCAGTTTGGTACACTTCCAGGTCAGCTTAGAGCGGTCTAAAACCATTCTAACACAAAACCTCTTCAGTAGAATTTCTAGCTGGTTTTAATTAATATCTCTATTCCTGAACAATGTTTTAGGGAGCGAGAAGATAGAAATGAACCCGCCAAGGAGACACCTACAAGGAATCAGAGAGCAGAGGATGATGTTGAAAATGAATGAAGAAAGAAGCAAGAGGCCAATGCCATCTTCAGGATTTGCTGAGGCGCAGACACCACTGCAGAAAAGAAATCAATCCCTCTTTCTTACTGCAAGAAGGTTTTTTTGGTACAGTAACATGAAAGCTAATGGCTCCACCTTCAAGTTCTGGGAGAGAATATCCTTGTCTCCCTGGAAAGAAATGCTTAACATACAATGAGTACTAATACATAACCTCATAGCAGAAAAATGCATGTGAAGATCTGTTTCACCCAGTCATCCAAAAATAACCAGTCTTCTAGACTTCCCACTTTCTGAAAAAAGAAGCCAGTCAGGTCTATTTGGAGAACAGAGTTGCTGCTGTATCCCCAGATCCATAGAAGGTTTCAAGGTCACCAACTGCAAGTCATTGAGGAAGGGTGGTCTTGTTTATGGTGTTATGCAAATGCCACAGCTTACAGCATTGTCCAGTATAGAAATTGTTTTATGCAGACCAAAGCAAGCTGATTTTTAAGGACATTTTATTAAATGTGTTCTCTGTATGTATTATACATGCACATACAAATAAAAATATGGAAAAAATTTACAGATGGTAAATGAAACTCTCCTGTTTGGAACAAGAATAATGGAACAGATAAGGTAAGAAGTTTGATGGATTTGTAATTGGCAGCTGATAAGATCTAGAAACAGTATAGTAGCCCATATATTGTCAGATGCCTGAACTTATGCGTTCCAGCTCAGAGTTCCTAAATACTAATTTTCATTACATTATCCTTTCCTCCTGACTGTTGCATGGGCAAGTCAGAAATAGTCCATTGCTCCTGTTGCTGCTTCTGAAAAAATGTCAGTGTGAGAACATGTACATGGAAAGTACATCTTTAATAAAAAGAAGAAAAAAAAGAAAAAAGAAGGAAAAGTACCTTTTTATTCAAAATTGTAACAATTTAACCAGAAGCGCTGTACGTGCAAAACGTGTGCAAATGTGGAGAGAACTCCCATCACTAGTATCTTATCTTTGGAAGAGAATGGACTGTCTTTGTCCAAAAGACTGTCAATATGGTATTAAAACTAATTAAAAGCTGTTTGTTTGTTTTTAAAAAAGACATGTTCAATAAATGACTTACAATATTTATCCTTTCAAAGCTCTCGACTGCATCTTTGACTTCGGGAGTTTCAGAAACTCACTGCAATGCCTCCCACATACCCTTTACCCCCAGGCAGTTACTTTTATATCTGTAACAAAAATCTAAAACATAACTTTAAAGAAGAACCAGCAATCCTCCTACACATGGGCAGCATTTTCTAGATTTTGAACTATGCAAATCAGACTACCAGAAATTGTTATTCTGGCTTAGTTTCTGGCTGCCTTTGTTTTACATGGTACTTCAAATATAATTATTCATTTGTACTAATAACAACTGCAAAGACCAACAACCAGAGTTCTTCACAAAGTACATACAAACCCGAATCTCTCTGGCAATGAACAACCTGAAATGCAACTCAGCAAGACATTCTGAGGACCTATTCCCCTGCTTAGTTTAGATGCATGACAAAACATTGCAAAAATGGATGACTAAAAAAGAATTTTGCACACAGAAGCTGAAGGCAGATAAAAAATGAGGTGCATAGCTCAGAAACAGAGCTGATATGTATTTTATTCTCTTTTGTAACAAGCAAGTATAGTATGAATTATCTAATTAGCATTGTAACAAGTTTTTACTGTGAAACAAAAGCTATTTCTTTTATAAACGTTACAGACGTTAGTTAGCACTCCTCGTTCCCTCACAAACACCTATACCCTGGGGCTGAAGAGGGCTTCTGCTGAGGGATAATAGTGTGGATTCTCATCAAGGATCTTAACTGGAAAGACAGGTAAAAGGACTTGACAATTATCAGAAGTATTTATGGCCAGAAACTGGCTCTGGCCTCTAAACCATTTTAACACTGTGTTACCTATCCCATACTCTTCACTCTTAGGATATGTGAAGCTTAATTGCTGTTTGTCAGCTGAAGTCTTGAAGTAACATTTGCACATTGGTCATTTTAACCATAAAGAAAAATGTAGATTAGCAAATCTGCATTAAGTTATCTGAAGAAACCAGCCACACAATACAGAAGAGATTACACCATGACCCCCCAAAACAGGAATTCAATTCTCTGTAAGCAGGTTCCATAAGAACTAGCAGGGAAAAAGCAAGAAAGTCAAACTTGACAACCATTACAGCAGAACTACTTACATTCTGCAATGCTAAGCTCAGTTCTACACTGGGAAATAAACTAAGTGATAGCACGTAGAGAGACGGCTGAGATATTTCACTGCTACTTATAATTTCTTTCTTTTTTCAGACAACTAACATTTTTGAAGCTGTGTATTTATCAGAATGCTACATGTGTTTTTCCTCAACCAATTTGTTACAACTCAGTCAGCCAGAAATACACATATTCAAATTCCTAGCTTACTCCAAGGTTTTCCTGTGACTGAATTAATTACTTGTGTGTCTTGTATGTCTTTTGAAGCAGGAATAACTTCAAGAGCCTGTATTATACCCACAACTTTAAACAAAATTAAAGAAGCACTAACATATTTAGGGGGAAGATGAGGAAAGCTAGCAATACTTAATTGACTCCAAAGAATTAATGTATGTATACCCAACTTCAATACTCACTTCCCTCAAAAGGCGGGAAGTAGGCAGAAAATGAATGACCAGGCAGAAAAGTAAATTCCTACTCTACCTTTTACACAGTTTATAGTAAATTACTGCTTAGTTACGTTCAACTTTCACATGGAAGAATATGCACATATAAGCTTTATTTGTGCATGATCAGGGAGAACCAGAACACAAGGATTTAAGCCCTCACCAAACCATTTTCCCACCTGCAGGACTGCTGAGATCTGTTACCCCAAGTGGGCTAACCACCACAGTAAGATTTTGATACATTGTTACTTAGCAAGATTTGTTTTAGCAAGCATACCAAGAGGATATTTAAGAATTAGCCATTTTTCCTTCTGACCCTCAGCAACCTGCAACAGGCCGTTTACTCTATAATGAAGCATATGAAGGAAGCAAAGAAGTCCACTTCATCAGCCTAGCAACCCAATGCAAAGTAAGCAGGACAGAAATCTTGCACGCAGTTTGAAAAATTGGCTCACCCTGCACTGCTCAAAGCAATTACGTTAACCAGGACTACACTACATTTCCCTCTTGTGTTTAAAGGGGAGGACCATCTTCCCAGTACACTGCTCCTTCACTTTCCAGCTTTAATTTTTTCCATTCACATTAACATTTTTACTTGGTTATAATATATGGCTTACTGGGGAAAAAAAAGTTTGTTATTTGTTCCTAGCATCAGTCACTTAGCTTTTAAGAGTTATTCCCATCTAGGCACTTTTCATCCAAGGAACTCAAAGGTCTACTGAATGTTGCAAGCAAATCGCTATTATTTATGAGTGACAGAATGATGAAACAAAAGTTAAATGACCTGCCTGGAGACACAGATCACCACAATGCAGGAGAAGCATGGAGATAAGGAGGAGTCAGGTTTCCCAGTCCTCTGATACACCCTGCAAGGCAAGTATTCTCATCAACACCCTTGTTCCTATTTCACGTTCCAAATTCCCTTTTTTTTTTTGTTCCCTTCTCAGTTTTGGGCTTTCTTCTCAGCAGAGTTGCTCTCCTGCCAGTCCTGGCTGTACTGTTGCAAGGGGTTCTTTCTTCCTAGGACTTTGCTGCATTTCATAAGGTTCCTGTTAGCCCACCCCTCCAGCCTGTTTAGGTCCCTCTGTACGGCAGTCCTGCCCTCAAGCGTATCAGCTGCTCTCTCCAATTTGGTGTTTTCTGCAGGCAAGAGTGAACTCCACCACCTCCTCCAGGTCACTGCTAAAGACACTAAACAGGCCATAGTACAGACTCCTCCAGTACCCCAACTTGTTACTGGCCTCCACGTAGAGTATGACCAGATTTTTACCCATCTTGTTGTCCACCCACCTAGACTGTAACATACCAACTTGGATACAAGCTTACTGTGAGAGACCATATTGAAAGCCTTGCTAAAGCCAAGGTAAATGACCACTACTGCTCTCCCTTTATTCACAAACCTATCATGGAAAGCATTCAGGCTGGTCAGGTACGATTTAGCCTTGGCAAATCCACGCTGACTGTTCCCAGTCCCCCTCTTGTCCTTCATGTACCCAAAAATGTGTTCCAAGAGGACTCACTCACAGTTTTTCCAAGGAGGCCAGTGGAGCTGAGCAGTCTATGGTTTCCTAGATCATCCTTTTGGCAGATGGGTGCAATATTTGCTTTCCATTGTAGTGGACTTTCCATGCTCTCTGTGACCTTTCAAAGGTAGGAGAACAGCCTTGCAAAGATATCAGGCAGTTTTCTCAGCATCCTCGGGTGCAGCCCATCTGGCCCTATGGACTTGTATGGGTGAAGATCTCCCAGCTGATCCCTGACTCAATCTTCATCCACTGTTGGTGTTCTCCTCCCTGAACCCTTCCTGAGTATAGAGATCTGAGAGACCTTATTAGCAAAGACTGAAACAAAGAAGGTACTGAGCACCTCAGCCTTATCTGTGTTACTCCAGCCATGTTATTAAATCCCTCACGCCATTCAGCAACAGGACCACTTTTTCCTTGTTCAGTCTTTTACCGCTCACAAAGTCATAAAAGCTCTTCTTGTTGACCTTGATCCCTTGCAAGCATCAACTCCAGGTGAGCTTTGGCTTTCCAAAAAACCATTCCTACATGCCTGGCCAGTGTTTGTGGATTCTTCCTTTGTACCCCACACCTGCTTCTACCTCCCATATACTGCAGTAGGACTAGGGTGCAGCCATGAGTTTCCTGTAAAGGCAAGACAGCCTCCTGATAGACCTACCTGCACTCCTGGACTGTTCTTGCATTTGGAAGACACTGTTCTTAATGAACTGCTAACCTTAATGAAGTCCTTTATTCTTCAGAGCTGCCCCCCAGGGATTCCACCCCTACCCATTTTCCGCATAACCCCCAAGGTCTGCTCTCACTGCCTTCCTCACTCTTCTCAGATTTTTGAGAAGTATTTCCAGTATTACACAGACACAAATGCTGGCACTGCCACTGCTTATTACAAGACTCAGTATAGTGCACAATTCAGAACTGATCAGACAGACAAGAGTTAATTATCTCACAATTCTTGTTGCTAGAGTAACAGCACTACTTTTCTATTTATTTGTATCATCTGTTCCAGGAAAGACACTGAGGCAGTCTTCTATCTGAAGAAGTTCACAGTACAATGAGCAAACCGTCAAGATTAATTCTGGATGCGTTAGAACTAGTACTAAATTTATTATAGCCCAACATAAAGGAATTTGGAACTTCTCTCTCCTGCCTTTCACCTGTTCACTAGGGAGTGAGGGGAATTATTTGAAAATGGTAATTAGAGAAGCTTGTGGGAGCTTCTAAGACAGAGCCAAGGAAAAGTGAGGGAACAGAGATAATACGGGGTTAGACTAATAAAAGTGTTTGCCAATTTCTTCATTTTCCTGAATCATTGCAATAAAAATTAATTGGCAGCTCATTCTAGGGTGGAAGTGAGAGATGCTAATGTCTTCTGCAGAAGACATCAAGAGAGCAGAAACTAGATAACAAACTTGTTATTCCCCTGCCCCACTACAGTACATTTACTCTGCCAAATGGAAAGATGTTGAAGCCTTTGCAGTCAGCTGCATATACCTCTATCTATCAACCAGAAATTAAAAGCTCAGTTTCACATATATACTTGAGTCACTTAACGTTTGGGGAAAGTTTGAAATTCTTGCTAGAGGAAAGCATTAGCACTTTTTAATTCAACTAACAGGTCAAAAAGCACAGTCCCTCTGTATCAAATATGTAGGCTTTTTAAAAGATATCAGAACAGAAAACCACCGCTATTTTGCAAGGAAATACAGACAGGACTTCCCTGAATACAGGTTTTCACTCATCCAACACAAATTTTTATTCAGAAGAATCTGACGTTCAGCACACCACCATCTGACTGTGATGGCTCAAGACCTAGAGTACCTGAAATGGAAGCAAGTTTTCTATTTGGGTATGATTCAGCATGGAGCTCACCCTAGGTAGCTGACAAAGAACACACCCAGTGGAATGAATATCAACTGTGCCATTTGATCAATGTCCTGGTTTCCCACCATCTGACTGTGATGGCTCAAGACCTAGAGTACCTGAAATGGAAGCAAGTTTTCTATTTGGGTATGATTCAGCATGGAGCTCACCCTAGGTAGCTGACAAAGAACACACCCAGTGGAATGAATATCAACTGTGCCATTTGATCAATGTCCTGGTTTCGGCAGGGATAGAGTTAATTTCCTTCCTAGTAGCTGGTACAGCGCTGTGTGTTGGATTTAGGGTGAGAACAAAGTTGATAACACACTGTTGTTTTAGTTGTTGCTAAGTAGTGCTTACACCAGTCAAGGACTTTCCAACTTCCCATGCTCTACCGACTGAGAAGGCTGGAGGTGCACAAGAAGCTGGGAGGGGGCACAGCCAGGACAGCTGACCCAAACTGGCCAACGGGATATTCCATACCATGTGACGTCATGCTCAATATATAAAGCTGGGGGAAGAAGAAGGAAAGGGGGGGACGTTCGGAGTGATGGCGTTTGTCTTCCCAAGTAACCATTACGCGTGATGGAGCCCTGCTGTCCTGGGGATGGCTGAACACCTGCCTGCCCATGGGAAGGAGTGAATGAATTCCTTGTTTTGCTTTGCTTGTGTGCACGGCTTTTGCTTTACCTATTAAACTGTCTTTATCTCAACCCACGAGTTTTCTCACTTTTACCCTTCCAATTCTCTCCCCCATCCCACTGCGGGGGGAGTGAGCGAGCGGCTGGGTGGTGCTCAGTTGCCAACTGAGGTTAAACCA
>NW_008824791.1:4677280-4685663 GCF_000699105.1 Pygoscelis adeliae
CTTTTTTCCGATTCTCTCCCCCATCCCACCGAGGGGGAGCGAGCAAACGGCTGCGTGGTGCTGGGTTAAACCACGACACTGACATATTGCTAAAAACGTAATAAAGATTAATCTCACTCTAGACACAGCAAACACACTCTGATATCTTAACTAGTTATAATGCAGATCCTGAAACCGGCACAAGTGTTGAGCCTACAGGCCTCAGGAGTAAAGAGATTACCAGGCTTCCCTTCCCACACGTCACTTACTGTCCAGCTTGTTTTCTCTCACTTGGGAGGTGAGAAGGCAGAGTTGCTCTTCACATGAGGGAGCAGCTGCAATGCACAGAGCTCCGCCTGCAGATGGACAGTGAGCCGGTCGGGAGCTCACAGGTCAGGAACAGAAGGCAGACCAACACGGGTGACATTCTAGCGGGTGTCTGCTGTAGACAGCCTTCTCAGGAAGAAGTACATGAAGCCTTCTTCAGACAACTGGAAGAAGCCTGACGCTCCTATAACAACTGATTGAGGAGTCAAGGAGGGGAGGCGCTCTCTGCTGGGCCTCATGCTCACAAAC
This sequence comes from Pygoscelis adeliae, assembly GCF_000699105.1. Lineage (NCBI taxonomy): Eukaryota > Metazoa > Chordata > Aves > Sphenisciformes > Spheniscidae > Pygoscelis > Pygoscelis adeliae. The sequence goes on from NW_008824791.1 coordinate 4,677,836, forward strand.
AAGAAAGAACTGGTCGGGGATGTGAACGCTGGGGGGCAAACCTGGCTTCAGTAACCGTCAAACAGTGGAATTTGGGACCCTAAGAGGAAGGAAAAAAGCAAAAAGCTCCTAGGACCATAACCCTGGAGCTCAGGAAGGCAGTCTTTGGCCTGTTAGCCCATAGACTAGCCCAGCAAACTTGTCACCACAGTCCATTGTGTTTTCATGACCCTTAGACAACTGTTCTCCTAGCCAAAACCTTTATAGTAGAGAGTGGCAACGTACGATTCACCTACTTACTTGTATAACAAGAACAAAAATACTTACTAACTTTCTAATCCGTATGCAAAGCCAGGATTACTTTTACCCATTACTGTCACAGGCCTGAGTAAGTTACACTAATAGGAGGGCAGAAGGTCGCGTCTGATAGAATCTGTTAGATGTCTCCTTTACAAAAACAGCTCTTTAGACAGTTCAATTTGTATGGTACCTATACACCCATATGCAGAGAGTATTAAGTTAGTTACTTTTTACCATCTGGACAGTACATGTTTAAAGCTCGCAGGCTGCATCACACAAACTCTGCTCAAGAGCCATTCTGCCTTTACTTGGTTTTATTTCCCTTTGAGAATTTTTCCATGCAAGTGGAGAGAATTTTCTTCTGATTTTGACCACAGTTTGTGCCTTACCATTACTATTCCTTGCACTTAAGAAGTGTGCTAAGGTTATAAGTCACCATCTTTCCCTCATCTTTACTTTTCTGTTAAAGGAGATGCATTACTGTATTGTGTTTATTAAGCAGAATTTATTTTTCAAAGGAATCAAACGGAGTTTCAAATGGCAAAACAGCCAGGGAAGCAGAGCTCCAAAATGAAAGAATTTTCTATCATCCTCCTATAGCTGTTAGAGATCCCCCTCCATATATGGAGAATAACAGTATTAAGTGGGCTACATCAAGTTAGTGTACTCATTCTCATTATATAGATCTTACAGTTTTCACTACAAAAAACACCACAGGTTGTTGGTTATTACAGTAAGACAGTTACTGCCCTAGTTAACAGCCCACTGCCTACAGCATGTAACCACATCTTCTACAGCTTACGTACTATTTTCAGTTACAGGTGATAAGGTATAGACATGCCACAGAACCCTAACTCTGTATTTCTCCATTTCTGCTCAGATTCTTTATCTCAGTCTTGAAGATATATAATACCTTAAGCATCGTAGCAAATGCTTTTAGGTTCGTGTATCTACATTGATACTGAATAAATATTTTAATAATAATGAATTCTCTTCTTCGTAAAAACTGAAACATGAAACTTTTATTGCCACACTGACCTCTGAAAATAATTCAAAGATTACAGTTCTGTGTGTTTTGAAATGATAATGCAGCAATGGCTGTCAGTTAAGAAACTTAAAACTTTAACAACTCTATTCCAATGCAGAGAAGCCTTTACCACTACTAAATAGACACTAAAAACTCTGTTACAACATTCCCAGATGCTTCATTGGTAAATCTCAGTCTTCGAGGTTTATTGTCTCTTATCTGGTGAAATTTAGCAGGTAGAACAACAGCCTCAAAGGAAGGAAATACAGACTAATTCAAGAAAATTCAGTGATAAGCAAACTGTTTGGTAAGAGGCATGAAAATGATGCAGTCATCCTGCAATACTGGAAGAAGCTTACATATACAGTTTAATACAGCAACAGGTTTCCAACTAAACCAGCAATTGGCCTTTTTTGACATACTGATCAGCATGCTCGAGTTTATTCATAAATGCGTTGACCTCTTATTTTGGTTGGGTTTTGGGCTTTGTTTGGATCCATTTGGTTTTGGTATTTTGTTTGTTTTCCTATTGTCCAAAAGAATGAACTACCTCATTTTAAGTTTCGGTTCCTACAAGGAATGAAATAAATATCTTCTCACAATTCGTTGCTATGGAAGTAGTATTTCACAACTGGACCTCTGTTGGAACAAAATGTAGAAACAACTAAAAATAAAAAGCTCTTATTTCTGAGAATCAGTTGCTCAAAGACACATGGACTAAGGATGAGGCTTAGACAACAGACAACTTTTTAGGGACTAGTCCAAGACTTGTACCTCCATAAAATGGAACACCTAACTTCCTAGTGATACGTCAGACAGTCTCCCAGTTTTTATGTGCCCTCAAATAATTATGGCTAGTATCTACCCAGCCTGACTAAACTTGTGAAATTATATCTGCAGATTAATATATCAGTTAGAATTTGATATTCCTTGCAAAAAAACCCCGTAACACCTACACTCCTCTTCAGTCTGTAAGTTTGAGGGACATGCATTTTTTAAACAGAAAACTGATACCAAGGAAAAAACAGTATCTATGTTGTACTTGTTCCTGATGTATATAGTCTGTGCCTCTAAAAGAACATTAATAGATGGATAAATTTGCCACCACATTTCTTTTAAGACATACAAAGTCTGCTTTTTTGTCTTGAATGACCACTCAAATTCTTCATGGCTGGAACTGACAGATTACGAGCAAACCTTCAAGACTGTTACACCTTTAATTTCCCTAGTGCAGACCTTCATACCTCCAATACTCCCCCTCCCATCACTTTTTGGGGAGAGACTGCTATGCACTGAAATTCTATCTTCCACATGCAGAAGAGGGGAAGGAGATTATTAAAGAAGAAATAAAGCACTTGTTTAAAGTCACATTGGCCACTAAAGAGTTCTTCTAAGCCAATGATATTGACTAATCGATCCCGAATTTGCACTCCATCCATTAGGAAACAGAACTAGTATGGCATATATTTTTAAAGAGAGGGTGCAACTGTCAGGTCCCTTCAAAATAAGTCTTCCTGTAGATAATAAACAAGATTTTCGTCTTCTTTAAATCCAGTCAATAGTTTTATCATTCCATCAAGAACTTGAACTGCCTAGGGTTGCACATAGGATGAAAAACTACAGTCTGGAGAAACTGCTGATTATCTTAAGGAAACAAGGAAAATCAGAATTTACAGCTGTCCCGGATGTAAAAAAGATTTTCAATTACTGAAAGACTTGGATAGATCAGATGCACTTTTCAGCAATCGAGTAATTCCTCTTCCTCGCATGGTACTTGTTCCATAAAGGGAAGTCTTCACACCACATGGAGAATCACCTATTAAATTAAATACAGTTTGCAAATCAAATCAGCCTTTAAAGCTTGCATAAATTAATGGAATTGTTCTTCATATGCTGTGGAGCTGAACCTATTCAATAGCTCTAATACAAAAAGTCAGAGACAGGGGTTGTGTCCTCTATAAACACCAAGACCATAAGATCTCATGATTTTTAATTGGAACAGTTTCAGAGTTTAGTTCAGCATGTATTTTACATGCAAGAAAAAAAGCTGCAAACTCAGAATTCTTAGTTATTTGTTTGCAAACTTGATTCTGTTCCTCTGAAGATTGGCCATGAACTGCCCAGACGAATTGAGCTCACGTGCCTTCTACTAAAAAAATTTCATCTCCAAAAAGACAACTTTAAATGAGCAGTGTTTATAAACTGCGTTATAACAGAATACTTGCAACAAGCACCAGCTGAGTCTGCACATATAATGACTTAAGAGCAAGGAGAGTATTTCAAAGATGGCCCTGCCTCAAAGCACCTAAGCATATGATAATAGACTTCATGTAGCAGAAAAATAAGGGGGTATAAATCAGAGAGCAACATTTATAAGAAAAACTAAATTTTGAGACACCTTTTTGACCATAAGATTGTGTCAAGTAAAAAAAGGGCAGCTCTTTATGTTTATGTCTTCAGAAATTCAGTGAAATCCATATGCAGGAATAAGCGCAGCTCACGCAGAGTTGTTTAAGCTTTATGTCACTGACAGGCAACATCTAAGCCCAGAAATTTGAAAAAGCAGCAATTGGATTAAGTTTAAATATCTCTTTCCCCTTACAAATGCGAAAGTTTCAAACTCACAATGAGAAGGGACAAACTCTTGATCCTGACTTGGAGAAGCGAAATGTCTGTCACATCCAGAACCCTCAGCCTTCATTTTCTGTATGAAGAAATAAACATTCAAAATTATATACATGTCTTCTAAAATGCAGTATACACAACTATCCATGAAACCTAGAAATTATGGTCAAAAATCACAGGAAATGACCCAGCTAGTGATTATTTTTTTTCCACCAGTCTGCCCAATATATGTCACAAAAGACAGCATCCAAAGAGAAAACAGCTAACCTGAAATAGGCAAGTTTGAACACTTGAGTCAACTAGAAATAAAACAGGATACCAGTTTAAAGAATCTGACCTGAAAACGTCCAGCATCCAGTATCACCATCTTGGTATTTGTGCTTCCACCATAATCAGAGTCTTGAACAGGTAGGTGAGCTGCTGTCAGTGAGACTCCATACACACTAGCTAAAGATTTACTGATGCAGTAACTTGACCGAGAAAAAAAGAAAACAAGGAAAGTTTGGCTAAGAGGCCTGTAATGCTTGTGTACAGAAGCACAGCATTTTTAGTTCTTCAACTGGCAAACAAAGCAACCACAGTCTGAGATGCACAGAGCAGAGGACAGAAGGACATTATTGCAGCAGCTAGTTACCCTGCATCCTTCCAAGACCACCAGCCTATTCTACAACTACACATGAAATTAAAACAACTGCTTCCCCACACTATCAAATGCAGCCACTCAGAAGTGTGAAAAGCAACATTTTTTGCAAGGCATAGCAGTCCACAACAAGAGTTTTTTAAATGAAAGACTATTCATTATTACCTCTCTCAAAGTGCTGCTACTACTGACTGATATCTTAAACAGCATTTCCTTGTTTCCCAACTGTTTACTTTCCCCTTCCCCACACCAAAAAGATTACAGAACTTTATGTATGTACATTATATGTAAGGCAGTATAAAAGTTTCCAAAGTAAAGATATACTAGAATATACTGAGAATTTCTCACCAAATACAGGTACACTAAACCTCTGAAGAAAACCAGTGAATTCCAATGTAATTAACACTTCTCTCAACTCTCCAATAGTAAGTGGAGGTAGTGAAAGGATGACTACAGAGTGATGGACATTACTATCACAGAAATTACATTGAAGTGCTAAGACTTACAGCATAGTGCTAAGCCATACAAACAACAATGAAAGTTACAAATAGAACAAAATCTTGGGGGTGGAGGGAATAAATAAAACTCAAGGTCTAGAACTATAGTGCTCCAGGCAGTCAGAGAAGCCAGAGCCAAAAACGTGCATCTAACACAAAATAAGAAGTCATCATACTGGAGATAACTCCTTAGCAATACTCACGCAATTTTCTTACAGGATGCCAAAGCACAGCAGAGTATATCATTCTCTTCATGCCACTTGCACCTACAGGAAATGAAGTTCAGGCTTATTTCAGAAGCATCTACATTGTTAATCAACATGAATAGTTGGTCTGGTCAGAAGGAACAGGAACAAATATTAAAGGTGTTATCTTTTTGTCTCAGTGACCATATAGTACCTTTAAAATTTCACAGAGGACCAGCGTTCAATAACTAAGCTCTAAGTGGTTTACACAGAGTTAAAAGGCATGCTTAACAGGCACCCTGCTTCATGCTGAGGTGGAGGGAAGAAAGAAAAGAGAATCCTAAGAGGCAAATGGAATTTAAAGGTAACAATTTGAAGTTTCCCATTAATACAAAATAGTTCCTCTTAGTATAAGCATCCCCACTTTCCTCTCCGAATGTGTGTTTTAAAGTACATTTTTCCATTTTTGTTAAGGTCTCCCTCTAGTGTGAAGATACTCATGGAAATGGAAAACTGCCTGACTATAAAAAGATAAAGTGACACTGATTATCCCAATGGATCTTAAAATCCATACTGAAAGCAGACTTCCAAGAATAATTTTTTTTTTTTTTAAAAGATCTACTAAAATTTAAGATCAAATTATTGGTTCTTACTTAAAACAGTAGCACAGGAAAAGCTAAAGTATATTTCTAAGTTAATTGCATCATCACTAAATATTCCCCTGCAACACCACAAGCTACATACCACTTCTTTGTACAAACACAGAAGAATCTGAAAGCAGGAAAAGCTTTACCATTCAAGACACATAGGGAAAAAAAACCACAAGGAAAAATCCTACAAAGTAAATAGAATTCCAGATGTGTAATAAAGAACATTCATTCTGGAAGAAAAAAGATAGGATCTAGCTTAATGCTTATGCTTGAGAACTTGATTTATACCACTGGCAAACCTACCTTGTTCCTCATCACAGTAGCAGCATGAGGCATTTGATGTATAGCAACAGCCAGGTCCCATCCAAATTACACTTCTAAGAGAGTCTGAATCTTCTCACTTCTATGATTTCCAGTTAAATACCACAATATATTTTATTTCCATTTTTACTCCCTCCTTTAAATTAGGCCTCAGACTCAGCATTAAAAAGCCATCTATCTTTACACTTCTTTTGGGAAAGTATTTTTCATTTCCAGTTGTACTCATGATGTGACAAGAAGCATTTCTGATTAGAAGGCTTGCAGAACATTCTAGCCTAGCAGCGTATAAGCTGTATGTAGGGCACCAAGACGCGTCAGGTTAATACATGTTTCCACAAAGAATAACCCAACATACCTGGTATTACTGGAGAAATCCCACAGGAAGACATCCAATTCTCTACACACCCAAGTCTTGGATGGCTCCTTTTGGTATTTCTTCTGGTACAGTTCTATTACCAGGTCTTCTACTGCAAGAAGCTCCAGATGGCTCTCAATGCCTATTGCTCAGAGAAAATCCAGGTCAGGAGAACAAAAGAGTCAGTGAATATTCTGCCCAGCTCACTTCTCAGTCAGTCCCTGTTCATTGCCCAGCCTCTTACCAGAGCACCAAAGCTCTTGTAAACCTTAACAAGTTATTCCACCAGTGTTTTTAATAAAACCTGGCTTCCTAGCAAAGTGGGTCATCCTATATTCTCATAATTGTCTCCACTTCAGTAATTATGTATCCTACTTGTGGGCCATCTCTCCTCAGAAGCTGTCAGTTTTCCCATGTGTTACCATACGCTCACCTTCACAGTAATCTCACTGCCTCCAATGCTCCCTTAACTGGCTGAGCAAGAAACAGCGTATGTTATTCTACGGATGTGCTCACTAGCCAGTTAGCTGATCATGCTGTTGTTTTACTGTCACTGATGGGGAGGAAAAGAAGAGGGAGAAGCACGCAAAGTAGTTCTAGCTATCAGTACCAGCTTTTATGAAGCCTTTGAGACCTGAAGATTTTCAGACAAATACAGCTGTCCATGATTACATAACCCTTCTTTCTTAGGGGATGGGGGAGCGGAAAAGCCAAAAATGATCCATTTCCCACCTGTTATGCTAGCCATTCGATTGAGACACCAGTTAATTCGGAATCTGTCATTAGACTAGAAGAAAGAAAATTTCAGTGACATTGAAGGAGTATATAAATCTGACATCTGCAAGACTTCCGACTACATCTGAAAGAGACATCTCCAAAACAAAATTCAGTATTTGTGGGACTGAATGTACACTCTTCCTGAAAATCATCTTGAAGAGGAACCAAATGCCATGGAGGCTTTCCAACCAAATCCCAGGAGAAATTTTGGACTAATGTTTGGGGACAGGTTAAAGCTTAACCCATACTACAGCTACCTCCATTAAGTGCTCTGAGATTTTTTTCATGCATATTTCTTCAGAGCCCTACATTTATGGATGAAGCCCAAGGTCTTGACCCTCCCCGCCTTTTTAAGGATTAACATTAGGCTTGAATGGAATCAAAATGTAATATAGCCGTCATGAAGCTTAAACGCCTCTGAATCCTAACGTTTTGTTTTGCTTATTGGCAAATGAAACTTGAGCAAAAATTA
>NW_008824791.1:4685707-4692865 GCF_000699105.1 Pygoscelis adeliae
GTCATAAAAATGTAAAAACATTCCTTAGAAAAGCAGGACTGTGTGACTATTATTCAGCACAATCAATTTAAGTCAATCTTAAAAGCCCTTAACCTAAGTCAAAACAATGTCAGAGACCAAGTGAAATGTTCATCAGTAGACTAGAGTCAGAAGTGCAGGTTGAAAATAAGAAGGCAGAAAATTAGGTCTCTGCTTTATGAAAAGGTTAGCTTCTAGGGGCCATTTCTTCCTGCATGGAACTGGGAAACTTTGGAAAAGAGTGCCTTTTCCCACTCATTTACACACTGATTAGGTTTTAGAGTGAAGTATCTCCTTAGTCATCCAACAGAAGTGAAACTAGAGGTTTTGATTTAGAGCATCTTACTTTGACCTTGACCATACCCTGCAGTAAAAGTGAGGCCGAACACCGGTGGCTGGCTGGACAAACTCAAGAAGTTCCCGTAAGACAACTGCGTAACAGGTACGTGAAAGATGAAATCCAGAAACAGGGATCTTATGAGTAGCATCACCTAATGAAGGGGGGGCGGGGCAGAAAAAAAACCCCCAAGTTATGAGAAGTCCTGTTTCCTTAAATGATACAGTACCCCCCCTCCTTTGTATCTTTTTATATACATATATGTATACACACAAACACACACATCTCTTCTCTACAGAGAGCATTGGTAATTAAGCTATCAAAACCTTGCTTCCTTCAGCAGAAGGCTGGCGGGTCTGGGCTGTGAGCAAACATGCAAACACACACACACACACTTACCCCTTTTAAAAGGCCATTATCTAAGTATTTGACATAGCAAAACACGGGCCAAGTTTGTTCCCTCCGTACACAAGGGGAGGAAGTGTCCTAATAGAAACAAACTGGAATCTATAAACATTACTTGAGTCACAAGGGAAACAAGGCAGGCTAAACCAGAGACAATAACGGTATAAATACTTTAACTTTGTCGATATATGTAAAGCTGCAAAACACAACTTTTAAATACAAACTAGTATCTTTGAGTTACCCTATTATGAATTAGCACTTCATGCTGAAGATATACACAAGGACCACAAGGGAAGGACACTCTGCTCAGATGGGCTTGAAAGCATTTAAAGCCATAAAAAGTTGGCCCATTTAAGAAGAACATACTGCAGTTATTACTGAATTAAAATAGGAAGACAATACAAATAACTCTGCCATTGACAAAACCATTTTGGGTGAAGTGCTCTGCCATTTGTGGGTACAAGAAACATATAAAAGGTGACTGCGACAAGCTGCTCTGTCACTCCTTTCTCTTCGAAACTTGACAAGTTCCCAGAAGGAGAAACCGTAGACTTACAAAACATTTGGATACGGATCATATAAGCTGAGTCTAAAACTGTACACCTCTGCATACCATTCTCTTTCCTCACTGATACTCACTAGCAGCCTGGCAGTGGTACCGAAAACCACGTGGTGGTACTTCTGCAGAAGAGCAAGGGAGATGGGAGAAAAAGAACAATCATCATCCAACATCCACAATGACAGATCCTTAACTCTCAACTATACACCACAGTTTCAGGTACAGAAATGAACAGCTTCATCTTCCCTTGCGGCCTTGTACAAGTGCCACAACTATTTTTGAAAAAGTTACTTTTAGTTATATGTATTTTAAAAAAACAAAAGCATATTGTATAGCGTGTGCATGTTTAGGTCCAACCAAGACAAACATTCATTGGCATGAAATATAGAACACAAACATCTGAAGGTCCTCCTGGATTTATTCTATGCTCTTCGAAGCTTCACGCAGTTCTGACACTTAAGTCCGTCTCTTCAGAAACAATCAGCACTGTTCCGATATTTTAAGAAGTCAAACCACTTATAGTCAAAGAAATAAACCTGTCTTAATACCAGAATTCTAATCCGGGCAGCAGTAAGTGACACTAGAAAGCCTCCCTCTAACCCCAAAGCAAGATGAACTACTTGTCTCCCTTCCTTGGAACTCACCTGGATCTATGAAGTGATGGAAATCAGCCATTATGCCATCCTGTAGGGAGTACTTGACACACCCAATCTCGCAAGGAAGGAAGCGCTGTTCACAGTGGGATGGCAGCTTGCCATGGCTGTAAATGTTCAGGAAGTAGAATACGTCTGCGACCACAGCTGAAAGAAAAAAAAAAATTTTTTTCAGAAGAGCTATCAGAGGTTACAGCATGCCACCCTGGCCTCACCTCATCCAGTGAAAGCTTCGGTGCGCTTTATCATATGAGTGAGTGAAGTAGGGTAATGACCAGGTAAAACACACAGATCCTTCTCTGCATCTGAGATGATGAGGTAACTAATACTTATGCAAGAGTCAGGCATATCAGTAGTCCTGGTTCACCTTCAACAGATACTACCGTGTGTAGAGATCAGGGTAAAAAAACCCAAAATAAAAGCAATTAAAAAAAATAAAATCAACACTCTTGTGAGTTTGGGGTTTAAGAGGCCTGGAATCCAACAGGAACTACTATTGCTTTTTATGATAGGTCTCTTCACCCTTTAGGAAAATAAGGTTAGAAAAAAAAAAATTAGTAATTGCAAAGCAGTCTCACAAGCTCAATTCAGTAACTTACACAAGTTAAATGAGCTGGTAATAATCTTCTGGGGTAAGAGGAGATGAGGAGTCTGCTAATTAAAAGGATCGCTTCTCCTCTGCTAAATGAGCTTCCAAAGAAGGTGGCAAGAATACCCAAGGCAAATGTTAAGAAATAAATTTGTCGTTTACTAATCTAAAAAGTATGCAACTTTGAAAAATATTTCACAATACACCTTAATCCTTCCCTTCGTGAAGGTCACATAACGTTCTCACTGAAGTTTAAGGTAGCTTAATCCTTACCCTTAAGTACTGCCCCTCATGAAAAAATCCTTCTTGTTCTACTAAATAATAGAGATGTATAACTGTTTTTACACAGAAATGATGCTAAATGCCATAAAGTCCGGCATACAACACCAGTTGTCCTAAGCTTGAATGCTGGTGCTCTCTTACACGGGTCTTAAACTCTACAAGCCGCGGGGTCATAGGAAAGATACCTCTCCTACCTGAGTTTGAACTGCTTTCCTTATGAAAAAATGGATACAGCTACAGGGAACCATACAGGACTTTTACTGAGCAATATTAAGGAGCAGCATCATAAAATGCATCTCAGTTATCCCTTATCATTATCCTTCTCATTCAGTTTAAAGATCAATTGTGTCAGCTCAAGCCACCATGATCAACCTGATCAAATCTGCATCACAATGACAGGGGAGCATGACCTCTGGCAGCGAGGATGCTAACAGGTATTACACTTTTTATGGAGCTATCCTTTCCTGCCCCTCTATAACCATGACAACATGAAAATAGTTCGAGAGACTTGTTAGGTAAAAGGCTTGAGCTGAAACTTAACCACACAGCAAATACAGCTTATATTAACTAGTTGCTTAACTTATCTTGTAAGCATTACCATTTATCATTTTTCAGAATAATGTAGTATTCACGGAGAAAAGATTACAGATGTGTTCATTACTCAGTTCTAAACAAAACATGCTTTTGAAGAGGGGGTACAGATAAGAAAGGTTTCGTTTTCAAGAGTTCTTTCAATAAAGAAGCAGACCAGGACATTGTAAAAGCACTGACAAAGTACATATCCCCTCTTTTATTCTCCCAAAGAGGCCAGGTCATTGTTTTATTTAACACCTCTACCATACGAATTTTGAACTTTGATATCTAACAACTCTTCACCCTTTAAAATCGGTAAAAGTATTCTTTTATGCTGAACTTGGATTAGGCCTTGTAAATCATAAATGTAGGAGTTGATGAATTACCTTTTTCTTAAAAACCTTGAAATAATTGTAAAGAAACTATTAGTGGCTACACTCCCATCAAGCTAAGAAACAGAGAATAGAATTATTGGGGGGAGGGACACGGGACATTTGCACTGACTTACCTCTATACTACAAGAGACCTTTTCACAGCAGTAGACCATTAGTTTAAAACAAAGAAACAGTTGACACAGATGCCTATTAGCAAAACATAAACAGCCTTTGCATAGGTACCATTGAGAATATTTATAAAGGGCAAGCTTTTATCTACTAGGATCAATTTTTTAAGACTACTATACCCTGATCATTCTTCCAAGACGTAGCAGAGACATCTGGAAGAGAAGTAACACTGGGCATCTTTGTGGTCAGACAAGGACGAACTGGATGAGCCAGATTACACGTCTGGAAAAGATGAGAAAGTTAAAAAAAAAATCAAAAGAGTCTACTAACCCCCAATAAGTCCTTCACCTCACTGTATTAGAGGAACATACGATGTCCACTAACAGTTATGGTTAGGTGGAACAAGTCTGCAGTTTATATACAAGTGCCTGTGTACTTGCAGACCCGGAAGGCAAGATTTCTCTTCTAACAAAAAGAGATAGGTATCTTAGTACCTTCGTCAACTCACTACAACTTAGAAGAACTACAGCTAAATTTACAAAATATAATTAAAAAAAAAAAAATTTGTAAGGTTCAACCACTTGTCACAGGTGAGGAACTTTTCAAATTGGAATTTCAAAACTTTTTCCATGAACTTTATGAAAGAGTTTGGCACGTGCGTTAGTTGCCTTTGACTAGGAATGGAATTCATGAAAAGCTGATAAAGCCTCAAGGAAGTCATCAGATTGCTCTGGCACAGAGCAAGTAAGAGGGGCGCATATGCCCATTAAGCATGCAAATCCATGCATGAACAATAAGCTTTTAACAGGACAGGAAGAGAAACCTGTCAGGCTTACACAATTCAATCATTCAAGACCCAAACTGGGAATAACATCCACATCCAGGTACACTAATTCCAGATGACCATCTTAGCTAAAGATCATTATCAGTTTGAACTATTTAAAATAAAATGAGGAATTAGTCCCATCCAAGTAAGCTTAGGTCATCTCCAAAAGATGACCAAGACCTTTCACTACACACATTAAGTGTGGCTGTCTGCGTACAGGGGTATGATTAATAAATTGAAATCACATACAATCTCATACATACACACTTCCCTATTTCCACTGACAGGCAATAAGGATGATGATCTTTATTGTGGTAAAGCAATTATTCCTTTCCCCGATTATAGCTTTCTAAAATGCTACCGCTTGTGGAAGGAAATACAGAAGCCTCCATTTATGACTTAGTTGCCATCTAATGTAGCTCTCCATTATATATGAAAATGGAGCTTCATTAATTACATACCCCTAGCCTGCTAAATAACACAATGATGATCACGCTCTAAACAGCTCTTTCCCATACAGGCAGGTCCCCAAAATGAGAAAACATTGCCTAACATCTCCCTACTAGTCTAGATTGACTAAATTAACTAATCCAGATTTACCAGTTACTCCAAACTATGATCATCCTGTCATTCTCTCTAGCATCATTTAAGTGGTTTAAAGTCCTAAAATTTACCCTCACCAGTAATTTGCAGTTCATAGTCAGTATCTAGTAATATGGGATGAAGTAGTAAATGCAGTATTACCCATTTACTCAGTCAGGCTCTTTGCTTTGACACACAAGTTTTTACACTGCCAACCAAGACTGGAATAAAATAAGCTTTCTGACACCTCACATAACTCAAACTCCAAAGCAAACTATGCTTCAGGGAACTGCTGGGAGGGGGAAAGAGACAGACAGAAGGAGGAAAAAAAAAAAAGGGACACCCCCTCCCCCCCCTTTTCAAGACAGTAAATAGTAGAAGGGATCTGTTTAGCACTATTTCTGACCACAACCACATTCAGCTTAACATAACTGCTTACTTCTACATTGTGGGATTTTGTTCTCCACCATAGCATTACTATTCTCTCCATAATTAAACCAATCTAAAAATAATGGCAAGGTATAGTTATTCCTTTTGTGTGTAGGTTGCAACACTTCATTGACCTGGTCCTCCACACAGCCACTAGAAAATACCAAATCAGCTGTGTATAAGATGTGGTTTCAGGGTGTCAGATAAGAACCACCTAAATTAAGGACATCCACGAAGTAAAAGCAATGTGAACCTATGACCAGCAGTCATACCAATCTACAGTATTATAAATAAAAAAAAACCATTTTAAGTCAGTCACTGCAAAATACTGTTAAACAGAAAACTAAGTTGTTAGAGAACTACATTATACTTGGTAAAAGAGCCCAAAGGAACAAGCTGTGCTGGTTTAAAATGGTATAGAGTATCTCGCCTTCAATTCAAACCAGCACAATTTTCTGCATAACCTTCATAATGGTACGGACTACTACAGCAACCATAACCTCTAGAGGATGGAGGCTATGGAGAGCAGGTGATCTTCCATAGCGTCATAGCTGACCAAACCCCAACACCACTTACTCCCCCTCTTATTTAGCTACATCGAAGGGTGTTCCTTTCTCAGCATTTACCTCTTTCACTGTCTTCTGAGAGCGTTTCTTTTCATTCCACTTACGAGCCTTCTCTGTATATGCCATCTTTTCTTCCTTAGTCAGCAACTTGAAGGAAAGCAAACTGTTAAAAAAAAGTTTTTACTGCTTCCTTCTAGTAGTCCCATAAACCAACAAACTCGGTGTAAGAAATTAATTGTGCTTTTCCAAAGGACATTATCAATGCTTAGCAAGGACTGCCAACTGCTAACACTGACTCAAACATTTCCAGTAGCTTTCTCCTTAATGAAGTCATAAGCTTTGATTCAAGACACCTAGCAAGCACGTGCTTTTGGAGCATCTTCAGATGAGGGCCAACTAGCACTGCCCCACTGCAAACAAGAGGTCTTCTGAAACTTCTCTTGCCAGCCAGGGATGCCACTACCCATTGCACGCAAGCCAAAGCAGCTCCCCACAGCTGAGGGGAGGACAGCACAGCTCGTGCTTCTCAGCTAGAGCCAGCTGAGGCCACGTATTTGAACGGCTAGACATAGGGCTGCTGAGCCATCAGCTAGTTTACCCTCCAAGAAAGGTCACACTGACATTTTGTCCCCCACGCAACCTGCATAGGGGCACCACACAGATCCACCCGATGGGTGCTAGTTCCCCACTAGCAAGAGGCAGGTGAGCTGCTGTGAAACCCACTGCGGCTGGGGCAGGACCGCGCCGCAGACCTCCCCCCGCCCTCCGCCGCCATTAAGCTGCCTTCACCCAGGCCGTTGCCCCCCCCAGGAGGCCTGAGCGGCGCGCGGTATCTG
>NW_008824791.1:4693241-4703451 GCF_000699105.1 Pygoscelis adeliae
GCCGTTATCAGCCGCGGGCTGGGCGGTCCTTGCCCCGTCCACGCCTCCGGGTTTGAACCGTCAGCTCAAGGTGGGCCCTGAGGAGAGCGTGGCAGGGTTGTTTGTTGTTTGGGTTGTTTGGTTTGGGTTTGTTTTTTTTTTTTATGTTCTTTGGGTGCTGAAGGATAAGAAATACCCAATGGGAGCAATAGCTTGCACCAAGTTCTCATAGGCATTCAAAATGCAGGCTCCCCACCCTCACAAAATGGCAATGTACTGATTTTTCAAAATAAAAGGGTCATACTCCTCTATATCCTCTCACTCTGAATGATGTTATATACTAAGTTTGGCAAAATCCTTACAGAGAGTCACTACATTCATTTATGCAAATAGATACGTTCATATGTGTAAACAAAAAAAGGAACAGAAGAAGAAGAGACCAACTGGAATCCCATATCCAGAACACATCTGCTGGTATGTGGGACTTCTGAAGATACTCAGAGACCATTATTACTGGTTGCAGCTACTTCCTCTAGGCCAAACCAGGCACCCTACTGCACCTCGCTGTAGGGGTGGGCACTGGCTGGCAAGGCGCCTGCCCTGCAGCCTGCATGACCCCCCTTGGCTCCCAGCTGTCCTCTCCTTCTGGAGCAGCCTGGCTCCTGCTGCTCCCTGACAGCGAGCTCACCGGGAGCTGGTACTTCGTGAGACAAGAAGATCATGGTGATGTGCCTACTCTGACGCTTGAAGTAGCGCTCAGAGTGCTACCAGGACCTGGGGTCCTAGGTGAGAATAGGGGGTGACAGATAATGGGGGTAGGGGCCCAGGAGGTGCAGGAAGGAGTGGGGGAAGAGGTGAAGACCAACTTCAGTTAAGAGGCCTGGGTTTGGTTTTGAGGTATGTTGTAGCAAAGTGGAGGAGGTGAGAGGGCATGTGTGTGCTTGGAAAGGCAAACTTGCTTATTAAAAATAATTTGGGAGCTCATGTTACACAAAACTGAGGCTGCTGTCCAGACTCTCTTTTTGTGGTTTTGGATTGGGTTTTGTTGGGTTTTTTTCCTTTCCTCTATCTCATTGACATAATTGACACTTCCTTCACTGAGTTTGCATAGTGAGTCACAGTTCAGATAAGATAAAGGCTGGAAATAATCTGATCGCATCATCTTGATGGGCAGCACGAGTTGCTTCCCCTCTTAAGCTTTCTATTGATCTCTCTCAAAAACCAAATGATCTTCACTGGCCATAGCAAAAAAAGGAAATTAGCAGGGCAACAACCACAACTGGCTTTAAAACAGTTTAATCAATTTACAGAAAGAATTGTGAAATCTGGTTGCCTGCAACAGAGGACTCTATGTTTGACCTGAGACAGGGTTACTGAAGTGGCAGTGTTGGCATAGGTCCTGATTAAATTCTGGCCAGGTTTTGCTTGTCCCAGGCGTATGATGTCTCCCACATTCCTCACTGTTCCCCTTGTCTTTTGGGGGATCTCCTTCAGCATGCGGTTGCAGTTCCTGCAGAGCCTGCGTAGTGCAGCGGAACAAGAGCTAGCACACTGCTGCTCACGCAGCCATCTTCAGTGGAGTTACTCAGACAATCTCGATGAAAATGAATGGTGTAGCCCTGACTTGGAAGATTCTTTCCAATCCTCTATCCCAGAGTCCTCTTGAATTTACTGTAAACCTAGACACGAGGATAAAAGTGGTGATAAAACACCTCCATGCGTTTGAAAATCACTGGAAAACTCTGCCTCTTCCCCTCAGCCTAGCTGCTTTTTTCATCTTCTGGTTAGGTAATGTAAGTCTAGCTCCAAAGGAGGTAGCTGTTGTTTAGGCTTAAATCTTTGGCTTAGCTGATTATGTTTGTCACTGCTGGAACTGCTTGCAGGTAAGATCAGATCAGATTGCTCTTGCATCTCACTGGTGGCTGGTTTCTCTGAGGGTTAAAAAATTTGTGTAGTTTAGTCTTCTGGAGACTCTTCTGTCTTGCTCAAATCCAGTGAAACAGTTTGTTTTATGTTTGTGAACCACTTACTGAATTTGCTGTTAAACATACAGAAGGAGCCAATCACATTGTTAAAAACATATAAAATTGTCATGTAAAGTCAATGAGAACAGCTAAGTGTTTTTAAAGTCACTTTCACTGTTGTGGAAAATCATTTATATTCTGGTCTAGTGCCTGATACGTTAATGCTAAATCTCTGAGGAGAGACTGCAAGAAATAACTTGTATCTTGTAAATACAAACTTCCATACAGAGTCTAGTTTTTCAGGCAGAAAGGCGAGTATTTACTGTTATATTACTGTAAGAATTGTTGCTAGGAGTGCATCTATGCACATTTGTTTTACTTCACACCATGTTCTTTTCGCTTGTGTGCAGCTTTGGGACCCACCCTTTAGGAACCCTTCCTTTTAAAGAAATTCAGATAATGTGTGCATCAACTGTTTGAAAAACACAAGGCTCCAGTAATAGCTCTCCTAGGGCTAGAGGTGTGGTTGGAAAATAAAATTCATAAGCAGCGGAGAGAGAAAGCATTTTCCTACATGGGGTGGGGGGCAGAGAAAAAACAAGGAACGGATCATCTTCAGAGCACCATGTCATCAGTATTCTTCCCCAGGGCACTGGGAAGAGCCCAGTGTCTCTGAAAGAACTCGTCTTTTAACTCTTCGATTCTTTGCTGTTTAACTTAGCTGGCAAAGGAGTTCTCTGGACCATTTATACTGATTTGTGAATAACTTTTGTAGCACTGGGGCCATTCCAGTGGATAAAAGCAAGTGTTGTGCCAGTATTTATATATTACTTTTTTTTCTTTTTAAGCACTTAATTCAATTAAATGACTTGATATGCCAACTTAACTCCTAGGTACCTGGCCTTGGAAACCCAGCTCCAGAATTAGGGGCTTGTGCTTTCCCATCAATGCATGGAGTTTGTCAGATATCTCAGAATAGGGTCTCTGTACCCTAGTATTATGTAGAGAGAAAAAACTATCTGGAACTTTTCTGCCATGAATGCATTTTCATTCATTCAGGATTCATGGCTCTAATCTTCTTTCCAAGGTATGTCTTACAGTTGTTCCTCGGAAAGAATGAGCAATGTTATTCTAAAAAACATGGCAGTGACTACAGCTGCTGCTACCCACTTATCTGCTGGCCTGGGGCTACAGCACTTTCCCACAAAGGGAAATATTTGGTGTTTATTTTAGGGGAATTGGGCGAGATCCATCAGCCCAAGAGAGGGGAGGCTGACACAGCTCCATGTTCCCAGGTCCAACTGAAGCGAGGTTGAGCATGTTATTTCCAGTCTAACATGCCAGCTCCTCCTGTGGTCTCGCCATTGGAGATGCACCACCCGCTCTCTCTGCCTCCCACCCCCCGCCTCCCAGGGCACATCAGCCCATCACCAGCTAGTCCAGCTTGATGGTTACTAGTGCTCACACACTCACTCGCATGCTCGCTCCCCCTGGCACCACTGACTTAAGGGCTTCTGACCCCTGGTCCACTCTACCACTCACTTGGGTCTCTCCCACCAGCCGCTGGCACCCAGGCACACGGTGCCTGTGATCCCAGCCCCGCTTCTGGCACCCAGACCCTCACTCACTCCAGTTGCTAGCCCCATGGACACATGGGGGCCCCTACAACCCGTGGTCCCGCTCCAGTTGCTGGCACTTAAGTCGACTCACTCCGCTCTCTCCAGTCACTGTCACCCAGGCGCACGGGCTCTCCAACCCATGGCTTGACTAGAGGCTGGCACTCAGACCTCCATACACACGCAGACACCCAAAATAGAGAGTCCTTCACTCAGAAAAAGAGTTATAAAGGAATTTAATAAGAAGATAGGAACAGGGTGTGCTAAGCAGATGCAGGGCATGGCAGACAAGCACATGACCCAGCAAACTGCTCACACACAACTGGCCCTTTCTATTCCCTTATCCCTCTATTTTCCCACACTTGTTCCTTCCCAAATCACCTAGATCCCTCCCTTTCTTTGCCTTTGATTCCTCCCCTAAGCACCCCAGAAGAAGTCCTGTGCAATCCCGAAATGCTCTTCCCCTGCACCCCATAATGTGTCCTATATCAGTAGACTGCAACCCCCCTCAGTCCTAAAGTTGCTGTGGTGTTGACCCATCTTGATGGGCTTCATGCCTGCACCCTGGGGCTGAGGCTTCCCTGGGACAGCCGCGGGAGGGGCCTGGACAGGTTTTCCCTTTCTCTGAGTCCTTAATTTGGGTTCCTATCTGCCATTGTGTCCCTGTGCTCCTCTGGACTTGTGGAGATGGGCCTTTGATGGGCTGATCGCTCTTGTGATGGGTGTGGGAGGAGCCAGGGCAGAGTATTATTCGGGCTACCCCCATGCCATTGTCTCTCTGCACTCCTTTGTGGGTGTGTAGACAAGCTTTTATCACATAAGCTCACAGTTGATGTCTTTCTCAGCCTGGTTATGGAGGTTTTAAACCTACAGTTTCCCTGGAGAGTGATACAAAGCGGGAACTTTGCCTTTCCAGTCCAGGAATTATTGTTGTTTCATATGTAATGCATAAACATTTCAGGGATCAGAACCTGCAGGCTTCCTCTTCCCTGGGCGAATGATTTAACCAGTAAGCTATAGCTGTCAGCTTTCTCTTGGTCTCACTCCTTTTGACCTAATGAATCTTGGGCTTCTTTCTGAACAGTGCCACAACTGCAAAAGGAGTGGAGGGTGCCTTTCATCTCAGCTGTATGATTAAGGATGTAACTTTGAACACCTAGGAGTCAGGAGGCCTTTTTACAAAAGGCATGCCATATCCCCCTGCCTTGTTCCCTTTGCCTGCCTTTGCAGGCCTTTGCTGAGTGTTAGACCTATTGCGAATGTCCTGGGTCAGGCCTCACTGGTGATATCAGCATCTTTCTTCCAGGTTTCTGGGGGAGCTCAAGTGAGAGCTGCTATGCTGCTGTCTGCTCTTCAGAAATACTAGCGTTTGTGCTGGGAGTTGCAGTGCAGCAGGTCATGGGGCTGTGGGATGCATGGGACTTGCCGGGCAAGTGCTGTAACCCTGCTGACCAGCATGTTCCAGAACCACTAAACCTGTTACGAGGTACGTGGCAACCAGCTGGCCAGGTGTGGTACAGCTGCATCGCCTCTATGCCATAAATTTCAAATATCTTCAATGCCGTGGCTCCAGTGAAACCACCACTTTGTTCCAGTATCCTGGACAAATACCAGAAATCCTTAATATCTGATAAGACTAGTTTTTCAGGTGGAAAACAGGGACCTGGCTGCAACAACCCAGACATATGTAAGCCTTAGCTTGGGTGCTTGTTAGACATCTATGTGCTCAGGACTATCTGGGCATGCAGAGAAGGAAAATTGTAAGAGTGTAGTCGATGTTGACAATACATGTGTGCTTTCAGTCTCAAGTTGCTGCTGAATGAGGGGTTTTTAGATTGCAGTTCTAAATGTTAAGTACCAAAAATTTTCCAAAGTCTTGTTTTGGATCTGGCCCTAAGTAGGATGACCTGGGTAATTGTAGACCTGTCAGAGTGACATGGATCCCAGGCAAAAGAATAGAACCACTGATACAGGAGTTGCTTCAATAATGAATTAGAGAAAAGTAATGTAATTAATGCCAATCAGCATGGGTTTGCAGAAAATAGATTCTGTCACATTGGTTTGTAATTGCATCAAAAAGATATTAAGTGTGGTTACTAAAGGTAATGCATTCAGACGTGTGAGGCGTGTGACTTGACCACACAACACTAAATCAAGGAAGGAAATGCAATGATACAGAGACCATCCAGTCCCCAGTTAAAACATTAGCTTAGGATGTCTCAAAATGTAATTGTAAATGAGGAATTATAATTGCACATTTTCAGCAAGATCTTTCTTAGGTAATTTCTTGGCTGCATACTACTAAATATTTGTTGGTGCCTTTGAAGGAAACAGTCATCACAGATACTTGCAAATGATACAAAGATTGAGGGCATAGTTAATAACGTATGTGATAGAGTGCAATATCCACCAAAGAGGAGCTCCCCATGTGATGCTATGTCAAAAGGACTGGAAGTACTGTTTATCCCTGGAAGGATAAACAAAGAAATATTAAGCGGGAGTGATGATGCTGTAGTACTCCTGCTTTCATGCTTTTAGCAACTGTGCCTGGGATGCTTTCTCCAGATCTGGTGTTAGCTCAAGGATATAGCAAAATAACAGTCTGTTGAACTTCCAAAGAGAATGTTAAAGGGTGCTTTGATCATAGTCTGTCTTTACCTCTGTTCAGAAATGCCTTAAGAAGGCCCTTCCATCTAGCTTGGCAGTACTAGAAGGTGAAGTCAGATGAAATTAGGGGCAGGGTGAGGTCCCTTCCAACCCAAAGTATTCTGTGATTCTTTTTCTAACAGATACGCTGTAGTTCAAACAGGATGTAGTGTGGCTAAGTGATGTGGCCTATTTTTTTAAGGAAGCTGGATTAGGCAACCACCAAAGTCCAGTTTGTGAACTCCAGCTCCCTGAAGGTATTTGTGCTGCCCACGGTTTCTCTACAGCCAAAACTGTAGAGGGTTTAACAACTGTTATCTCCTTGGTTATCTGTAGATATGCAAGCAGAGTTTGTCTCATTCCTGTTCTGTGTATTTTCAGATACACATTCAGATACAGACATTTCAGTGTGTCACTATGGATATAGTGACACACAAAAGATTGTGAGCTGGGATGATTCACTTATGATCGTGTACCTATATAATAATTTCACAAAACATTATTGCTGGTATGTGCTTAGTGTTTTACTTAAATGAAAATTTCAGGTTCCCTCTGAAAGTGTAGCAAAGGTACGCTATGATTTTTAGTGTCTAAAAAAAGAATCAGGAGCAGCATGGGAAATTTATACAGAGGAGTGAATACTACAGAAAGATGCTGTTCTCTTGGTTTTTTTCTGATGCTGAACTTATATTACAGAACTCAAGGTTCATTGGAATGAGAAAGTCAAATTTCTCCATTAAATATTCTAAACATTTGTTGGTACAAACGTCATGGTTAAGAACAAAAGCAGTTTATACATCCATATCACCTACTCCTGATGTTAATGGGAAGTAAAAAGCTCGGTATTATTGTGCTATCAAATGTAGCCAGGCAGCTCAGAAAAAACAACATATACAGAGAGTGCATATATTTCAGCAATGTCTTGCTGCGAAGCTATCAACGATTAATAAGAGATTCCAGTGTATCAAAGCAAACAAGGAAAAGTTTTAGTTAGTAGCTATTCTGAAGAGACTCACTGAACTCTGTGATTTGATGATGTGTCACCTAATAGCTTCTGTAACGTCCTGGTCTCAGTACTAAATCAAGAGAGCAGTGTCTAATGGCTGAATCTAGTTGAAATCACTGTTTCTATGGAAATTTCTACAAGGGAAATCCAGGGGGCTGAATGGATGTGCAAAAGTACACATGAAGAGAATTATTTTCATGCAGCATAGCGGGTTTTCAGGGATGTTGCTGAGATGGGTCATTCTGAGTGAGGAGCTGGTGTAAATCATTCCAGGTGCTGGTAACTGATTAAAAAGCTGACTCTGCTTATCAACAGAGGAAATGACCACAAAAGACTGCTACTGGAAGATGAAAGGAGGGAGGGAGGGAGGAATGAAGTAGTTGAAAAGAAGAGAAGAGACAGCAGCTGCTACAGCATGAATAAAAAGTGAGTTTGTTTGTTTCCCTAGTGTTCAACTGAATTTGTTCATGATCCCATTGCTTAGAGAACTGCTCCAAACAGAGTCGTGGTATCACTTGTATCAAACAGTGTTGTAGCATGGTATTCTTCCGATTCAGTCTGGGGCTAAATTATGCAGGACCGGCATGGGAAATTTGGTCATCCGGTATCAAGGGTGTCAAGTGACTGAGGGAGATGAAGGTTGAAGTCTACCAGTATGCTATTTTTCAGGGGACAGAGAATCCCTGCTGGGCTGTGGCTTGAAGCGATTTGGCTAATTGCATAGGAATTTACCTACTGTTTGAAGGTGAAATGGGGCTAACTGCAGTCCTGCAGCTTTCTGTCTCCAAGAACTGGCTAAAGTGAAAGACAACATCCCAACATTAACTATTAAGCCAGCTCAGATGTTGCAATACTCAGATCAAAGGTCTACAGAGATTTGGAACATCTATTCAGGGCTCAGGCATCCATCATATGTGCATATATACAAATGACAGCTCACATTAAGTGAAAAAGAACCGTATGGGGAGTTTGAGTGTATGAAAATTTCAAACCAGCTGTAAATCCAACGTTACATGCAAAACAATGGTGCTTCCTTGTATTGAAAATCTTTCCTTCCTTTGTTGTGAGTCAAAAGTTTAGCAAAACCGACGTATGCCAAATCTATTCGCAAAAGCTGGAGTAGATTAAAAAAAAAAAAAAAAGCTAGGAGTAGCTACCAATAGTGATGTGTAAGGGATTGTACTGCTCCCAATGATAAAAGTATGAGATAATATCAACATCAACATTGTCTTGGGAAACTCTGGATCAGGCTCCTTGGCCAGTTAAGTTACAGAAAGGCAAGGCAGCAGGATTTCACTTAAAATTTTGAGGGTTATCAGGAAAAATGGTTAAGGGAGGGAGAGAAAAAATAGCTCTGTGATCACCTTTTAGGAGTCTTAATTCAGCCCATGCAAACCTTCATGGATTATATCCATATAGATATGTAACAATGGCGAGGCAGGCCCTCAGCTGATGCAGGGTATTATGGGTCCATCCATCTGAGTTTTCTGGAACTACATGTGTTTCTTGAGGCTGAAGTTGCGGCCCTAACAAGAGTTTCTACTTTGCCTTCCACCTGCAAGTATGCACAAAGGCAGTGGGGTGTCAGATCGCTGTGCTGAAGGAGAACAGCACTGTGCACAGTTGCGTACGTACATTATTCAGCATAACAGGGTCTTAGTTCTCAATAGTGGCTTTTAGCTAGTACTACAAAACAGTTAAATTCATAATGTATCAGGTCAGAGGAACACCAGGACACTAGCTGGGGTGGGTGTGTATTTTTTTTTTAAAGCAAAGTTGAATAAAAATAAACTTCTATGTGAAAAGTATTTTTCAATAACATTGAATAGCTCTGAATAAAACACTTAAAAACAGACCGGCTGCCTAGGGATTGTCTCCTTGCTTAATTCCACTTTAACCATATTAAAAGAGGGACTACAACTGTTCAAAAACAACCAAAATGTTTCAACACATCTTTTATCATAGCAAACATGCTGTTTTGATTTTTCACTCAGAAATTATTGATCTATTTTTATTCATGCTTTTGAGAAAAGCGTATCTTGCCTGTAGAGAAGTTCAGTCTGAAAGGCAAAATTAGAAGGAATCTACAGGCAATTGGAAAATACCTGCTAGAATGCAAATGTCTTGTACAGTTTTACCGCAGGCATCCCTGTGCACCCTGCCTTTAGCAGTGGGACACACCTAGCGCTGCTCCCTTCTGGGGCCCAACTTTGTCTTAGAAAATCAGAATCGTTTATGTTCTTTGGCAGACTCCAGATGAGAAGTTGAAGACTACTCCCATCTCCCATGTGGATCACTCATGTCTGCAGAATGCAAACTTTGGTTACGAACACCAGCCAAGCCCCTGAGAGAAAAACACCCCAAGAGGAACAACATGCAAAGGGAAGCTGTGCTGGGTGTTGTGAATGGTGAGTGCCATGTTGGAAGGTGCTTTGGTGCTGAGCCACCAAAGAAAGCATGCCGCTATTTAGCCGGCTCTAGGCCCGTGAATAATTCCACTGACTTATTTCACTTTCTCAGAAAGTTTAAAAGTTTTAAGTACAGTACGTACGTATACATGTGGGTCCACTGTGGCCAGCACCGTTTAATTTCATAGCAACATCCATCTTTTTAAAAGCGATCTTTTTCAGCTGTATTTCTAGTTGGCTGTCCCCTTCCTCCCCAAAAACTTCCATCCCCTTCCAATATGTTGGCATGAAAACACCCCACAACTCAGCTGTCCATCGTTAACAGCCAGAACACCTCCTCCTCATCTAAAATTATATCTCCTCTTCATCTAAAATTACAGTAATTAGTCGCAGTGCCCATGCTAGAAGTGGAAACCCCAGGGAAATTGAGAATTGGAACAGTCTACATTCAGTTCCCAAGGTATACATTTGGTTACTTTGGGGAGGATAGATGATCGGGGTGGACATTTTTAAGGGCTTACTACAGAAGTTGTAAGCCGGGACGGGGCCGCGGCAGAGGCCGCTGCACGCCCCGCGGGGGAGCCGGGGGCT
>NW_008824791.1:4704486-4714426 GCF_000699105.1 Pygoscelis adeliae
GCAAGGGGGATGGCGACAACCCTCGGCTCCCCGCGCCCGCCCACGCCGGGCCAGGAACAATTGCAGGAACTTCTCCTTTCCCGGTGTCCCTGCCGCACACGCCGTCTAACAGAGGTGTGAGAGGAGGGGGCTGCCCTGCTTCTACGCCGGCTTCCAGGGGGGCAAGATCCGGCCTTCCCGGTGATGGTGCAGCTGTGCCCAGGCCTTTGTGAGCGCAGGACGGGACTGCCTCCCCCAGCGCAGCTCGCCAACCGCCTCTTGCCCGGCCGGCTCCCACAGAGGTCGGGCAAGCCCTCCCTAAATCAAGGGGGAGGGGAGCCAGAGAGGAGAGCAGAGAGGGCTCTGCCATGGGGAGAGGGCAGGGGGAACAAGCTGCAAAGGGGCTGGGTCTGAGAGCTGGACAGCGAGGACAGGAGAGGGTAGGGATTACAGCGGAATGAGGGCGGCAGGGTAGCCGGGAATCGGGGAGAAAGAGGGAGCCCTGTGAGGTCAGTGGCAGGATCTGCCTCCTCTGAGCCGGTGCAGCACTCAGGCACAGGCAGGAGCAGGAGGCTTTAGGAGAAGCTGCAGCAGGCTGACTTAGCTAGGCAGGCTGGTTACAGGCTGAAAGAAGAAACAGACACACTTGGATTAAGTGGCATATATTTCCCACCACCACCAATGTATCCTACAAAAAAGACCTCAGGCTCTTCCCTCTTCCTATTCAGATTTAGGATTCACAAGCAGTAAATTCGGCTTTTAGTCATAACACCTCTCTCCCACCACCCACCCACCCCTTTCCTTGCTTTTTCACTCTGAGTCATCTTCAACACCGGTGCCTGCCTACTGCTCCCTTCCAGGGTTTCATGGCCTCATCTGGGGCTTCGGCAGCTTCCAGCTCATCCTCCCTCCTAGTCTCTGTCCCTGCCTCCCTCCCTGCCATTTGGCTGCTTCCGAACGTATCTTGCTTCACTGAGTTGGTCTGGAGTGCCAGCGCACCCACAACTACCACTCCTTTCCTACTAGCCATAGTAGTATGCTGATAAATAGCATCCAGGGACTGGCAAAGGAGTACAGGGTGTAGATAAACATGATGTTACATTCCTCCCTCTTTAAAAAGAGCTTCATTATCTGGACGTGTCTGGCTAGATCAGGACTTTTCCATCAAGCTAAAAGACTGGGCTGTTGACACCTTTCTCCCTCCATTAAAGGTAGTTCAGGATTACTGGCAGCAACGGCCGTTTGGAGCATGCAAGGTCTATGCAGAGAGAGGTACCGCTGCAGTAGGAAGACCTTCCAGTCTCCTCTAGCCCTGGGCTTTTGAGACAGGACTGCCTGCTGCTGGTGCTGTCGACTGCCAGCAGGCAAAGGCTGCCAGCAGGCAACAGGTTAGCCGTAGCCGTGTGCTGAGAGATGGAGGCAGCCAGTGTCGGCTTGCTCCCCTCCAGCCTCCCGGCCGCTGCCGCCCAGCGATAGAGCAGGCGCTGCTGTCCTTTTTCATGGCTGAGAGAAAGGAAATAAGCAAAGGTGTGTGTGAGTGAGTGTGAGCGTGTACATGTGCGCACAGAAAAGGGAGAGAGGCTAGCAAATATGGATTCAAGATTTTCCTCTCCCCAGCGGCTGTGCAAAGGAATGAAAGGTCTGCATCAAGGTAAGGAGCCCTAATCCAGCCAGAGTGGTACACTCCACTCTGGGAAAGAGAAGTGGGGGTTGGGAGGTGGAGGGGCCAGGGTAAGAGACAGAGTGCAAGATGGGGAGGAAGCAGGGAGACAAAAGGGAACAAGAAAGAGAGAGAGAGAGGCTTTCGCCCCCTTCTCTCCCCTCCTCCCTCCTCGAGGTGGGCTGAGAAATTTCTAACCGGCACTCACAGTTCCTTTTCTCCCAGCAATGTTTGTCTTTAATTTTTGGCTCTCGCATTTATCTTTTGTTTGGTTTTGTGCATTGTGACTTCTTACTGCAGTTTCAAAAAATCCTGCGTGAGGTACAGTGGATTCGGTTTGGCTTCTCTTCCTCCTGCCCTGCTCTCCCACATGCCTAAAGCTAGTGTTTTAATAACAACAGCAAAAGGATGAAGAGCAGGTCATCCTTTATTCCTTCCTGTGAAGTGACATGGGTTAGGATATGTGTGGGACTGTGTTCTTCTCATTTTAGAAAAAGAAGGTACAATTTGTCATCCTTAAGCCCCTGTGTAAAGCTGGTTCTTGTAAACTACCAGGTGCAGCTTGATTCTGGAATGAATCCTCCCCTTGTGTTTACTGTTATTCTTATTGATGCTGTAATTCCTAATGCATTTAAAACTAGAGAGAAGTGTTGCACTGGAGGCTGAACTCCAGTTTTACCTACAGGACAAGCAGAGCAAAATTTTTTCTGCCTCACGACTCAGGCTAAGGTTGGAAACATTACAGTTAGAAGACTGTCCACATTAAAATGTGATCTTCTCTCCCTGTTAAGTAGTTTTTCACCAATAATTTAGCACTCGGTACCTGTTTACTCTCCCTATGCTGAAGAGCCACTGCAGTGCAATGGTATAGTACAAAGGCGGGTAGATTTACTACCTCTGCTTTCCCAGCCACAGTTCAGGAGAGCAGGCAGAGGGGGCATGCTGGAGCACAAGTTGTGCTTTGCTGTTTCCTGGCCAACTGAGCAGACTCCTTGGGAAGGCAGGGAAATGGATGGACTGTTTTATCTGCCTTGATTTAAAGTATTCAACTGACTTCCCTTGACTGGCTGCACACAGCATAAGTGTAGTGTAACTGGGAAGAAATCTCACATTTTTTCTTACTTTTTATTCCTGTGAGACCACCTTGAGTGGGACTGGCACCAGTAGAAATCCCAATGCCATCCTGAGGACAGGTGTTATGCCTTGGTGTTATAAGGCTTGGAGAGACTCCTCCCATTTCTTTTCCTTTGTTCTCAGCCTTCTGGTGGTGACCAATTGCTGAGTGATAGTTCTGGGAATGATTTCTGGGATACTGAATCAAGACTGTACACCAGCAGCCATCTGACAATTGTAACAGCTTTCAGACAGCAGTAAGACAGGGTGAATTTGATCTGGTGGCCAAAGCTGAGATAATTCACCGGAAAACATCCAGGGTGACTTCTGTGAATGTGTGAAAAGTGCAGGTCGTAAGAGAGTGTAATGAGCGCAGGGAAGCTGGTGAAGAGAGACTGATACCTAGAAAAGCCCATGAAATGTCCGGTCTTGTGAAAGCCCTTATGCAGTCCTTGCCATTTCAGGGCTGTGTACTTCCCTAGAGAAGTCAGGAGCATGGGGTGCCTGGGGGACAGCATCACAGAGAATGGGGAAGAGGAAGGAGTAGTCCAATGTCTGCTGCAGTCAGTTTGCAGAGTCTGGGCTGTGTCCTACACGGAGTGTTTTTGTATTGAGGTTGTGTGCTGTGAGTGCTGGGTATGCAAGGCCATGCTTTTCTCCGACTGCTTTGGTTTTGCCCCTTTCCAGGTTAAGCAGTTAGGGAGCTGAAATTCTGAGTCTTGCTACAGAGCTGTAAAAAGTGGTACCGTGCTTTTACCTCAGCTGCAGCTGATCAGCTTAGGCATTGGTTTCTTGCTGGCTAAAAAAGTTGACAGTTAGTGGCCATGGAGCTAAGAACACAAGTCTGATAGGAACCAGACCAAGACATCCAATTCATTTCCCATAAGCCACTCAACACAATCTGATGGTGATGGCTTTTGCTGATTAATTGCATGGATTGAATTTAGTCCAGCATGAGTAGGCAAGAATCTGTACAACACAATCTCAGGGATCCCACTGGCTCTCCATTCACCTGTTTACACATCTGTTTATCATCTCTGACTTTTCAGTCTCAAAGCCTAAATGAGATGTTGCACTTCCTGATTCAGGCTTGATCCACATTTGAAAGTGTGGATGGTGGGCCTATACTCAGCAGTGGGGGAAGGAACACTTTTAATTGATGTATAGTAGCCAAGGCACAAAAAAGAAAGATATAGCATCCTTTTGCCCAACGGTTCATTTTGTTTGAGGAAGCGATATAAACTACCCTAGGAGCACTGTCTCTTACCAATGAACATATGCCTTTCTGCCAAAGCCCTTAGGTACAGTCTAGGAGTAGTTTTCCTGAGGTGCCTGGTTCAGGGCCCAAGGACTTCCATTCTCCTGTGTGCACAACTGCCATTCCTATCAATAAAGGTGCATAAAATCAAGGGATGTAATTTTTGTAGTTTCATAGCATCAGCTGTACTGCCTCAGGCAAGTGGTAATATGAGCCAAATAATTGCAAAGAAAGAGATGCGATGCATGCACAGATAGGGAGATCCATGCTGACCTGAAGAATAATGTGTGCTGCCTTCTCTTGGACTCAATCTTACGTGCTAGAAGAATGCAGTCTGAGACCTATTACACTGAACTACAGTATTTGGCTTTGCCATTATTTACAGGGATTAGTGCTTCAGATCAACTTCATTCTAATTAGATGATCTTTAAGGTCCCTTCCAACCTAAACCATTCTATGACTATGATTCTATTCATAAAGGCTAACTTAAGGCTGTGTAGTGAAGCTAAATCTTCCTAGGATTCATCTAGCCTCAGAGAGGCATAGGTTCCTCCAGAGGGCAACTGAAAAACAAGAGCCTAAGTTATCACCTCTCAATTGCCTTCTTTCTTTTACTCATGGAAGGCGCTTTTGAAGATCAGGCTCACAAAGCTCAAATGCGCCCTTGCAAATATCCCCCTCTATAATCACTTCCTGGAATTTTCTTTAATCACCACTAAAATGTAGTAGTGATAGCTTGTGTGTAATGTTGATTGCATAGTTTGAACGCATAATCTGGGGATAGTTCAGGAAAAGAATCAGAGAAAGGAGACAAATGCACGTTGCCAATGAGAAATAGACAAAACCCATACAAGTATATTTCTGAAGTGTTATTATTTTTAAGCTCTTTCTCTGGGAGTGTATATACACACGTGCACAGACACACAAAACCCTGGATTCTTTTTCGTTTCTGAGAGTAAAGATATCTGTGTTTTTAAGATGCACTTGATTAATATTTGCAGACCTTTTTCTGGGGATTTAGGAGAACAAGAAGGAAGGAAAGCAAAATTGTCATGTAGTCATGAGACTCCCACAAGCTAGATTTTTCTTGTGGAAGTTCAAACATTGGGAAATTCACAATGAACACGTTGCTTCTCTGGAGTGCAGGAATTACATTTCCATGATGATTTTGAAATAAGGGCTAATCTTGCTTTGTCTGCATTAGTCAAAACATAGGAGAGCACAATTCAGCTTCTTTTTAGTCCTACTTGTATTAAACTAGACAAAGAGCTACCACGGTGCTGTCACTAAGCTTGTCATCGTTTTTCACATCTTTCACTCTTTTTTGCTCTGCTGTATAAACAGCCCAGAGTTCTCTCCTGTGATACATCTGAGGCTTTTCTTATCTTGGCTCGTCTCTTGAGGATTTCTGAGGTCAGCAGTTTCTTCTTGAAGTTGAGGAAGTCCTAAGCAGATCTCTATAATTCACGTGCATGGACATAACTGATAGGTGTAAAGCCACCATCTTGTCTTCAGGCAGTTGAACATCCTGTTGGCCTTTCTGATGGATGCTGTTAAAGCAGTGATGTATTACATGAATTGATTCCAATCATTTTTTTTGGCAGAGGAAATAACAGGTGTATAATTTCCCAGTTCAGCCATATATAATTATATATAATTTGACGTAAATATATCTAGAGTTTCCACTACTCCAGTCATAATCTGAGGCACTGTTGCTCTTAACTGCTATTTCTGGAAGGGATCTGAAAAGAATAAGTTAATAAAGAACTTGGGATAGGATATAGAAGATGCCAGATAATTTACTGCACATCTCCCAAATGCTTTTGGGTAGAAAAAGAATTCCAGTGTTTTCCCAAAAGCTGCTTTTCTTTTCTTTTCTTGATACAGACATTCACATGGGGGTGGGGTGGGGAAAGTTAGTCCGATGAGAATTTGCTAAAGCTCAGCTAATCATTTATTAAAGCAGTCCCTGGCTTGCCAAACTCATTAATCTCATTAACAGAGAAGGAGGGCTATGGTGCATGGCTAGCTGAAAGCACTGTGTTTACTAAGCAGCATACTTCGTTCACAAGGGAAAGATTTAAATATTCACTGTGTCACTGTTCTATCCCTGAAGCTGAAGTAACATGATGAGTCACTTGACCAGCCTGTGTCACATGCTGGCTTTGGCCACAGACTGCATGGGGTCAGACAGACAGTTGCCAGATACAGGTCTGACCTGGACCCATTCATTTTTCAAGGTGTTCATCATGTCTCTTTCATTCAGATGCAACCCGGGAAGCACGGGTCTCTGGAGAGGAGAGAATAAGATGACGTCATCACTTGGTTCACCTTAAGAAGCAAGCGGTGACGTTCTCTTAGTGCCGCATGGCCCCTCTTGTCCCCGGGAACAGGAGGCCTGGCAGAAACATCCCAGCTGCCACTTCTTGAGTTATCTCTCTGCCTGTGCCTCGGGAAAGTGGAGGAGCTGCCTCATGCCCCTGCTTCTCCTGTGGGAGCATCTTGTTGGGACTTCAGCTGTGTTTCGTGGTACTCTGGAGAACACCCACACTTCAGTGTTTGGATTTGGGTCCAGGCACTTCTGGCAAAACTAATGACATCTCCTGTGCAGCTTCCACATGGCACAAATACAATATGCATAATGTCATGCATTCATTATACGCGTAATATAGCATTCCTGTGCAAATGCCATAGCACCCTTGTGCGCTGCAAGCCTTCACATAGTAGTCCCCAGGGTGAAATCCTGCCTAGATCAGTAACTCTTTGTTATTATCAGTGACTGTCTTGGCTCTCTGAAACGTGCTTTCCCCTAGGTTGTGTCTATACTGTGTTTTTATCCCCTGGCTGGTGTTCATAGACTTCATTGTGATTTATAGTTTGGACATGGATAACGTTGAAATGAATATTCAGTGTTGGTCTAACTTCTCCGCTTTCTTTTGGTTCTGGCTCCTGATCATGAGATCTTTGCTTGCTTTTGCTTTTCAGGTGTGCAGCTGTCTTCAACTTGACCTTGTGCCTTCATGCCTGCTGTTGTCATACTGTTGATGCATTTATTGCTCTCTCTCTGCTTTAAGTTCCAGTGCTTTAATCTATGCCTTTTTTTCCCCATCCTAAAGATATCTCCTGTCATTTCACTTTCTTTTGCCAGCTTCCATCTCCTTTTCATCTCTAGTTTCTGGAGTGGGTGGTTTATTTTTGCTGACTCCATTTCCTCTCATCTCTACATCATTTCTTAATCTCCTGCAACCTGGCTCCAACCCTTTGAAATTATTCGACCT
This sequence comes from Pygoscelis adeliae, assembly GCF_000699105.1. Lineage (NCBI taxonomy): Eukaryota > Metazoa > Chordata > Aves > Sphenisciformes > Spheniscidae > Pygoscelis > Pygoscelis adeliae. The sequence continues at coordinate 4,711,775 of NW_008824791.1, forward strand.
AGTCTGAGACACCTTCAGCTTCTTCCAGCTGAATGTAAGCTTCCTGCTTCCATGATTGTCGTCCTGCTTATCCTTCTGCTTCCTGTACTTACCCTGATACTTTATCCTTACTCTGTTTTCTTCTTTCTTGGCATTTGCCCTTCTCTCCTACTGCTTCTCAACGTCAGGAAGCCTTTCTTTGTCCTCAGTCTTTCATTCCTCCTTAAGCTTCTCCTAAGTCAATCAGTCCCTCCTGATGTGGTGTAAAACATCCTCTTCTGCTTTATTCTCTTGAATGTTTCCTTGTGTCGTGTCCTCTTTTTCACTGTGCACTGCTCTGGGCCTTGGGGTGTATGGTAACTGGGTGTAGGGAGCTGCCATCATCAAAACACATTCCATACTGAAACTCGTTCCCTTTTCTCATACGAACCGCCACCATCAGACCCTGCAGCCCCTCAGCTGCAGACAGTGTCCCTGGTTACAAATGTCCTCTTTCTTAGATGTGCCCCCGCCTTACTCCTGGGCTGTTTCTGTGCCTCTGCAGGCTGGCACATGCCTGCTTGTGAAAGTGTCAGCATGTCTTTCTAGTGTTGTTTAAGTGCTCTCAGTCGTTGCTGCCTGCAGTGCAAGAAGGAGGGAGGCAATGAAGGGCACGTGTGTTGATTTTGCTGGGATAGAGTTAATTTTCTTCACAGTAGCTAGTATGGGGCTGTGTTTTGGATTTGTGCTAGAAACAGTGTTGATAACACAGGGATGTTTTCGTTACTGCTGAGCAGTGCTTACACAGAGTCAAGGCCTTTTCTGCTTCTCACACCACCCCACCAGTGAGCAGGCTGGGGGTGCACTAAGAAGTTGGGAGGGGACACAGCCGGGACAGCTGACCCCAGCTGACCAAAGGGATATTCCACACCATATGACATCATGCTCAGCATATAAAGCTGGGGGAAGAAGAAGGAGGGGGGACATGTTCAGAGTGATGGCGTTTTGCCTTCCCAAGTAATGCGTGATGGAGCCCTGCTTTCCTGGAGGTGGCTGAACACCTGCCTGCTGTTGGGAAGTAGTGAATTCCTTGTTTGGCTTTGCTTGCACACGTGGCTTTTGCTTTACCTATTAAACTGACTTTATCTCAACCCATGAGTTTTCTCACTTTTACTCCTCCGATTCTCTTCCTTGATCCCAATGGGGGGGAGTGAGCTGTGTGGTGCTTAGCTGCCTGCCAGGTAGAAACTAGGTATGCGGAAGAAGTTCCTATTGACCGCTGTCTCTGCTCCGGCTAAGAATATTCTTACCCGTACCTTGTATTCTGATTTAGCAGAAATGTTCTCTTAAATACATACATATATACATACTGTAGATACAGTAATACCTGGTTTCGATGTCTTTAATTTAATTGGAAATTGGTTTTCGGAGGCTGATCTTACCAGTAAAGATCAAAGTGAAGGCAGCATTCAGTCCCTCGACCTTCTCCTTGTTCTTTATGACCAGGTCCCCATTCCCATTGAGATGCACCCACGGAAGTCCTTCTTGTTGCCCTTCATGTGCTTCATGAGATTGAGCTTTGGGTGGGCTTTGGCTTTCCTAATGCCATACCTGCACACTCACACAGCATCTCTGTATTTCTCCCAGATCACTCGTCCCTGCTTCTACCTCCTGTATGTTTCCTTTTTATGTCTGAGTTTTGTGAGGAGCTCTTTGGTCAACCTCTGCTTGTTTTCCTGTTCATCTTGGAGGAGGTGATACCTGAAAAATCAACAAGCTTGCCTGGAGCTCTCTTCTCTTCAGGACCATCTGCCACGAGATGGTCTTCCAAGCGGATCTCTGAACAGGCCAAAGACTGCCTTCCTGAGCTCCAGGGTTATGGTCCTGCTTTTTGCTTTTTTCCTTCCTCTTAGGGTCCCAAATTCCACTGTTTGACGGTTACTGAAGCCAGGTTTGCCCCCCAGCGTTCACATCCCCGACCAGTTCTTTCTTGTTTGTGAGCATGAGGCCCAGCAGAGAGCGCCTCCCCTCCTTGACTCCTCAATCAGTTGTTATAGGAGTGTCAGGCTTCTTCCAGTTGTCTGAAGAAGGCTTCATGTACTTCTTCCTGAGAAGGCTGTCTACAGCAGACACCCGCTAGAATGTCACCCGTGTTGGTCTGCCTTCTGTTCCTGACCTGTGAGCTCCCGACCGGCTCACTGTCCATCTGCAGGCGGAGCTCTGTGCATTGCAGCTGCTCCCTCACATGAAGAGCAACTCTGCCTTCTCACCTCCCAAGTGAGAGAAAACAAGCTGGACAGTAAGTGACGTGTGGGAAGGGAAGCCTGGTAATCTCTTTACTCCTGAGGCCTGTAGGCTCAACACTTGTGCCGGTTTCAGGATCTGCATTATAACTAGTTAAGATATCAGAGTGTGTTTGCTGTGTCTAGAGTGAGATTAATCTTTATTACGTTTTTAGCAATATGTCAGTGTCGTGGTTTAACCCAGCACCACGCAGCCGTTTGCTCACTCCCCCTCGGTGGGATGGGGGAGAGAATCGGAAAAAAGTTAGAACTCATGGGCTGAGATAAAGTCAGTTCAATAGGTAAAGCAAAAGCCGTGCGCGCAAGCAAAGCCAAACAAGGCATTCACTCACTGCTTCCCGTGGGCAGGCAGGTGTTCAGCCACCTCCAGGAAAGCAGGGCTCCATCACGC
>NW_008824791.1:4716883-4726221 GCF_000699105.1 Pygoscelis adeliae
CCAACTTCTTGTGCACCCCCAGCCTGCTCGCTGGTGGGGTGGGGTGAGAAGCAGAAAAGGCCTTGACTCTGTGTAAGCACTGCTCAGCAGTAACGAAAACATCCCTGTGTTATCAACACTGTTTCCAGCACAAATCCAAAACATAGCCCCATACTAGCTACTGTGAAGAAAATTAACTCTACCCCAGCCAAAACCAGCGCAGCATGCGTGGGAGGTTTCAGCCATTCCCTTGTGCTAGATGGAGTAGCTCACTCCCCTGAGGGCTCTCTGCCGGCGTTGCTCACTGGCTCTTGGCTTCTCCCTAAGCTACACAAGTATGTGGGAGCAGTCCCATGCATCTTCTCTGAGGCCTTAATACATCAGTCCGGGCTGCAGCTCTCCCGTCAGCTGGTAGATAAACATTACATGTTGATATCCATCTCCTTGCTGGGAATGTGAAAAACTTGAGTGTTTGGGCCATTTTTCTCCTCACCTCCCACATGGAGCAATTTCTCTCAGTGCTACATGCCAGCCCTGGTAGGAGCGGTTTGATTTGGATCCACTTTTTCATGCATCTCTAGAGTTTGGCAGAGCAAGCAGCACTAACTGGGCATCAGTGCACAACGGGCTGGGCCAGGCACTGTGTGCTGCCTGACTTTCAAAGAGGAGGTGTGATGCCACCAAAATTGGGCGGGGGGTGACTTATTCTGCATTGGGATTGTTATGAACTAGGGATCTGTCCCCTTGGCTGACCTGCTGTAGAAGTGGAGTATGTCCATCCCTAAAATACTCTTCCTTATCTGTGAACCTGCTACAGAAGCCATGAATCGTCATGGCTGTGGGGGGTCTCTACAGAGCTTAAGGATACTACATTTGAGCTTTAAGCCCCATCATGCTGTGTTTTTCCTTGTGGCCGTAGGCTATAAAAAAAGCAAACTTACTTCTGCTGCCAACATCCGTGCTTACATACATTGACAAGTATTGCACCCTAGCACCTGAAACAGATGGACATTTTAATTTTATGTACGTGGGGAGAATGATGATATGATAAAATGCGGTAGCTCCCTCTTCAAGCAATGCCAAGGCATATGACACTCATGTGTTTGTTTTTTAGCTGAAGTGGAGGGGTTGCAGGTCACCGTGCCTGAGAAGAAGAAGGTGGCCATGTTGTTTCAGCCTGCTCTGCTTCGCTGCCATTTCTCTACTTCTTCCACCCAACCAGCTGTGGTACAGTGGAGGTTTAAATCTTACTGTCAGGACCGGATGGGAGAAGCTTTGGGTATGGCGACTTCTGGTTTACAAACGATGAGCAAGAGGAACCTGGACTGGGATCCCTACCTGGACTGTGTGGACAGCAGGAGGACAGTCCGTGTCGTCGCCTCCAAACAAGGATCTGCCGTCACTATAGGGGACTTCTATAAGGAAAGAGATGTCAGCATTGTCCACGGTAACTCTCCTACCCCAGTGACGCTTGGTGGGGGTTGGAATGGACCCTTAGCAATTTGGGGTACTGGAGGCTGGCAGTAATTGTTCAGTTAACTCCCTTAGAAAAGGCTGCTGGAAGGGAGCTGTTGTATGTCAGACATTTAGGATTCAACCAACCAACCCTAGACCCAAAGGTCATTTCCTTCGGCGCTTCCCTTAATCCGACTCCATGTAGGTCTCCAACCCTGTTACAGTATTCTTTTCCCTTTGATGAAGTGGAAGGTTTTTATTCCTAGCTTCTGCATTTGTTCTGTATATAGATTTTCCTTAACAAAGGGGTGCCAGCAAGAGAGGTACGAATTCAGTCTCTGCAGGCTAGGTTTTGTTTCCTTGCAAACTCCACTGATTTTTTCCCAGTTCCAAAATACCAAAATTATCCTATACCTCATGTTTGCTCAACTCTGGACTTCACCAGCTTACCCCTTGGGCAGTGTGAAAGTAAGAGACTTCTGTGGGGTAAAGTCAAGTTGGGTGAAGACGGGGGGTGGCAGGGTCCTTAAACATTTGGTCTGGAAGGCTGTGTGAGAAACTTTGTCCCTCAAAAGTACAAGGCTTCTGCTTGACTCAGGAGACCACCTAGCCAGAAGTGGAGGCTCCTTGGTGTGGAGAGCATGCGAACAGCCTCAGCAAGGAGGAGTGTTTTCCTTTGTCTCCGTGTAACCTCTTCAGCAGATGGCTGAAGTGCCATGGAGGAGACACTGTCTAAGCCCTTCTTGCATGGCACGAATACTGTTGGGAGACCAGAGTGACATTAGTTACCCCTTCTGCTCTCAGCACTTGCAGAGTGAGCTGCCTCTGTGGCATTACTTGTCTTCCCACTTACAGCCAGAGAGTCCTGAGCCTGTTGGTTTTTCCTGAATACTGTGATATTCTGGATAAGGATAACCCCTCTTCTTAGTAAGGAAATGAAATGGATTTGGGACACAGAGACGGACCCAGTGCTTTCATCACTTCACTCTTCCTACAGGTGTTGGAGGGAAAGCCTGACTTTTCTTTTTTGCCTTTCAGATGCAGACCTTCAGATTGGGAAGTTGATGTGGGGAGACAGTGGGCTCTATTACTGCCTTATTATCACACCAGATGATGTGGAGGGCAAGAATGAAGAATCGGTGGAGCTGCTTGTGCTTGGTAAGCCCTCTTGCCAGATTGCTTTTTCAGCAGATAGCTGATGTATCTTTCCTTCTGCTCTCTCGCGCTCTCTATGTATCTGTGCACCATATTACTATGGGTGTAAGATCTATGTAAAACAGTCCCCGCAGTACCTTCACCATTGCCTTGCACCTTGTGCAGTTATTCACACCTAGGCAAAGTGGGTGGCAAACGCGACCAAACCAGAATAGTAATGTTTGCACCCACACTCCTCACACGTTACACAGGCGTAAATGACTACAGAAAGTGCAGGGCCGTGGGAAGTCAGAACCCTTGTTTTTAAGGCATAAAACAATGAACTTGCAGCAAAGTGAACACTTGAGACAGAGTCTTTTAAAAATAGACACCCCGAAGACATCAAATCGTATGCTTTTTGCAGTCTTTTAACATTCCCTTCGTCCCACTCTTCTGACCCGTGAGGATGTCAAGAAGCACTGTGTTTTTCTGCTTGAGTGTGTCAATTTGGGAGATTTTTCTGTCTGCCTAATTATGCTTGTCCAGTTAGAGGTGCAGTTTCACAATCACCCTAATCAGGTGTAAGCTGTTGTTGCCACTAAAAGGACCTGTCCTCTCGGCGGTATGCCTGCTTGGCTCTTTGTTTCTTTTAAGCTCCCTTGAACAGTGTGGTAGCAGGATCAGTTTCTTTCCAATTTGCAGCATTAGCTTTCAGCAATGGCTTCCACAGCCCAGCTCACTGTGAAGGTCAAAAAAGCACCCATCCCAGCTAGGGGAGAAAAGCAGAGTGGAATGGGCCTTTCAGGGGCATTTGTTGACACTGCCTTGAGCCAGCTGTAGTACTTCACCCCTAGACTGCCCAGGAGAGTAAGATGAGTTTTTTCCAACTTACCTTAAGACCTGCTGACACCGATGTTTGTCTGGTCAGCATACTTGCATGGTTCTTCGGTGTATAGATTCTGTACATCCTGTGAAGGAAATGTTAAAAAGCTTGGGTCTATAGTGTGTAGGTGATATGTAGAGGCATACGATAGAACATGTCTGTCAAGTGCCCTTGCTCTCATGGCTAAAGTCAGAGTTTAATTGGCATTTATACTTGGAGCTGTAGGTGTCATCACAAAGTAAAGCAGACTGAATGGCTTGGGTGGGTGACTATAACAGTGCTAGCACCTCCCCTGACTCCTTCAGATGTCAGTCAAGCAATGGACAATTGGAGAATGGGTCCTTCCAGAAAACAGTGTCAAACCCCTGTCTAAATCCACAGTGTGACTGCGTATCATATGCTAGTTAATAACAGGTTCAAGACTGACCTGTGTTAGTTCAGGTGAGGTTATCTCTGCCAGGTGGCAGTTATAGCTGTTACGTAGCCTCTCCAGAGGAGCTGACTGTGGCTGCGTGGTGATGGGCTGCTGAATTTTGTCCCTTCTTCATCCTCCTGTCCAGGATTTGGTGTCTTCTCTTACCTGTGTCTACAACTGTGCTCAGACACCAGTAATGCTCAGACACCTTGGTAACAGGAATAATCAGTTTTTCAGTGTGTACAGAAGACTATGTGGGGGGAAAACAAAGAAATCCCCACCTCTGAGGCTGACTTAATGATGTCCCTGGCCCCAGTTCATTGTGGTTATGTTGGGAGGAAACATGTACCTTAGGCTGCGTTACCTTGACCACATCTGCTTTTCTGTTCACTACAGCCTGTGGGTCTGACCTTGCACTTTGTGCAGCACTCTGCTGAGTTTGGCAGCAGCATGAAAGCATATTTGTCGTGGGCATACTTTGTTCTGTCTCATGCTGTTTGGCGCAGCTTGTGTGTATTTCTTTTCCTGGGTAGTGTGTACGGAGGCAACATTCCAGCTTTCGGAGCGATTCCAGGTTACTTACCCATTTTCCTGCCTTCCTTCCCCTTCCCACCTTATTATTTTCCTTCTGCCTTTGCTGGTATTTTTTCTTCCTTTTCCTTTACCTCTCCCCATTGATGGCTAAAGGAGAAAGCAGCCAGTGGTGAAAATACCATTTCTTAATATTCTGGCATCGCCTGGGACATTTTTTATTCCATCCCACTGCTCTGCTAGGTATTAGTGACTTGCAGGGAGGCAGTGAGTAGAGATGTAGATCGGAGCAATTCCACAGTCCTAGGGGACACGTGGTAAAAGGGTTTTGTTTGCTGTTTTGCTGTTTGCTGCTCTTTGGGTGGAACCCAGATTCCCTGTTAGAGTGGTTGGAGCAGTGGAGGGGTAGTGTCTGCGAGAGACACTGTGATTCCCACAGCACATTGCTGTTTGTTCCCTGCTGACAGTGGTCTTTCAAATATAATTTATGTTGCTTATTTTGGGGCTGCTGCATGATTTAAGCATAGATTATTCAAGGCCAGGTTGGCTGGGGCTTTGAGCAACCTGGTCTAGTGGAAGGTGTCCCTGACTGTGGCAGAGGGGTTGGAACTAGATGATCTTTAAGGTCCCTTCCAACCCAAACCATTCTGTGATTCCATGATTCTATGAGTCTATGATTAGAATTTTGAATAGAGCAGAGGTTCTACCCACTCATGTTATCAGTGGGGGAAGACAGAAAAATCAGAATGGAAAAGGAAATAGGAAAATATCCCTGGTGGTGGTTTCATATTAATGCCAAGATGAAAGGTGTGTTTAGGTTAGAGAAAGATACTGCTGGACAGGGCAGTTTAATATCACACAGAAACCTTGAAAGGTCTGAGAGGCAAAAATGGTAGATACCTAACAGCATCAATAAATTAATGGAAATTTGCTTAGCCAGGAGTGGAGGATCCTGCTTTTTATACAGTGAATTGCACCATTAAAAATTGGTCAAAAGCTGCTTTATCACAACTTGGAGCAAAATCCAAAACCTGAGCAAATTACAACATTCCTTTTTTCTTAGGGATGCAATCACAGAGACTTCCAGTGAAGTCTAAGTAGCAAGTCAGCCTGGGTCATGATGGGATTGCATGTTGAGTTTTGTCACCTGGATGTGTCATGTTGACACACAAAGAGGCTGGAGAACTCTAGGTAGCGTCAGAGAATCCCATGTGCTGTCTTCATTTCAGGCCTATTTCAGAAAAGCATATAAGCATTTATTTATATCATTTGTGTTCAACAAAGCTGATAGGATTTATAAAGCATACCTGATGTTAAGCATGTGCTTATGTGCTTTGCTGAAAAGACCATTCAGTAGGTTTTGCTTAGTCAGGGACTTTAACCCTCTCTAATGGAATCAGTGCAGGCAAGGGAAGAGCGATAGTAACCTCTGTGCCTCAGAAACACGGGAGATTGGCCGGTAGTGAACCTCCTATAGAGTAAGGAAAGAATTTAAATTAAAAAGTACTCTTTCTTGGTGGCGTTTGGACTCTCCAAAGGGGGTCTAGCATGCTGGAAACTGTATGAACTCTGCTTCTGCTGCAGCAGGACTAGACTAGTACAGAGCTTAGCAGTTCCACAACAGGAGTCAAGTGATGGTCTCCGCACTCATGTGTTTTACTAGAAATGTAGAACCCTTTGCTGACATTACAGCTGGGCTAGTGAATCCATTTGCAACTTTACACATTTTTATTTTTTGGAACTAATGTGATTGAATGAAAAAGGCTGAATGCTAAATTTAAGAAAGTCTACCTTTCTATCTTAGTAGCTAGCAGCTGAGTGTCCTGCTTCTTGAAACACAGACAGTGCTATTAATCGAATTGTTCTTGGTAGCACCTGTGCACTGCTTTTTATATGAGAATGTAAATGGGCATCAGTAAAGTCACTCATTGCAGCCTTTGTTGAAGGGAACTGCAAGTGTACCGGTGCAGTGGATGCAGGGTGCCTGGAGTAACCTTTGAATCAGAAGTACAGGGCAGTGTCAGTGGATACCCCATCCTAGCTTCATGCGACCCAGCTCACATCAGAAAGCAGTCTAGCTTGATTGCATGAGATTGCATATAACCCAGTAAGCCTTTCTGAGAGCTGGAATTTACTAATCAGGTGCAGGGTCCTGTGAAAGCAGCTATACTGCTCCCTTCTGAAGCTGGTACAGCTATAGAGGAATGGCTGTAGGTATAGCTAGGCACAGCTAGCTACCCTGAAATGCGTAAGTCTGTGCAAGCTCAGCAGTGTTTGCATTACGAGATTTTACATAGCTTAGACATGCTTCACGAAACAGTGGCTTCATTCCCAAGGTCGTGTCAAGTTCCTGGAGGAGGCAGGAAAGTGATCCGCTAATCCCAGTTGTTGGTTTGATACTTTGGTTAGTTATCCATGTGCTTTGCTAGACAGCTATTGCCTGCTTTTTTTTCCATCCAGTTTGGCAGCTAATACTATATAAATGATATATTAGTGAAATATTATTTTATAATTAATCTTTTGGAAGCTTCAGCTTCTATCATTGTTACACTTTAAATAACAACAGTTAGCACTTGAGTTTTTTGTTAATTTCCAAAGTCAGCTAGCATTTAACATTAGTAAACTGACATCTTTGGTAGTTTGTATTACCAGCCAATACTGATATAGGCTAAAACCAAACTTTATCAAGTCTAACACCCATAGGTAGGAAAGAATGTAGATACACAGCATATTGCACAGTAATTAAGGTACTAATAGAGACATGTGTTGGCTTTCAGAGAGGATAAATCTCTACTGGGACGTGTGTGTGTGGTGTGCAACGCTAATAAGACAGTTCTTACTCAGCAAAGTGACTCAATAGCTGGTATAAACATAGCCAGGTTTGGAGTCTCTTGTGTGCCAGGAGAGACTGTATTATAAAAGTTGATGTGGTTTCAGAGACGGAAAAGATCCTGGCAAAATTTTCCCTTACAAGATAATGGTTTTAGGATTTCGCCCTGTTTCGCTGAAAAGCTGCCAGTAGCATTCGAGCCAGTACTTGGTCACAGCGGTTGGCAGAGATGTCAGTGCTATTGGCCATGTGGTGGGGATGAGAGGGCCAGATTTCACCCAGGGAGGTGTCTGTGAGCAACTTCACGGCGCGGGCTCTCTGACCTTGAGCTGCGCCTTCGTGACTGAAGGCGGGTAGTGCCAGCAGGCAAAGGAAGTGACCGGCATGGGAGCCCTCCACTTAAAAATCCAGGAAAGGCGTTGATGCCAGGAAGGCCGCTGGTGTCCTCCCACCCCCAAAGTGCTTGTCCTGTCCTCATTAGGTGCTGCTGCCCTGCCCTGGACCACTGTGCTGCCACCTTTGTAATCTGGGTCCAATCCCCCTCGTCCTAGGGGGATAACTAGGGCTACTCCTAGTTACTTATTTCATGCCATTTAGAAGTGCTACTTGTTGCCAAGGTTTTTTACCCCTCTTTTCCTCCTTATTTGCCAGCGACAGCCACACGCTGCTCACAAAGGAGACTGGTGTGATTAAAAGACCTCCATTACTAAGGTAGCCATGGCAACAGCCTCCTTGGAGGTCTTTGTTGCCTGCTAAAACTTTGATCTCCAAGAAGGGCTGCTGCTGTTTTTCCCTCCAATTGAAGAGAAGAACAGGAAGAAAGGATAAAGTTTACTCCGAGCAGAGGGAGCACGGAGGAACTCATTGCAGAGCCATACTCTCCCAATAAATCTCACAGCAGCTTCCTTGGAAGAGTGTCTGATTTACAAGGGCCACACTTCTTCTCCTGTCCTTTCCCTCCTCTCAGGGCAGTGTCCTGTGCCAGGGGCCTCTTGCTGTGGCATGGCTTGGCAAATTTTCCTGCCACTGGAAGAAATAGTTCCCTCTGTTGGGGGCCTCTGCCTCCCGTGGTCCCACTGCTGCAGGTAGGGCTGCAGAGGCAACCCCCAACAGGGAAACCAATTCAACAGTTATTCCCATATTTACCCAATATTTATCACATTTATGCAATTGCCAGTATTTACCATATTCCTGTATTTACCCAATTGCCATGTTCCTGACTGCACCTGCGCCTACTTTATTCATGTCATCATTTCTTTTCAGCTGCACCACTTAACCTAATTATTTTTGTGTCTCTTCTCTGCAGACTCTCTGCTAATAGTCTGCTTGACTCCAGGTCCTCCCTGATCTGCTGCTATTTGCTCTCCCACTCTGTCACCCGCCTTCCTCTTGCCTATTAACTCCTGTCCTCACTTGCCTCTTCTGTATCTTTGCACTTTCTGGACCCACTCTGCACCCCCTCAGCTTTTCCCTCTCCCATTCCTCTTCCCTGCCCTGTCCTGCTGTGCTCTGCTGGTGCAGACTGGGGACTAGCAGGCTCCCTTGCACTTTGGGGCTGGCTGGGGCCCCGGGGTGTGTGGAGTGCCTGATGAGAGGCTGCTGTGGGTGGGTAAAGCCCCACAGCAGCACGGTAGGAGCCTACATGAGCGTGTCCCAGACCCGTGCTGGAACAAGGACAAGCTCCTAGCTTCAACAGAGCTGCCCGGGACAACCCTGGTACACAGGGCCATTGTCTATTCCCTCTTTCACCCGGGGGTGTCTGCTGGGGCTCGGTGGTGAGAGCTTGCACAGGGAACATGTAGCCGTTGCAGGGGTGCAGGGCTGTGGCTCAGCAGCTGTGCCCAGCCATGTCTCAGAGTGCCTGCGGTCCTCTTAGGCGGGCAGAGCCGCCGCACAGAGGAGGTGCAGCCAGATGGTTTCTTGGCCAGATGTTTTAGTAAATTGTTTTCTCCCCACCAATTGCTTTGTAGCCCCAGCCCTCCACCTTCAAGTTTCCTTAAAAAAAAACCAAAAGAAGAGAGAAGTGAGGTGAGCTTAATGCCCACAGAAGAAGCAGCCTGGGCACGGTGAGCCAGGAGGTTGTCGGCCATGATTGCCGTGGCCTCCTCCTG
>NW_008824791.1:4726853-4746114 GCF_000699105.1 Pygoscelis adeliae
CTGCCTCGGGCCCCCCCGGGCTTTGTGCATCCCCTGCTGGTGGCTCACGGGCCCCCAGGGCTGTGCGAGCCCCGCTGCAGGGCAGGGGGAGCAAATTCCCCAAGCGGATACTCAGCAGAGCCGAGTGAGGCTGCACAAGCAGGGGAATAGTTGAGTGCTCGTAGGTAGCACAGAGGAACTACTTTGGCTGTCTTTGTGATGAGTAACCAAGTTCTCAAGCACTGTTATTTTTGAGGGATGCTTCTTCCCCCTTGAACATGTGGTTCGTGTGCTTCATGAACTAGTGCTGACTAGCAGGGATCGAGGGTGTTCGGGTAGGTTCAAAATAAAGCAGGCGCCTATTTGGACTTGTCAGGTGGAGCTTCTGCTCTATAGGTGTCACTCCCTTAGCTCTGGTACCACAGATCACAGCCCTAAATTAGCTATATGCCTCCAGCTATTTGTCCACTGGCGTCTGCTCTCAGGTGAGCTTGTGCAGAGATGAAAACACATGGGAGGCGAGCTGCATACCCCTGTCTGCCCATGTGTTCTGCGTGCATGTGGTTCACTTACATGCATACAGAGGCCTATGCAAGAATTGCGTATTTTTGTGTGTGTGCTGGGAAAATAAGGAATATATTTAATATGCGTGTGGAACGTAATGTAAATCTAGGATGCTGTGACACAAGACATACATTTGTTGCATGTGTTTGGAGCCCACTTGTGGCACCCAAGGCTTAAGCAACACATATGTTGTATACGTGCCTATATCTTGTGAACAGAAAGCATACATGAGCACTTTCCCATAACAAACTAGCTGTGAACAGTCTGGACACTTGATCCTTCCAGAAAATGGACTGCAAAGAATGCCATGAAACTCTTTGTATGTGTAGATGAAAATGTTGCAGTAGACTGATGGCAAGAGTCCTCCTTGAAAGTAATAAATTATCTGAAGGATCAGCATTGTATCTTTTTGCTAAAGCTTCAGGAGCACCTCATCGTGATGGCGTTACTGTGAGTACTAGACAGCTTTGATGAGTTGCAACTGGTTGCAAAGCACTGCCTGCATTCAGAGTATGTTTATTATGGCTCCAGTAGGCATCCTTGTGGATTTTTGATCTCTACAGAACCTCTACTGAAGCACTGAGAAAAAACGGACAGTGAGAATTTGATTGTAACACGCTTCAAGGACAGATTAGAGGCCAAGGAACTTGGGATCCAGTTCATCATTGTGTCTGAGTGCTGCTTAGTGGGGAGGTTAAAGGTAGCTTTGTACCACTTTTGCATTGGCTTACCCTTAGCTGCTTCTGTTATGTTATATCCACAATGTATGTCTCTCTTCAGAGTGCAGCTGTCCTACCTTATGCATGTCTTTAAAAAACCTAGCATGATCCTGGTGCTATATAAGAGAGTACACAGCACAGCTGCACATAGGGCTGTTCTGCCGATGCACAGGTGTGTGTAAATTATAGCTGAACACTGTGCAGGGTGTTTGCTGTGTATTAGAAATATCCCAGACATTCAGTGCCAAAACAACTAGGCACCAAGCTGCCTTTGGGCTTGGATTCTGTTTGTATTCAGTTATAATTTAGAAGTTGACTTGCTTTTTTTTTTTCTTTTCCTTTTGCAAAGTGATTCCACAAATCTCTACATGAATCCTTCCCTGGTTGGTTTGCTTTGCTTGAGAGTTGGCCTTATATCACACAATCTCACCAAGTTGCTCGTGCATCTTGAAATAAGTAGTACATACTCACTTCAAGACTCCTTCACTGGAGCTGTCTCTGCAGTTGCAGAGACCCACATGGAGAGCACCACCCACGGGTGTTGGATGCATGCGGCTGACTTGTCAAGGGCCTTGGGTTAAAGATGTTTCACATCCATCCAAACTACATCAGTACATTTTTAAAGTAAACTAAATCCTTCTGTTTGAGGGCTGTCCTGCATTTCCAGGAGCTTTTTGCATGCGTAGAGCATAACTCCAGAAAGATGTTACCATGTAACCACGCTAAGGGGACCTCCCTCTTCTTGTCATTTTGTGCCTAGATCGGAGAAGCTCTGTTCCAGATTCTTTCCCCCCAGCTCTGCTGATAAAGATAAAATGCAAGGACACAGAAATGGCAGAAGTGCAGAGGCAGACACCAGGCATCGAGCAGGATGACATCTATGGTTGATAGGAATTCACTTAACAGAGTGCAAGTGGGCTGACGAGGAAGGGGACTGGAGGCTAAGGCAGGGGCTGGGGAGTGTGTTTTTCTTGCAGTAACCTCTCCTTGTTCTCCTCCTTCTGTCTTTTCTAGGCAGGACAGGGCTGCTTGCTGATCTCTTGCCCAGTTTTGCTGTGGAGATTATGCCAGGTATTCCGTCATCTCACCCTTCAATCACCCAGTCCTCTGTCATCTTGTCTGTTTATCTTTCTACAGCATCTTTATGTGGTGTATGTTTCACTCTTACGTGTGTTTTATCTGGGGATAAAAAGGGAAAAGCCTATCGCTTACTGGGAAAGCGTGTTGGGTTGCAATCTGAGCGAGCTGATGCTGGGACCTGGGGGAGGAATGGCCATGCTGGGAGCCAACGTACAGAGATGGTTGATGTCATGCCAGGATCAGCGTGAGAGCAGAAATGCAAGCACTGTTCAGGGGAGGTTTTGTATCAAGCTTTCTGCTCTCCCCCTGCTAGCACACAGGTAACGCCGCTCCAGCCTGCGAGACCTCGGCAGCCTCATGTGCCCGTATGGCTTTGTAAGTCAGCTGCTCTTGTGCAGTAGTAACTTCCACTCCCCAGACCCTATCCTGCGAGTACCGTTATAGCCATCTCCACAGATGGTAGCACAGGAGGTGCTAGAAATAGAGCACTGGTTAGCAACCCATCAGTAGCACAGTCCCTCTTGTGCTGCATGGCCAGGGCATTATCTAAGTAACACCAGGTGGTTGGACCAGACATGAAGGCTCTCTGCCCATGATAAATCCCTTGCTAACCAAACTAATGAGAGCCACCAGTTCCAGCACTCCTTGCAGAGGAAACGGAGACTGTGCAACAGATTGTCCTTGAAACAGAAAAGCTGTGAGAACATTTAGCCCTTGAGTCATCTGATCATCCCCTGACAGTGCCCAAGGAGTGTTTCTTTCACACATTTGTGCAAAAACGCAACTCCACATAAATGTGTGAAGCTATTTTCAAGTCTGTCCCAGAGATGCAAATGGAGAGAAGGCAGACACTCCCCCGCCTCCAGTGTAACCCAAAGCTTCCTGGAAGTTCAGCATAGCAGGAGAGGGTTTGGTCTTTTCAGTGTAGACAGAAGTTGATTCTCTGTTGCTTAACACTTTTTTTTCCCCGCTATTTACAATTTTATTGAATGGGTATAAAATTTTTGCGTGTTGGCCAGGTAGCTTTCTGGTACCCTCACTGCATGGGTATAAACAACAAGAAAGTGTAAAAGGCAGCGGCAAACCACATTTCAGCTGTTAGCATTGCCTGCTACCTGAACAAACAAAAGCAGATACTCCTGAAGCACAAAACAGCGAGGACACATAGCATTTCAGCGTGGTAGTCATTTGAACCTCAGGGTTACACAGTTGTATCTGGAAGGGCTGAGACAGAAGATAACAGTTGTACTGGAGGAAGGATTAGGGAATTGCAGGTAAAAGTGGTTGAATCCCAGTTTTGTGCATAAAGGAGGAGCCAGCAGGCTCTTTTGCTGTTTTCTTAACCTCATCAGAGAAGCAAATGGTCTAACTTCCTGTGAAGTAAAATCCTTTGTGACTCATAGGTCCCTGTGACTGGGACAGTCATTTCAAACATCCACTCCTGGTGCTGAGTAAGTATCTTGCAATGTGCAATGTACATACTAACCTGACCTCCCTTTATACTCCTAGAATGTTTTCAGAGACCACAGATACACTTACAATGGACTTGCTGTTTGTTTTTTCTCTCTACCAGGCTTTTATCCTTTATGGAGTGGTTGTGAACTGTTCGCTAATAGCTCTGGAGATCTGACACCTGAGCTTCATTGGGTAGCTGTGGCTGGCCGCTTCTGTCATGCGATACTATTTCACCTCCTTCTCTGTATCAGTGATGGTCATAGAGAGGAAGATGAGAACATGACAAAAGAAAAAGCCACTGAGCTGTTGCCCTGCTCGGATTGGCATAGATTAGGAAGTACAGGACTGGAAAGGGTAGTCTGGCTCGCTATCTTGCTTGCTATCCCGAGCGCCATGTAATTTCATCCTTTCCATAAGCTTAGCAAGCTTAAGAGTAGTCTGGGTTTGGCCTTTCTCCCTCCTGTTGCGTTGCTTCCTTTGACGTCTTCTAGCGTCTTCTAGCTTCCATCTACATTATTCGTAGCCTGTTTATGCCCATTTATGTAAGACCTTTAACTATAATACCTGCTTTTTGTCCTAGCGTTCATCCTCCTAGCATATTTACAGGCAGCAGCTACGTCTGCTCTCAGCCTTCTTTTTAATAGACTAACGCAGCGAGCTTCAGCTCTCCTGCTGCCAGGCAGGCTATCGAGTCCCTTCATCCCCTCAAATCCCTGCTTTGCATCCACTCCAACCTGAATTTATCTTTTCTTCTACAAAGATGACGAGAGCTGCATAACATCAGTAACTTCAGATGAAGTTACACGGAGGCCTTGTATGATGGCGTTAGTATTTCCTTAACACTACTGGAAATTCCTCCTCTACTGGGCATGGGATCACATTTGCCATTTTGTGGCTGTATTGCATAAGCGGTTACAGTTGTCCTGTGATGGAATAGCATACTGGACTGTTTCTCTTGTTTTTCAGTTGTTTTCAACTAATGAAGTCCTGTTCAGAACAGAAATTGTTCTTAATCCTTGAATGTGTGACCTTGAAAGTATTCCTGCATACCTTGAAATTGCTGCATTTCATGTTTCTTATTGTAGGCCCAAGGACAACTGGCCCTTTCTATAACATATCCCAGTCTTCATCTTTAGCGACGATACTTCCCTACCTCTTACGCTCAAGATACATTAACACATTCTTATTTTCTGTGTAAACGTCATTCGTGAAAATATTAAATAAGATGGTTCCTAGAACTGGCACTTGAGGAACTGCATCAGTAATCTCCTCTCAGCTCTTACTTTCCATTCATGAATGGTTCCCTCCAGCCATTTCCTTATTCATTACCTGAATTTTTCTTAGCGTATAGTAGCTTCACCCAAAAAAATTATTCCACAAGGACCAAAATTATCTGCAAATTTAAATTAAATTATTCTGTTTCAGCAAAAAAAGAAATAAAATATTAAAAAAGTATAAAACATTTCACTTGACACTTCTGAAATCAAGTGTTTTGATTTGTAAAGGCCAGATCTTTCACTGATGTTTTTTAAAGGAAATTGTAAGTTCTAGATTAAAAATGGCATTTAAAAAAGGGAATTGTTTGTAGAAGAGTTCAGGAAAAATAACAAAGCTAAGAATTTTACTTTTGTTCAAACAGAATGCTGTGGATGAATGAAAAGTGACACTTCTTATTTTTGTATTTTATTAAGAACTGGAAAAAACTTCTGTTTTGATTGTTCCAAGCTGAACATTTTTCCTTGACTTTTCAGCTTAGCGACACAGGTGAGAGGTGCACTATTTTTCCAGTGTGATTCTGTACTCTCATTGCAATCCTTGTATCAATACTTCTTCACCTTAAATACTAATGTACCAGGAGACCCCTCAGTGAACGCTGGACTTCTGTTCGGAAACAGTGGTCTGCTGCTTTTTTTTCTCTGCAAAGCAGCCCCACCACTTCTTTCTTTGCTTTCTTACCATCTTTCCAAGGTGGTTGAATAACCACCTGGGTACACCTGGAGTCTTTCCCCCCAGATTTTCCCTCAGCAGCGGTCTGACTTCTAGATCGGTTGGTGCATCTCTCTGATGTAAAACCAACTCCAGGCCTCCTGTACATTCAAAGTCTTGGAATGTCTTGGTCCAGATGTGTTCACTGACCATTCCCTTAATCCGGGGAATTGCCATGTGGCGGTAGGCGCAGCCCCGCGCACACGGTCCCCTGCAAAGCGCAGGGTGGCCAGATGCAGAGCTGGGAGCTGCCTCGGCACAGGCTGGGCGCCTGCTCCCACCATGGCTGCTGCCGCTGCAGATTTCCCAGCAGCGAAGGTTGAGAAACCTTTTCTCACTCCTGTTCCCATTCAAACCCCATCCTGGTTTTTGTGGACCAGCTCTTCTGTGCTTTCACTTGTAGGGTGTTTTTCAGCTGTTCCCTTTCGGGACCTGGCAGACATAATCTGAGGCATCGCCTGAATAGGATGTTCGTTTGGCACATTCAAAAGAATAATTGCATGCGTGGGCCTAGTTGCGAAGGGGCAGGCCTGGCTCATTTACTGGGCTATTTATAGCGTGCTTTTCACCATCGTTTGTCCCATTAAAACTAGAATGCGGGTAGGGAACAAACACACAAGCAGGGCATGAACAGGGAAGAATGAGTCTTTGATGAGATCCAAATGCTAATGGACTATGTCCTGCGGTGTTCATACAGGTCTGCTGTGGGGCGAAGGGTTTCTGTGCTGGAGAACCAGAACTCTTGCCTCTGTGCTACTCACCTCTCAGCCAGCCAGAGACGTCACAGGAAGGGACCACATTTCTGTAGCTCCATTTCTCACTGTCATGTGCCATTTCTGCTTTGATAGAGAGGGGGACGTAGTCCTAGACCAGCAGGAAGTCCACTTCTGTTATTCACATATCTGTTTTGCCCCTATGCTCTCCCCTGGGAGGACGTTGCTGACGTTCCCTTCCACAGCAATGTGCAATCCTGTAAGTTATCTCTCTCTCTCCCCTTCTTTTCCAGAGTGGGTCTTTGTGGGCCTGGTGATCCTGGGGGCGTTCCTGTTCTTCCTCCTGGTGGGGATCTGCTGGTGCCAGTGCTGCCCACACAGCTGCTGCTGTTACGTCCGCTGCCCCTGCTGTCCCGAGTCCTGCTGCTGTCCCCGGGCATGTGAGTGACCCTGTCCAAGCCTGGTGCAAATTTTCTCCTGCACTGCTTCTGCTCCCTGGCAGAACAGGAGGAGAATCTGCTAATATTGCTTCCTTTGCCCTGAGCACTTTGCTTGACTAAAGAACTAGTTCTTAGGGAGTGAAGCATCTGACCTATTGCTCAATGGTTGAGCGCTCAAAGTTAATTACAAATGTAATTCCCCGAGCCCTCCCTGCCTTGGCAGCTGTGCCTGCTTCTCCAAAGTGTCATGCTCCCCTTCCAAAGTTGTTGTCATGTCAGTGAATGTTGCGGTCAGAGCTAAGAGCATCCTGGGAGGTTTCTTCCTGGCAATGCAAAGCAGCTGCCCTCTACAGCAGTGCAAAATCCTTGCAACCCAGCAAGGTTCCTGGTCAGGCTCAGGCAGATCTGTCAAGTTTCATGAGCCTCATCCCTGCTACTTGAGTCATCAGTTGTTTTTAAAGCTGAACTGCCACTAAATCATGGCAACGGTAATGCTGGCTGTAACACGCTGAATGTCTTTCAATTGCTGGGCATCTTGCAGTGCTCATCTGACCTGCCGTGTGCATTTTTTAAACTCCCCTTTGTGCCCTTTGAGGCTTAGAAAAATTCAGATTGGTCTTTGTCATTTCATTTGTCCGGTTGCCTCCTGCTGGGTTGTCACCAATGTTGGTGATGTGCAGGTTTCGGCCACGTGCCGTGTGGGTCTGTGGGAGGCTGGTGTGATGCTGACTGCTGTTCTTTTTCAGTGTATGTAGCAGGCAAAGCAGCAAAAGCCGGGTACCCTCCTGCAGTCTCTTCCATGCCAGGTCCGTACTACATCCCCAGTGTTCCTGTAGCTGGTGTCCCGTCTCCTGCTGTGCTGATGGATAAGTCGCACCCCCCTCCCTTAGCCCCAGGTGACTCCAGCGGAGGAAGCCAAAATGGTAATTTGCAGTGCCAGGCACAACGTTCAGTCCTCTTACTGGGAACAGGGCTGGGAAAGGGAGGAATTGGGTTGTCACTGATAGAGTGGTATGAACAGAAGAAACACAGAGAAACTGTATTTTAATCCTGTCTCTGACAATGATATTTGCATCCCTTAGGGCCACATGGTCCAACTTTTCTAGTGCCATCAGCACAGCGTCAGTTTGTGGGTGCCTAATTAGGTCAGCAGGACATGGGAGGCCAAGTTTATGCCCGGGACCCCTCTCATTACTGCTGCAGACGTTTACTTGCAGAGGACAAAAGGATGAAGATGATTTCAGGGGAGCAGAGATCGTGGCCATTTTCCTCTTAGAGCTGATGCCTCGCAAGCTGCTCGCTCTTGGTAAACTGTCCTTTCTACCCTCTATAAGGGCACTGCTTGCCCTCTGGAGCAGTTTTTGCTGCAGCGTGTTTTACTGTCCCTGTGGCGTTTTGGGCACAGGGACATGTTCCCTTGGTGTTTCTGCCCAAGAGCACTGGGGGCTAGACCCCCTCCCCTACCTTACAGAAGTCAGTAGGTCACTTTTTTTGTTCAGCCTTTGCATTTGTGAAATGTGAGTGATAAAAGGCTTCTAACTAGAAAGGAGTTGTGCATCAATGTCAGACATAGTATGATGACTCTCTCTTGGTGAGGGTCACTTCTCCCGCTGCAAAGGAAGCTGCCATCAAGGAAAAAGAGGGTAGCTATTTAGCCACATGCTAACATTTCAGGATCAGAGTGGCTGTCTAAATTCAAACATGCTGCAGCAGAAGTGACTCTCACCAGTGTAGAGTCACCATACTGACACAGTATGTTTGCCATTGATCCAGCCACATGTCTGATTTCAAAGCACCACACTAACTATCAGTTGTTAAATTTACTCATGGCAATGTGTTGATAAGACACTTCTGAAAAGACGAGATCAAGTAGCATAATCAAATAATTAAGCTTTTGGAACAACCCTCACATCCTTCCGCTGCCCCAGTCAGTATATTAACCCTTCTGGAATTAGAAAAAGTATTTTCCCTCGACAATCATACTTTTTTCCTCCCACTGAAATCAAAACAGAGCTCTGGAATGGAGCATTTTGAAATAGGAAATAAATCAATCGCTGATCCAAAGCAGAACGTATGTAATTCAAAAACCTTTGTCAGAAAATGATGAACGACGGCCCAGTGCTTAATTTTTTTCTCCTGTGAAAAATGTCACTGCATGTAGAGCGTGATGTTGGCCGTGGGAACTCCAGGGATTTTTGAAGAGTCAGATCACAGCCCCAGTCTCGTCTGCTGTACGTTACTAGCAGAGCACAAATGCAGAAAAACTGTGGGTGCCTTTGGTACCCAATGGAACGGCTCTTAGCATCCCATGTTCGTTACACAGAAAGATGCATTTATTATACAGTCCAAATCAGCTGGCTGGACTTAATGTAGAAAACCATTATTACAGAGTTTTAACTGTTGTGGCAAGACAACAGAGGTTCTTAAGCTTTTTTTATTCTAATTAATATTTTTTGCAATAATACGGACAAACCCTTAGTCTGGATTATGCACCCGTTGTTCAAGGTATTCTTTGAACTGTGGAGCTAAGGAAGGGTGATACCCTGCACCCTGTTCCTTTTCTCTTAAAGTCCTCCACCATGCGAGAATATCCCCTAATTACAGGCTGTAGAAGAGAAAACATTATGTGGCTGTTCCAAGCTACTTATTTGCTGGTTGGCCAGACAGCAAGCTGAACAAAACAGGTAACGGTTGAGTTTATAATAAAGGCCTTTTCTCAGAAGGAGCGCTAATTATCGTCTCTGTGTCCTCCACGCAGCCAGTGTGGGTCTGGTCTGAAACTTGGTATCTTTGAGACTTCAACCTTTCTGTCAAGTTTATTTAAAAAAATGGGATCAGAAGTGCTGGGGGACAGAGACTGGAGGATTCTGTAATCCTGGCTGCCAGGCTAAAAATGACAGCCTTTGCCCTAGATAGTTTCTGTGCTTATAAATGACCCCTGTGAGGTGATCTAGTGAGCAAACTCAGGCATGAGGATATTTAGAAAATTTGTCTCGGGTTACATAAAAGCCATGTGACAAAGCTCCAGTGAAGCCTAGGAGCTCCATCCTAAACTTAGGGCTGAACAGGGAAAAAAAATAAACTTTCAGCTCTCTTCTCTGGAAGAGTGTTGGCAACACATAAGTTAGGATGTATGCTCTGTCTATTTTAAATGCAGTGATTACCTGGACACTCTTGCATAGATTCCTTAAACCACGTATGCAGGGAAGCTTTTGATCTGAGAGCTGGACTCCAGACCTTTGATATGGAAAGTGTATAAAGATGAGAC
Organism: Pygoscelis adeliae; assembly: GCF_000699105.1. Lineage (NCBI taxonomy): Eukaryota > Metazoa > Chordata > Aves > Sphenisciformes > Spheniscidae > Pygoscelis > Pygoscelis adeliae. Next base: position 4,737,058 of record NW_008824791.1, read on the forward strand.
ATTTACTTCTTAGCCGCACTTGTGTGAAAAAAATAGTGATGTCCTTTCTGGGGAGGGAAACAGCTTACAGTTTTGGCTGACTTGGTTCCACCCACAGAAGAATAAAAAAAGTGTCTAGTTAAACACAAATTAAACATTAGAAATTTATGAACTGTTCAGGAGAGGAAAATATGGTCTAACAGGGAAGAATGTTCCATTCCCTTTGACTTCAGTGAATGGTTCTGGACAAGTGGTTAACGTCTCTGCATCTTTATTCCCATATAATTAAGATGGGCCTAAAAATATTCAGACCTTATTAAAGGGTTATGGCAATTTACAGATGAAGAAGGGTGTGAGGAGGAAGCAATAATATCTTTGGTTCTCACATGAAGGAATAATAAAGAGATTTAATAAGTTGAACATTCAGTATCATTGTGAGAAGTATTTAATAAAGAAACGTAGAGACAAAATATGCTTCATCTATAATGGAAAATACTTTTTATGAGCTGTTCACGGTCATCTTTGCAGATTTAAATCCAAAGTTAATTTCTAGATGCTTTCAGAATTAACCAAGAAATTAATTTGCCTTTTGATACACAGCTGCAATAGCAAGTTGAGCATGAAGCTAGCATGAAGCCTAGCTAATTCTCCATCAGTTCCAGGCGCTATAGATGTTGCCCAAATAGATATTCGGCACAGCCTCAGCGTGAGTAGTGGCTCTGGGGAGACAGAGTCTGGAGGCTGCCTGTTCAAGTTCCCCAAAGGTTATTAGTAGGTCAGAGTCATTTCCAGCTGATGGTTGTTTGCTGGCCTGTATATAAATGAGATGGCAGCTTAGCTGAGCTCCTAGTAGGCACATCAGAAGAAAGAATAGCGAGAGGCCTCTTTCCTGGCAAGGTACCAGACAGAGGTCAGCCACGATGATGAGGTGAAGTGGAGAACTCGCCTTGCTGTTGCTCACGCAGTGCAGCAGGAGTCATCGCTTCTGAGGCCTGTCAGTCCAGCCCCTCTTCATAGCAGCAACCTCACTTCAAGACACGTGATGGTCTTCCACTTTGGAAGGCGGAGACAGGGTTCCTTGTGTTCTGTAAATCACTGTGTACATTTGCAGTCGTTGTGCACACATTCATGGGGATAATAAAACACGGCGAAACTCCAGACTGCTGTCAGCTAAGCTATCTGGAGACACGTTGAAAGCAGGACCCTGATAGACCCATACTATGTTTTAACATCTAATACCTTTCCCAAGTACAGATACACAAGGTAATATTTCAAGATGTAATTACTTACCTTATATGTGCACAGTCAAAACCCACAGTAAAGCGCTTCCCTCCTGAAGCAATTTGCAGGATTATTACAGGAATCATTCTACCCATTTCTATGGCACAGCCGTTTCTGAAGCAGAGCATGGTTATTTAATAGTGCACAGACACATGCACAGCAGTTTAGGACAGAAGGTGCCTAAGAATACCTCTGCCAAGTCCTTGTTCAGCCCACACAGTGCATACTATGCAATGTACTACCAAACCCATATGTTAGTAGCTTGATGTATCGGGGGGTGGGATAAAACAGAAAGAACAGGTTGGCTCAAAACCACCGTCCGAGTATTTAAATCGTGCCACAAGAGGAGCGCTCATGCAACACTGCAGTATTCACACAAGGGAACATATTAACCCCATGCAAGGCAGACAGGTTCCATTTTGTAGTGCTAAGTGAATTGTCCTCACGACAGTTCTCTAATGAGGCTGAATTTGAGGGTTGTAGTTCTCTTTTGTGCTTAGACAGGTGTTTCCGTCAATCTTGAAATAGCCCCAGGCTGAGACCTTTCTTAAATAATCTGCTGTAAAAGCAGGTATTTTCTTCAAAGTCCTGGTAGGTGGAGTTCTCTGCTTGCTGACTATAGACCTGCCTTGAGGTAGTCAGGCTGTTCAGAGGGTTAGCAGGTGAAGTGTGCATGGAGCCAGCCTGCTGTGGCTCCAGGTGTGTAGGGGCTTCTTTTCTACACACAGGAATGTGGAAAAGCCAAAAAAGCTGTCCAGGCTTCCCCTGCAAATGGAGTAGTCCCAGTCAAGCGCCTAATGTATGTGTAAGACACACCTTTTCTGTAAAATAAAGCATGTAAAGAATGCCAGAGCAGGCAGTTCCACAGTTACCCAGTGACCTGATTGGCCCCATCATTGGGTTCGGTATAAATCTCAAAGCAGTGTGACGTACTTTGTGGGACTTTGTGTGTTTCCTTCTGTATTCTCTGGAGCTTCTCCTACCACATGCTCTTCAGCCTGTGTGAGCAGAATTCATAGGGATGGGAGGGTGGAGTGGTCCTGCAGAGTGACAGCTCCCAAATGCTCAGCCACCTGCTTCCCCTGCAGGCTGGGAGCTTATGGCCCCTGCTGCATAGAGGAAGCCTGATCTTCTGGGACTGCTTCTCCCATACCATGACGAATCCTTTCTGTAGTGCTGAGGAAGGGGAAATGAGTGCTACTTTTCTCTCTGCCATCCTCTGTGGGAGGTGGAATCACTCTGTGGCAATGACACCACTTGATGCATTCGGTTGTACAGATTGGGCATTTCCAAACCATTTTTGCTGTTACTGCAAACTTTATAAATGATGCAGCTGCTCACAACTTCACATCCCACGTTACAGACAAATTTCTTCTGAAGCAAGGACTGACTCACTCTGTTTTGGAAGACAGAGCCTACCTGCCTGCAGACGAGAGCTCAACTATTAGAAGCAGTATTGTTGGAAAGTCTCCTTGGACTTAAATGTGTTTTCCTCTAATGCTTTTCTTTTCTCCCTAGCAGTGCGCAAAGGGTACAGGATCCAGGCTGACAAGGAAAGGGACTCCATGAAGGTGCTGTACTATGTTGAGAAAGAACTGGCTCAGTTCGACCCAGCTAGGAGGATGCGAGAACGATGTGAGGAACGAGCATGGTTTGATTTTTTTTTTTCACTGACCTGAAAAAGACTGCAAATTCATAGTTAAAAAGTTCACTTGGCTTTGCCTTAGAGCCGACCTCTAGGATATGATGTCCAGGATATGGTAGTTGGGGCAGATAAAGTCTAGATTTTAGGCATCTACAGGTATGTTCTGATTTTAAAGATCTGCTGCTTACCTAATCATCCTTAATTAGAACAAACAAGGTGAGGGATACTCAAATGCTTATGAAAATTGTCCACTCGGATAATTGAACTTTTGGATCATCAGCATCTGAAAAGCCAAGTCCGTACTCATGCCTTCTATAGCCTGTGGTGTGATAATAGCTGGGATATTGTCTTCACAATTTCTGTATGTCTTACGGTGTGGTGCATGTAAATTCCCAGCATGGCAAAATAGGAGAGGGATGTTTTATTGAAAGCGTGTTTTGTGGGCTGCAGTGACCACAGTGTGGTTTGAAGGATGCAGAAAGGTAGTTTGGAGTGGCTGTTGCCCTGCAGGAGCAGGGACTACAAGAAAGATTCAAGAAACCAGGGGATCGTCAGATTTTGTGACACTGGTCAAGATAAGATCAGAGGTGGTACACGCATCAGTACCGACGGCTTGGCAGTCAGACAACTGCAGGTGAAGGGGAGGAGGGTGGTGAATAGGGACATGATGCAAACTCAGAACTGAGCTTCTGTCTGGAACTCCTCACTTGTAAGCTTTATTTCCCTAAGTAAAGGCTGAGGCTGCACTTAATGGGTGTCAGAATACAAACCCAAGTGATGATCTTTCCACGTTAGGAGGCAGAGGTGCAGTGGTGGGACAAGGTGTGTGCATGAGGAGAGCTTGCAGTGCTGCTTTGTCCTCTAGCTGTTCTGTGTGGAGGACAGCAGCAGGCTGGGGGCTCAGTTCCTCTGGGCAGCATCCGACTTGCACAGAGCTAACCCACATTAGGCACTGGTAGAGGCTCATTTAAAACGGACGCATGAGATCTTGCAAATCGATGAAGGTAAGGGCTTTAGGGAATGACACTACATCAAAGCTCTGTACAGATTAGGCATAACTAACAAATTATATATACTTCTAAAACAGTCATTGCTGAGCACACTGTCTTCTCCACCCACAAGATTTACTATAAAAAGACCTCTCCAGATTGGTGTGTCAGGCCTCCAGATGTCAACGTGCTTGACGGGGTAGAGACTGACAGTGATTCAGTCTCTTACTTTTTTCTTAATCTTTTTTTGAGTTTTTTGTTTTAACTGGGCAAGTCAGGCCAAATCCAGAGCCTGTATCACACCAGGAAGGGGGGAGGTGGCACAACCGCTGTGATGATGGTCCACCAAGCTCAGCGGTCACCTCGTGAGGGCGGAGAGTTCACATGTGTTACTGAAGCAGGGCTGAGGGGCGATTTCTGCATGAAGGCCGAACTCAGTTATCTGGAACACAGGCAGCTGATGCCATTTGTGATACCCTTAGAATATCCCACCTGGCTGCCAGCTACCAGGTCAGAAGACCTGTAGGTCCAACAGCAGCTCTATGTCCAAACTGAGCCCCAGGAGTCTTGGGCAGGATCGGTCAGGGTTTGGAGAAGGGCCTTGGATTCCATTTTGATTTTTTCCTAACGGAGGGCAGCTCAGCTTCTTTCTGAAAAAGCTGCAGCTGTGCTCACCACAGCCTTCCTGTCCTCTCCTCCCCTCTCACACATGCTATCATGTGATGCCTATCTCATTTCTTTTCTGCAACCTCCCCTGCAGATAACAACACCATCTCTGAACTCAGCTCTTTGCATGAGGAGGACTTGAACTTCCGGCAACCCTACCGCCAGGTGCGAAGGAAACCTCTGCCTCCTGCAGGGGACCTGGATGGCGATGCTGAATACTGGGCAGGAGTGATGGGCGGGGGCAGCACGTCGAGATCACAGGCTGTCTCCGATTACAGAGATGAGCGGGACAGTTTCCGGCACAGGTGAGGAGTGGAGGCAGCTATATCTGGCAAAGTAGTAAAGAATACTACTCCTCCTGCTCTGGTTCTGCTTAGCAGGACAAAGGGGTTAGAGAGAAACATGAAATCTGGAGATGTCATTAGATGAGGATGGAATGAATCTGATTCCCACAAGCCTGCTGAAGCCTACCCAGGTGGGCAAAGCTAGGTACCAGCCTCATTCCAGGTGGGATGTAAAAGTGGGGTCAACAGGAAACCAAGCCTCCCTTCTCAAAGTACTCTCTTGAGATTTGTACCTGATCCCTCCAGCACTTCCCAGTGCTGTTGCGCTTTATTGGGAGTCACACGCTGGTGCTTTGGTGCAGCAAGACTTGTACTCCAGGCCTAAAGGACTGGCACTCTGGTGCCTAGAAGAGAGAGATCACATCCTTCCTTCACATACCAGCAGCCCAGTGTCCCAAAAGCAATGGCAGGGATTTCCTTCCCTCAGTACTGGGCTATTGTGCCAGGTCTTTAAACCAGGTGCTTCAAAATTGCCCTGCTGTGACCTTCTGTAGCCGGGTTCCTGGGTTTTCCCAGCAGGACATACACCTACAAGCTTTGGGGCCAAGGAGAAGCAAGTCCAACTCTGCATACTGGAGGATAAGGGAGGTGCACTCTGGGGTTAATCTCGTGTAACATTAGACATGTAGAGTCTGAGCTATGTGCACTAAGCTGCCTTTACAGTCAGCAGAGAGAAGCAGGGATTTCGGGGATGTGATACATCTCTTCCTACAGAAGATGATGAAAACAGGTCAGATGATTCATGCCCCAGGAGTGCCTGTTTCCCTCCATTGTCTGTGAAGGCAGCCAAGGGGATGAGCGCAGCTGAATCCTGCCCTCTAACACTACCTTTTCCATCCTCCAGCCAGCAGAGATCCAAGTCCGAGATGTTGTCCCGTAAGAGTTTCTCTGTGGGAGTGCCGGCCGTCTCTATGGATGAGCTGGCAGCCTTTGCAGAGTCCTACAGCCAGCGGACCCGGCGGGCAGACAGCCAGGAAACTCGGCGTTTCGAGCGGTCAGAGTCGCACGGTGGCCGCGGCGGAGGGCTGCCCCACCAGGATAGCTCCATGGAGGAGTACTACACCAAGCGTAGCAGAGGGAACCGAGAGCCGCTGACTGACTTGGATCGGGGCTGGTCATACAGCCCACCCCGGAGACGGGCCCATGAGGAGAAGCACCTGCCCAGGCTGGTGAGCCGGACGCCTGGAGGGAGCCAGAAATACGATCACTCCTACCTCAGCAGCGTCTTGGAGAGGAAATCACGGAGCTACGATGAGAGCGGTGACCACAGTGAAACCCCCTCAAAGCTGAGCTCGCAGCCCAGCCAGAGAGGAGGGGGAACATACTATGCCTGGTCACCACCCTCTACCTACAAAGCCGAGAAGTCGCAGCAGCAGCCGCAGCAGCCGCCACCACCACCGCCTCAGCAGGAGGAAGGGGAGGACACCCTGCCCCCATACAGCGAGAGGGAGCTGAGCCGAGGCCCTTCGTACAGGGCCAGGGAGCAGGCCTACCTCAACGCCTCTGACAAGAAGAGGAAAAAGGATGCCAAGAAAACAGTGAGGCCATGTCTGGTGTTCCTGATCTAAATAGGCCGAGCAGGGAGCCACCAGGCAGGGGTTACTAACCAGAGGTTAGGGGCAGGGGGGCTCCCCAGGAGGGTGGAGCCTGGAGTCTGAGTGTGGGGAACCCCAGATAAGGGGAGTCACTGTGAGAAGAGGGCAGTAACTCGGTGTAGGAGGCCAGAAAGGGAAATAGGTCCTACACAAGACTCCATGCTGGAGGGGAGGGACAGATGTGCCTGGGACTGGGGAGGTAAGGGATGTTTTTGGCATCTGTGGCCTGGTGATCCAAGGAAGTGGGAGTTTATTTAGGGTTTAGGAGGCTCGTGGTAGGGAAGGGAACTTACCCAGGGCTTACAGAAATTACAGGGTATTGCTTTGGCTTTGATCCTTGATAAGGAAGGGTTGAGAGGCTCTGTTCTTCTGGACTGGGACAGGGCTAGTAGCAAGGCATGGTGTAAGAGACCTCGGGTCTTTCTGAAAGGGGTGAGATGAGACTCCTGTGGGTGCATGCCCGTGGGCGTGTGTAGGGGCTATGCATGCCACAGGCATCCCTCACACAGGATACCAGCAAGTACAAAACATCCTGCCACAGTCTGGGCTAGTGAGGACTGATGGGTTCATGGTTGTTGGGGAAGGGGAGCTGGCTGCAGTCTGCTCCATGGGAGAGACCTTGTCATTAGAGCAGCTTGGCTGTTGGCCCTGAGCTTAAGTGGCATGTGTGAGAGACGAAAGGGGTGTGAGCAGACAAAGCTGTTGCTGTTTGGTTGTGTCTCTGTCAAAGCTACATCAGGCTCTTTGTTCGTTCCATGGGTGCTTTCCTGTTGACGTTTCTCTTCTCTCTTTCTTCTCAGAACGATTTCCCAACAAGGATGTCTCTCGTGGTTTGAAGTTGTTGTGGACGTGTCATATTGATGGGCTGGATACCGTGAGGTGACTGCGTTGGAAAAGAGAGAGAGCAGCAAGCAAGACAGGCCTCCGCAAACCTTCGCAGCCACCAGCCATGGACTCTTTGTTTCAATTGTTTGTTTCATCGGGGGAGCCGAGGCTTTCATAAGAGACAGACTCCCATGAACAGCACTCAACCTCAGAGGCTCTGGGAGTCTGCCAGGCAAATGAGGCCAGGGCTCTCTTTGGCACCCTGCTTTCCAGTGCCCTCCCTTCTGTGCCGGAAGGCAGCCACGTCCCTACTGTCCCTGCAGCCCTGAACTACAAGTGAGGCTGCCTTTGTGCCTCTTGCCCTGTCTCATGTGCAGAGAGACCTGTGTGCATACCTCTTGCTCTCTCTGTCTCTTCAGTTCTCTGTTTGGATCAAAATTGTCTCCATACTTATACTTGGAGCCTTTTCTGTATCATCTTCATGCTGGGAGGAGGCCTTGTTCTTACAGCTGCAGACTACCTCCAGCTGATCAGACCCTAAATTGTGAAAGAAAGTCTACATCCTTTCAGGCAATATAGAAAAGGACTGATGAGGTGTTACTTTGGCAAGGGCTGGACAGAGAGAGAGAGAGACAATTATGGACCGGTTTGTTCAATATATTTAGTTCTGTTCATTGTGTGATGAGAGTTGCAGATGAGATTGATGTATTGTTTTGAAAGTGGATCAAAGTAGCTTTTACTGTTATGAGAACATGATGTGTTTTTTTCCCCCATTCCCAACTGTGATTTGTTTTGATACAGTTGCATTTTCTTGCAGCTGAGCTGTGACCGTGTAGAGGTTCAAGCTAGAATATCTACTCCACGGTATCATAAGCAGTGCTCTAGCCCTGCTGGCGCTCTGCTTCCAGCACGACCAGACATCTCTGTGTAGTGAGTGGCCTTTTTGTTTTAAAGAAGCAAAAAGGGGGGAAAGTCTCAGTGAGAGGGCAGCTGCAGATCTTCATTCTGTGCTACTGGTATCACTTCTTTCTGGTCATTGTTCCTAGCCATTGAAGAGAGCAGTAACAGCAATGGAAAAAGAACACTGTGGATGAACACAAGCTTTGAAAGTCACCTTTTTCACTTACAACCATTTCATTCACTTCAGTTGTGACATGGTTTTAGTGGCTGTTGTCTCAGGAACAGCTGAATTTAGAAGTGAGTGCTTCACACCATCTGGAAGCCTGACATTCTGGTTTTCATAGGGTATAATGCAGTCATTTCTTTCATTTTTAGCTGCTAAAATCGTCACGTGAAGGAAGATGATGGGAACATTTTAAGGTCCGGTATCTTGATCCCTATTACACCTACAAGCAACTTAGCACCCTGTTATGTTACGGACATTGTCAGCCTCTGAAATGCCATCTCTGTTGTTGCTCTGGAAATCTGGGGAGCTGTCTGGCCTCAGGTGCTCACTCTGGCAATACTGTTTTGACCATGAGATTTATTAATGTCACTGCAGTTCTCTATAAAAATGACAGATTCATTTCTCTGTCACTCCTTTGCTGTATCAGTTCACCAGGAATGGTCAGGGGAGTAGAAGAATAACTTCCACAGATTTGATGACAGTGCAGTTTTCATGCTAGAAGGTGAACTGATAAAAGGATGGCTTTCTTCTCCTCCCACGCTCCTCTAGTGATGAATGTAGTTTTGGAAATCCCAGTCCTGGGTCTTCCTGGCCAGACAAGAATTAG
>NW_008824791.1:4746775-4752121 GCF_000699105.1 Pygoscelis adeliae
GCTTTACATTTGCCAGCTACATGCCAACTACATCTACTTGTATTATGGCTGGAGAGACTAAATTTTAAGTATTTTCATCTTTTCTCATCTTTAATGTGTGTTCCTAGGAAAATCACAGCACAGTTCACAAGAGGTAGGGAGGTGGTTGCCATCTGAGGTCTCCGTGGCCTTGGGAAGTCTACAGAGCTACACTACATGTTATTTTAAATTAAACATTTCATCCCTGACATACGGTGATACTAGCACCAAGAAACGCTGATGTTTTGTTAGTCCGAAAACCTTGGGAACCCCTATGCCATGAATTTCAAGGGAGTTTAACCTGCTCTTTCCCATCAGACATCCAGCAGACTGAGGAAACGTTTTACATAGAAATTTGAAAGTGCATCTGCAACAATGACTATGTCAGAAAGGGGCCAAAATGGTGATTTAACAGTCTCTGAATACCTACATCTTTTAAATCATACTGAAAGCCTGAGCGTCACAATCTCCTCCTCATTTCAGTTATGTCTGTCCCTCAGCTCAGTCACCGTAGTTTATTTGATCAAGCCCTCAGGAATGAGTTGTGTGTGTATTAAAAATACAAGCCTTCCCCTCATTTATTTGAATCAGTTTTGTTTGCTCGATGCTGGTGCTTTAGGGCATTTGTACACTGCGTAGGAAGTTGCCATTTTATGTATCTAGCTTATAAATAAGTAGTTGCAAGCTAATTCTCTTAAGAAAACTATTTTAATTGTAGATACAACTGTTCATAAGAACTATCCCAACGTTTCTTTTGAATCCAAGTACCTGGAAACATACTGAAGATTTTATGAGTAGTGATTCTATGAGTTGTACCAGATGATAAGAATTTCAACCTCAAAAAAAAGAACAGGTCTTAATTCCCTGAAGTCAGATCTGGGCAGCACTCATCAGTTGGCTCCACCTTTGCTCTAAAATTTTAGATTTCCTATCTCCCTATACAAATCTGAAGGAATTTTTAGTTACTGATAGTGTCTGTCCTCAGGCCATCTTTATTTTTCCCATTAGAAATGTGTCAGCAGCAGCACCAAATGGACCAAATCAAAAAGCGAGGGGTGAGGTAGAGTAGGGCTTCCATCTCTATAGCTACACAACCTTAATGACCCGTGACTCTTGCAACAGAGAGGAGCAGGGGGGCAGAGGCTGATGGAGAGGCTGAGAGGAGCCTCTTGTTTCAGGAAAGTAGTGGTTTGTGTCTGCGACATTCTGCGACACCTGCAGAATGCTGGCACCAGGAAATAATGAGCCCGATTATTACAGGGTCTCAAATTAGAAATTTTCCAGTGATCAATTTTTATTGCTGGCATAAGATTAAAATCCTTTTCATACAGGATATGGATGTCTGGGTCATGTCAAGGACAAGGATGGTTTTGTGGCCTTAAAATGAAGCATCACAACAGTGACTGGCAAAGAAGACAATCAAGATGATGAGTGAATCCTGTAAAAAAAAAAAAAAAGAGCCCTTAGAGCAACAGCAGGATCAAGTACACTGTAAAAATTCCAGGGGGTGGCTTCAGTGCGAATATCCTCAGACCCCTCCATTTCCAGTGAAATGGAAAATTAACAAAACTAACACTTTGAATACTTAGAAATTTCGAGAAACCAACGTATATCACCTGAGACAGGCAGCCAGAATTACTCAGGTCTTTGTGCCGGCATATAATATAGGGGACTAGAACTGTAAACATCCTAGCCTTTGTTACTGCTACTAGGTCAGAGATGGCTGGCCATCAGCAGTGAGCCCCAGGCCCACCTCACCTTCCCTGCAGCCAGCATTGGCAGCTGCGTGTGCCGAATTTCCCCAAGAGGTCCCAGCTCTTGCTCTGAGGTCTGGGTCCCTCTGTAGCTCACCGAATTGTGGTTTTCATTCTGGCTTGTGATGGGGTACCTGCTGCCCGTGGATCAGCAGTTACACTGATTTCCTGACCTCTTCCAACAAGCCCCCTCTAGGTGGGCAATACCAGTTCACCTGTAACATAAGACAAATGGTTTTGCAATCACCAGAGAGACTTTTACATGCCAGTCCTCTCCAGACCTAAGACTGGCCAGAGAAATTTGTGGGAGGGAGTAGCAAGGACAGTATCGGGCATTGTAAGATGGCACCGGCCTTTTGCAGGGAGGAGAGAAGAGGAATTCTCGGAGCATTTTTTTCAGGGGGTTTAGGGAGAGTTAACACAATGGATGCCACTACTGGGCTGTGACCAGCTTCCTCCAATAACAGAGTGATCTGACATTGCGCAGAAGAGCTTTGCTTGGGCAAGTTGCCAGCCTACTCCTACAGTTCTGGGTTGTCTTGAGCAAAGTAACTGCTAATTCTCCATACGCTCAAAAAGGACTATGTCTCTCTTGACCCAAGGTCCCTCCCAAAACTTCTTCTCTGAAGAGATTCAGGACAGCCCCTGGGCTGTACAAATACAGATCCCTGAGAGGGAGCAATCAGAAAACATTGTAGAAGTCGAAACAACCACAAACTGTTACAGGTACATGAATACACCACCACAGTGTTTATCACGCCTGGGCTATTCTGAAAATAAATGTCATGTCGTGGAGATTGTTTTGCTGAGAAACCACTTGGAGCTATCTTGCGTTTTCTCCAGGGAGCTTTCACGCAGGGTTGTGGGTGAGGATCTGTTCTGTGTCACTAAGTACAGGGTTTGGGACATGTGGAAACACGCTAAAGGGGCTTTAGCTCGTTTCTTGGCTGGGGCCAGGAGCAAAGAGGCCTTTGGCATAAGCTAGGTGCTGCAGATCTGACCCTATGACTCCGGAAATCTCTGTGGTACAGCATCTCCATGGGGCTATACTGGCCATACGTGCTTTCTACAACAGCTGTGACGTTGAAACCATCCTTATCGTCACTCGGGGCCCCTAAAGCCGCTTTTCCATTGCCTGGGAGTTCAGAAAAGAGATCCATTTACGTAATGTGATGGGACGGCTATCATTTTGATATGATCTTAAAAATGCTAGCTGGATTACCAGCATTAGAAACAGAAGAACCTTAAGAATAAAGTTAGCTAATACAAAGGAATGAATCTGCCATGATTCCCATGACAGTCCTCTTGTGACCTTTATAATTGCTTTTTGACATTCACCCCTGCCTGCTCGGGGGCCTTTGCCAGGAGAGACCTTCACCACCTCTCCCTTTCTGCCTGTCATTTTTTGTCATGCTTGTAATCCCTCTCTGCCCCCTCTGCTTTCCTTGGCTATTTCCAGTTAACCTTCAGCGTTGCGCCTAGGGGCTTCGGTCAATTTGGATGTAGAGTGAGTGGCATTTTGTAGAAAGACATTTTTACACCCTATGAAAGCAAAAATTACAGAATACACAAAACAAAACCCCAAGCCCTCCAGATATTCTCTCAAGCCCAAGCAGGGATGTTACAGGAAACATTTTAAAAATTAAAGCTGAACATAATTTCAAAATGAGTAAGTATTGTTTCCAACCCCAGGGCAGCTGCAGTCAGAGCTCTGAAGTGCAAACAACAGAAGCAAATGCATTCAGTTTTCATTGTCCTTGGTGAGAGCAGTGGCAGAGAGAAGCAGCATTTCATGAGTCATAGAAAGCAAATGGGATTCCAAGACGCTATTAGTTACATTTGAGTTTAAAAGTATGAATTAAAAGTTGACAGGCTCATTTTAAAAGCAAAATTCAGTTCAAGGGAATGGCAAGGTTTTAATCTCTAATGCCTGGTGGTGGCTCTCCACCACACCTGCTCACTTTATATAGAAAAGTATATTTTTTTCGGCAAAGCCTCTACTCGTGCTTCGAGAACAACATGCCCTCTGTCCCCCAAGCACCAAAATGAACTCGGAGGTGAAAGGAGCCTCTTGTGCATCCCTGTCCCAGCCAAACAGTCCGCAGAGCACCAACACTGTCCCCATCATGCATCCCAGCAGGCTCACCTTTAGTTCTGTTTGTACAAGCTACGGTCTGGGGACTCTGGGGTGGGAGCTTGGCACCCGCTGTTGCTGACTTTTCATAGACCCTGTCGAAGGCCCCGGCCCAGGGGTGTAGTCCTCTTGCTATTTATCAGTGAGCTGGGTTTTTTTCTTCCGCTGCTATTGCTCGCCTGCAACAGCCATTTTCCCCCTGTTACGCAGTGAGTGAGTAGGTTTCTTTGCTGTACTCAGCTGTTGTTATTTTACTTAAATCGCCCTTCTCTCCTGTAATGAACTTATTTTCAAAATGGGGGGGAGAAGGACATAACAATACTCTGTATAATGAAAATACAACACTTTTATAACTTTTTGGGACACATCCTCATCCCCAATTTCCAAGCATTATACATTTGCCATGCTTGCAATTTCAAAGTTGTTGCTCTTGAGTTGTCACCATGGAGAATAAAAGCAGGAAAAGCTACCGCTAATCTGCCTTTTTATTATCCTGCAGGCAAACAATTTGCCCACTTTTTTGCTAAGAAACGAGCAGTTTACATGAGCGGTTTTCAACTCTTTTTTGATTAATGGACAATACACCAAACATTTCCCAGTGGAGCAGCAGACCCCTTTATAAATTTCATACCTAGCTCACAGGGTAACTTAGACAAGCACATTCTGCCCAGCCTCCTTCCATGCAAGAAATCCCTAGAAGTGCCCCATGGAGCCACACTACTTCACAGAAAGGAGAAACTCTCCCCTGGTTTTGCAGACCTAAAAACTTTTTCCCTGTGGATTTTAGTGGGAAACTTTATCTTTTTTCTGCAGACACGTTCTTTCCTTTTGGCAGCTTGACCCCTTCGTGCTTATGTCTGCAGTACTCTGGATTGATGTTTTTCCTCTCTCATAAACAAGTAGCTTAATTCAGATCCCGTCTCCACGTTATAAATAATGGATGCGGACTCTCACACTGTTTGCAGATGTAATCTGAACAGCATTTACATGTTTAGGTCCATATCCACTAGGCGTTATCAGCAGTCCGGTGCAGAAGTGCATGCAGCTCCAAGCTCTGGTCTGTATTTCCCTGTGCAAGGCGCGTCATCCCTCGGCTCTTCAGTCTCCTCCCTGTGGAAAGGGAAGCACTTCAGAGCCACCTGTTTCCTAGGGCAATGCTGGTCAAGCCCCAGCGAGCTCAGCCCCGCTCCGGACGCCTCTCCCAAATGCCGGGCTGCATCACAATGCCACTCGAGTTTTCTGCCTCTGCGCAGAATTAACGCCCCAGCTTTATACCCTTGGCAAATACGGATCCAGACGCAAGCGTTACAACGCAGGCTCGATCCTCCCATTCATACCCTACTAAGCCAACAGCCGTGGCCCCCGGGTCAAAAACACCACGCAAGCAAGTTCCCCCCTCAGAGACCCACCAGGCCCCTCAGCTTGGAGCACAGCACTGAG
>NW_008824791.1:4752588-4762677 GCF_000699105.1 Pygoscelis adeliae
CCACCCCCCCTGGGAAAATCTCCAAACCTACAAGAAGAAGGAAAGGTGCCCATACCTTGAAGACAAACAGGGGTGCAGAAGACGTGACAACAGGAATACTGAGCAGTCACCCAGCTCCGTGGGAAGTCGCTTCTGGCTGGGGAAATGTTTATGCTAGCAAGGTAAAAGCCAGAGGCACCCCTACAGCTCCCACAGTAACTTCTGGTTACCCCTCATACAGGTAAGGCTCTTCTGTGTCCAGACCCAGTTGGTCCAGAGCTCTTAGCTGTAGACACAGGTTTGCGATTCAGGGCCATTTCTGAATTGGAGAAATGAGCCTGAAAAAAATTGCCTGAAGTGGCACAGGACCACTTATTCCAGGAGATGTAGTGCTTTCAGTTAGTCCTCTCTGTGGGGTAGAAATCCTTTCTGGTTATATTTCAAGTTTGTTTCCATCAGCCCCTCTAGAGCAGGTGTTGGTGGTTTTCATGTCCCAGTTATCACATCTTCTCTTTGAGCAACAGATTGGTCAGCACACTCGTCTCTGAATAGGTACTCCAGGGTAGTGAGAGTTTGAGCTCCAACTGGATGCATTTTACACTCAAGAGCCTGCTAAATGATTAATTTATTTAGTCTCTTAAAGTTCCCTGCTTCCTGGCAAAGCTAGAATGTGTGTTTCTACAGGCCTCAGTCCTGCTCACCTTGGAACTACCAGTTTTGGCAAGGACTTTAACCTCCGGTGAAGTAGAGGTCAGGTAAAGCTTTATCATAAAAAGCTAAAGGCTTTACCTCTTACAGATACACTGCTGTGTCCTACCTAAGGGCTGCTGCATCTATTTGTCATCACTAAATCCATGTACAGTCACGGAAAAGACACTTGTGGTCCATGTAAGTGGCATCCCTCCCCGACTGGAGGATGTGGAGGTAAGTATGGTTAAAGCAAGTCAGCCAAAAGAGAACCGCCCAGAGGCCTCTGGCGCTGTGGGACTGTGCCCCGTTGAGGAGGGCATAGCCCAGGACAGCTTGCTGCTGCTGGCCGTAGGCTCCCCTTAGGGAGCAGCCCTGCTGCTGACAGCAGTCCCTGTCAGCACCCCCAACAAGGGGAACTGGAACCCCTCTCTCGTCTTCAGAGCAGTAAAATTCTGCAAGAAGGGTGAGGTTACTAAAATGAAGATTACCTTAGCTATATAAGCTCTTCCTGGATTTCTCTTTCAAGTTTTTGGCAATCTTAGAAGGGTAGGCCTGCACAGTCAAAGTGTGAGGAATACCTGCCTAAAATGCAGATCCTACAAATCTTTATGCGTGGACTTGGCTACTGTTACTAACTGTGTGCAGAAAGGATGTGTGGGCCTGGTACCTGGAACGTTTTTCTTTGGAACTCAGAGCCCCTGCAGTTTAAGCTGAAACCATCAGCACAGTCAAGTGCTTGGGATTTCTGAGAAAGTCAAACTACTCAAATTAGCAAAAACACAGTCCGCAAGCACCCCAGAGCAGCCAGTTTACAGAGACTGCACTGCGCACCCCCGGCAGCCAGAACCGACGGATGCAGCTCAGAACCTGCACCTTTGCTGAACTGAGCTGCCAAGACCAAGAGGAGAGCACTTGGTCCCATGCACAAATGGGCCTTCACCTAACGACGGCAGTGACAGAACACGTGTGGGTAGCAGACTCGGAGCCTAAGGTATGCTTTAAGTAGCACTGGGGGAGTGAAATGTGGTTTGTTTGTTGTTTTTTTTTTTAAACAGAAATATATTTTTATATATAGTAATTTTTGTTTTCACTTCTGAGAAGAGAGATCTGAGGCTGCCTTCTGTTCAGGCCAGTATGGTGCCTGAGTGGAAAATTTTACTCCCCAGTTTCAGTAAGATGCAACTTAGGCTGGTTCTTGTAAATAGCTGTAAAAGGAAAGTTACTGCAGCAGAGCTCTGTAATCAAGAGGTCTCCATGGACAGCCTTGTCATCCTGATGAGAGACACTTCTTAATTAAGCAAAGATGCTGCATTGTAGCTGCAAAAATTCCCTAGTGTCCCAACTTCCCTCATCATATCAATGAGTCTGGAGTTAGAGCTCCCAACAACAAGGGGGTTTAGAGAATTTCAAACAAATTATAAGTCTAAAAGTTCAACGCTTGAGCATGTGCAGCGTGCAGAGAACTCACTTCAAAACGTGTTTGAAGAGCATTAACACAGTTTTGTACTACTGCAAAGACCTTTGAAAGGAAGAGTGCAGGTAGCATCCCAAGTATTGCCGGGGAGACCTGAGATCCGCGCATTTCTGTGAAAATCTCAACTTGCAGGCAAATCAATTAAGAAGCAGCTCTTGCAACTAAGCTTAACTGAGTTCCTGTTTGAGCACCTCAATTACACTGATTTCATGATTAAACTTGTTCTGATGAATGGGAAAAACAGAAAGAATCCGTGGTCAAAATATTGGACAAACTGTTTAAGCTAATGAGGGAGGATGCTGGTGTTTGTGAAGCAGCTGGTAGTGAGAGCCTGGAGGAGAGAAGGAAAACAGCTGCCTCCAGACAAGCACCAAATGCAAGCACAGGAGCAAGATGAAGAGGAACATGCTGATGTGCTTCAACACATCAAGTGGCAACACAAAAATGCTGCATGAATATTGACCATGTCACTCAGCTGATTAGTACCCTTAGGTTATGTCTGTACCAGTGTGTAATATAGCCCTGGGGAGTGAACCCGGGTGCCCAGTCTCTGATCATCTGCTCTACATAACATATTAGTGTGCTATATTCTGTACTATATTCTGGAGTAAGGTTCTTTGCAGTAGTCCACATTCGGTAACTAATTGCTCCTGAAGGACCACCAGGTGAACAAGGCTGTCTGCTAGGGTACCCTGCAGGAGCTACATGCCTAGGAGAGTAGGGCACAGGCCCACCAAAACCAACACGTGGTCTGGGCCATGCCTAGCTAGACGGCAACCTGGCATGTTTGGAAGGAGTTCACCTGGGCTAATACCACTTGGCTTCTGTGCCCCTGGCACCTTTTACTGTGCAGACGTAACCGTTCTGTTCATTGCGTTGCTTTGCTCCTTCCACAAACGAACACGATAGGCTGATATTCCAACTCCGAGGCAAGAGACGTGTTTTCAGTCAGTTTATGGGGGAGAACTACCATTCAGAATAAATACATATTTTGGTAACAGTATGTGTGGCAAGGGCACCACAGAAATTAATTGTAGTTTCCATCGTACTGTGGCAATGGGGCGGTGTGTCTTCCTGATGGGGCTGGGGGAATGCAGAAACAATAAAGGCAACGTGTCAGGCTTTTCCAGGTCTAGTCCTCCCTAGAAACATTAAAAAAAAAAAAAAAAGAAGAAAAGTAACAAACATCTTAAATGATGTGTTTCTTGGGGACTAACAGCAATACTGGCCATGTTATTTATTTCCTTTTTGGCCTGTCTGCTATCCTCTGACACCAAGGCTCTCAGTCATATGTACCCTACCGCTTGTGAGGCTGTGGTCTGGACCGGACTAAGGCAGTTTAAAATGAACTCTCCAAAGTCTGTCATTTAAAAAACGTGGATCATCTTATGGATGTGACTTAGGGCACAGCCATGTGAACAGTTAATCAGCACAGCTGTATTAATTCAGGCTCTAGGGGGGAAGGTAGGAGTAGAGTGAGACCAAATGACTTAAACCAGATCTACTGCCAATGGAGCATGAAGCTGTGCCCTCTGTGATAGCAGCTGGTGGCTAAGGGAGGTAGGGATGTATCCGCATTACTCAGCCAGTAATTCCAGTCACATTGCTACTGTTCACAGCCTGCTTGTTTCCTCGGGATCCTGTGCTCTTCAAGCTGGGCGTTCTCTTTGCCCTTAGCGATATCCCCCATTTGGGAGCTCACCTCGGTGCGAAAGCTCATTGTTAGCATTAGGCCTATATGCGGTGCTGAAAATAAAAAATCTACACCACAACAGATGCGATCACTTCATTTTCTTGCCTAAAGCACACTGTGATTTCTTCCCCTCTTTGGCTCCGTGGGTGGAACAGGCATTTCAGTATACACTGCCACGTTCATTACAGGGAGTTCTTCCGCGCGAGAGATATTAACATCTTTGTTATTACTGCCAGTTCTCTCCTCCCCCGTACCAAGTGGTCGCCTGAGCAAGAATTCCTTTTAAGGACAGACTCCCAGTAGTAGTATTCTCCTCCTCAAAGTGAAGAAGAGCTCTTCAGAGGTCAGTTCCTTCTGCTTTCTCAGAATCCTGCCTCCCCCGTATTCCTTAGAAAGTCATTATTAAAGATGTCAAAATCACTCACAAAAATATCACAGAAATTCTAGAAATCAGTGTCATAATTACCTCTTCGTAATCATTAACAACTCAAAACCATATTGAGCTAAAAAGTTTTATGCAAGAAAAAATGTTTAACATTTAATATAAAATCAAAGTTTGACATAGCTTGTTTTTCAAACGTCATCCTTTTCCTGTTCATCAACTGACAATTAGAAGATCACAATTAAAAAAGTAATCCTAAATACTTTTAAAAGCCTTATAAAAACATTCATAAAGTGCCACCCACAAAAGCACCTAAACAAGAATCTGAGAGAAATACCTAACAGGATGTTAATTTGCTTAATTGCTGCTGAGGACTAAGCTGTCAGACAGCAGCGCAATTTGTGGAACTGCCGAGTTTACAACCATACAACCCAGCTAAAACACCGTTCCATAGACGTGGCCCCAACCTCAGAGCATCAGCTGGGCCCACAGGTACGCAGAGGCACCCAGCACAGTGTTGTGGGCTTTTAAAATAAATAGATGCTAACACCACCTAAACCCAAGAATACCGGCAATGGGAGATGTGGATTCTAAGGGGAGCGATCATCCCAGGCTGTGGTCTTACCGCGAGGGCGAAACCCAGGCAGCTTGTACAGAAAACAGGTACAGATTTTAGCTGGTTTTTACCGGGGTAAAAATCACTCCCCGCTACAAACAACAGAAAAAGGCACTGATCCTTGGAACATCTCTATGTTCTCCTCTCTGGCCTTGAACGTACCGTACTGTAAGCACCTTTCTTTTCCCCATCCCCAAAAGAGGGGCTCAGAACCACCGCACCGCAGTGAACACGCACTAGTTTGTTCGGCAGCGGCCTCCCTCTTTGCTCGAGTGTCTGGGCAGTGCTCACAAACAGATTTACCCGGAAGGAAAGGGGACAGGCTCCGAGGGCTCCCTCCCCCCAAATTCGCGCCCCGTATGAGGTGTCCAGGGAGCAGCTGTGTGTCTTCCCAACACCAGGTAGCTGCCTATGGTCCACACGGCCTTCTCCTCTCCGACGACTACTCTGTATGGTGCTTCTGATGGCGCACCAGCTGGGGCTGGAACCGAAAGCTTTCCCCACACTGGGTGCAGCGGTACGGCTGCTCCCCAGTGTGGATGCGGGTATGCTTGATCAGGTTGGAGTTGCCACTGAAGCCCCGGCCGCACTGGCTGCATTTGTAAGGCTTCTCGCCAGTATGGGTACGAGCATGGTTAATGAGGTCAGAGCTCTGCCCAAAACGTTTGCCACACTGCCCACAGGCATAAGGCCGGACGCCGTCGTGGGCTCGCTGGTGCTGAAGGAGGTGGGAGTGTTGGCTGAAGCTTTTCCCGCAAGCTGGGCACTTGTAGGGCCGCTCGCCTGTGTGCATACGCTGGTGTTTGATGCAGGTGGAGCTGTCGCTGAAGATCTTCCCGCACTCGCTGCACACGTAGGGTTTGAGCCCAGTGTGGATGCGCTGGTGCTTAAGGAGGTTGGAGCTCTGGCTGAAGCTCTTCCCACACTCGGCACAGGTGTAGGGTTTCTGGCCCGTGTGGACCCGCTGGTGCTGGATGAGATGGGAGCTCTGGCTGAAGCCCTTGCCACACTCCCCGCACAGGAACGGTCGCTCCCCAGTGTGCATTCGCTGGTGCTGGATGAGGTGGATGCTCCGACTGAAGCCCTTGCCACACTCAGAGCAGATGGTGGGCCGCTCTGCACGAGGGGCTCGCCGTGAGGCTGCTGCCACCCTTCTCTCCTGTCTTTTCACCAGACTGATATCAGAGCAAGGCAGTTTAGCCTCCTCTTCCTCCTCACAGTCACCTTGCTGCGCCTCTGGGGAACTGCGCTGACTTCCATGGCTGTCCCCCAACTGTTCCTCTCCTCCTCCGGACCCTGCTGCCAACACGTCCTGCTGATCTGTGCTTGCAAGGTGATCTAGAAGGGGACCTACCTCACCACCTGGAAAAAAAGTACGACTCTAACTGTGATTCTCGCTGGGAAGTGGCAGAGCAGAGAACGGGCAAGCTGTTCTGCTAGGGAGCCTGGTCTGCACCATGTAGGAGAAGCAGTAAAGGGAAGACTGGGAGCAAATGTAAACCTAGCTGCAGGAGAGGCTGTATAGTGTCATCATGCGACCCAGAGCAGACGTGCCACGAACAGCAGAGCCAAGGGCAATGCTACAGGTGTCTCCTTGCCCCCAAGAAATCTTCACATTTTGTCTTCTTAATATTCTGTCTTCTTATACATGCTCTTAACAGCAGGCTGACAAAGGCAGGCTGTCTGCCTGCCCTGAGGGGGAAAGAGCAGGTCTCAATATGAGCTGCGTGGAATAAAGTGGCTTAAATAACACTGAGGCAGCTCAAAGAGCATTTTGTTTGCTCTGTATTTATAAACTTATCTAACTTATTCCTCACCCACGTGCGTCTCCTCCAAGGCCTCATGATCTTGTACTTCTCCTTGGTCCATCTGGGAAGTTACGTCAGGTTCAGCGATCAGGAATCCTTCTTACAAAAGCAAACAGAAGTAATCTTAGTTGCATATTCAGCAAAAGCTTGTCATATGTCTTAAAATCTACTGTCCCTGCGCTGAATACGGGGAACAAGCAGAGTGGTTGCATAAAAGAATGGAATCAACTGAGCAAACATTTATGGCCATCCTGAGCACTGCTGAGGTATCTGGTGTCGGATACTTTCTCTTTCCTTAAAGGAGATTCAAGGTTGCCCCTCTTCTGATAAGCAATAGACATTAGGACATACACCAGACGTGCTGGACTCAGAATTGGTTGACAGCAGTTGTAGATACAGGTGTAAGCAAACAACAAAACCCAGCCATATTTACATTTCTTAATAATGACAGCCACAAGACTAATTACTCTCCTAAGATTATTTTAAATGGAAAATGACTCTTTTGGTCACCAGAACCTGATTTTCTTACTTGCTACCTCATCTCTTTTCTCCTCCAAGACTCTCAGACTGAGGCAGCAAAAACCAACAAAACAGGCAATTTAATGTCTTGTCTACTCCAGCTGGATTCTGTTAGTTCCCTGCCTGGCATCCCTACTGAGCTCCAACAACCGCCATGAACGCGGCTGTTGGGCAGGGTGCTCTTACAAACGCCATCAGCACCAAAGACAAGAATTTTTCCTTCAGTATTTACTATTTTAAGGCCAAAACCAGCCAAACAGTAAGCAACAGCAGTTAGCATCAAGAGGGCAGGCATTAGCAGTTGCTGCAGAAAAAATGCAGAAGAACAGAGAAAATACAATGGTAAGGAAAATCCCACTTTATTTTAAAAGGTAAGAATCAAAGATGGCAGGGAAAGGATGCCTCGTGGACGAATCTAGGACCGGAGAGTGACGTGCATCACAGCTAATATTTTTAAAGCATTTAAGACGTTACTTTTTTCCCCCCTTTTAATCTTTATAGTTACTTAATACTAGTTTGCATCACTTCAAAAATATACTCCCTGAACTCTGCTTCAAGCTACCAATCTCTCTGGACAACCAATACTGCTGGACAACTACTCAAGCTCCAGATGGAATTAACTAACTGGACAGATGGGCTGTGGTGCAAACAAACACTGTAAACCGATGGGTGCCTGGTCCCGCACCACTTCATCCATCACCAACAGCTATTTAACGGCAGGTAATGGGAAATAAGGGATTAGATAGTGTCAGAATCAAGGCGACAACTCGGATGAAGGGAACAGTTTTGGACCTCGGTTTCCAGTGATTATAAAACCACCAGGCTTGAAGTCTTTGATCCTAGGTGGCAAAGCTGCACAGAAAGAAAGGGAGTAAGCAAAAGAGAAAGCCTGCAATCTTGAACTGCAGAACCATGAAGAAAAAGATAATCAGATAAGCAAAAAAGAAGCCTTAGCAAAAAAAAAAAAAGCAGCCTTAAAAGTTAATAACCTGAGTCCCTACTTTAAATATTTGCTGAATGCTAAAGTGGACCACCCCTGCAGATGGATCATTTCCGGCAGTTCCAAGCCGATACACAAAGGGAGGTTGCTTTCTGCAGCCCTACAGCTCTCAGGACTTTGCCGCTACCGAGAATTTCTGCTGCAATTTTGGCGGTCCAAGCTGACCAAGCTGTTTACATGCTGCAATATGTTCCAGATGGCCCACCCCCACTCTAGAGCAGGAGGAGTCAAAACTCTGTCCACACATAAACCTTCCCCCCAGGCAGCTAACCACAAACAGCAGGGTTTCTCTCTGAAAGCTGTCAACAAACAGGAACTTTGGAGGAGCAAATCCCTCAGCATTTCAGAGGTGGTACCAGCCTCTGACAAATGTCCAATAACAACCACCCAGGGAAACATCTAAGCAAGCAGACAGGGTAGAAGGAAGAGTTTCCTTCCAACCCTGCAAAAATTTCCTAGCTTGGGCTGCCATTGACACACTGCTGCTATGCTCAGATTTGCTACGGCAGCTCAGCAGAAAGCAGATAGCCTTGATACAATCAACAGGCTAGTCTGGAGTAAGGAAAGAATTTCTTCCTTTCTCACAATCACAGTCACGTCTCTGTGAAAGGAGAGGACAAACCTCATCAACAGAGCGGACATTCCTTCAGGGATTTCATCTGTGACTGGGAGCAGCATATCCTTGGGCGTCTTGGGTTATTGCTTGAATGTGGAAACCGAAACAGAAAGAACATCTGTGTCTGTGGGTCTGTGGAGTTACTGTAGGCAACATCCACAGCTTTACTAAAGCAAGATATGAAAGGTATCCGATTTGGACCTCCAGCAGGGGCTTTGCAAACACACCATACTGTTCCTGGGGCCTTGGCTTTAGTATTGTGATAGCATATATAGATTTTGTAGCTGGGTCCTACAGTTTATGTTCTTTACCTTAGTTATTTGCAAACTGCTACTTATTTTCTCTTCCGACCACTCAGCTCTGTATTCCTCCTGTGGTTGTACCAAGCTGTGGAGGTTATGGGACTCATCCTAGTGCAGAGCGCCATACTTTCAGTTTCTCGTGCTCCTTGGGATCTTGCAGACTGGTCCTGAAGTGCCGTCAGTGGCTAAGCGCTCTCCGCACGGTCATGCCAGGCATGACAGCACAAACCTGCAATTCAGAAGAAGGCATTCAAATCTTCCTCTCCCCAGTTATTATCTGGGATAGATAATGCTTGCAGTAAAGTCAAAAGGTGAAGACATTTTTATCACAAAAACGAGTTAATTATGCGGCTGCACGAATTTGCCCAGCACATATCGGTCTTGTCTTGGGTGTGATGAGAACCCCCTTCCCTGTACCATCAGATACTACATAAACTACAGCGCTTGTCAGCCACTGCCTTCCTGCCCAGCTCTGTGCCCAGCTAGGGATGCTGGGGGGGCACTGGGAGACAGACACAGGAGGCGGGATGGGAAGGCCACTGCGGAGTGCACTGCCAGAGCACCCGAAGGCAAGGAGGTGTGCAGGGTGAGCAAGTACTGTGTGGCTTTTGGGAACAAGGATTTTCCACAGAGCGGGAGCAGGGGTGCAAAGCTGCCTGTCTGCAACAGCAACCGGAGGCACTGGGTGGGAACTGGGGAAAGACAGGCATTTGCTCTGCGGCAGGTGAAAAGGGATGGAACGG
The DNA here is from genome assembly GCF_000699105.1 of Pygoscelis adeliae. Lineage (NCBI taxonomy): Eukaryota > Metazoa > Chordata > Aves > Sphenisciformes > Spheniscidae > Pygoscelis > Pygoscelis adeliae. The sequence continues at coordinate 4,762,411 of NW_008824791.1, forward strand.
GGGGGAAACTGCATTACAGGTATGGGATGCAAGCAGACAAGGATGGCAACTACAGCAGAGTGGGGTCTATAAAAGGGGCAAGTCGGCCCTCCCCTTCTCCGAGCTGCATTTTTTCTTCTCCTCCGGGTAGCTCCTTCCTCCACAGTGCCGGCAGACAAAGGCTCAGACACGGGTTTAAAGCCCGGCTCTCAGTGCTGTTGGCCTCCCCCGAAAGCCGGCACGGATCTGCGTGGGCACCCCCGGCCCTGCCCCTCACTGCCGCCCTGT
>NW_008824791.1:4762907-4768295 GCF_000699105.1 Pygoscelis adeliae
CGGACCCGCGCCCAGCTCCCTGCGCTCCTCGCGGGGGGAGCCACGCCGCCCTGGGCCCCTCGGCTTGACACCCTGCGCCTGTCTGCCCGCGGAAGCGCGCCGGGGAGGGGTACTCGTCGGGGTCTGGCGGGAGGAGGGATGGGTTGTTCGCGTTTATAGCTGCCCCGGAGCCTCGAGCCCGGTACCTCTCAGCAGGCTGTTGCCCGGAGGCAGGCCCTCGCGCGCCCCAGGGTTTTCAAACGGCGCTGTTGTTTTGTGGCCCCTGTGCAGAGATGGGCATTTGCTAAAGTGCTTTCCCTTAGCGCAGTCAGGTGCTTTGACATCCAGCTGTCAAGCTTAACTTTAGGGCAGAGGGGAAGTGGCTGAAGTGGGGTGCGTACTACTTGTCTGTGGTGGAAAACAGGGCACACAACAGCACGCAGCAGCTCCTTGTGAGGACACCATGCCGTGCAAGGTGGGAGAGGAGACGGAAAGTCACTTTGTTCTGGAATTATTGCCTCACTTGGAGAGTTTGCCCAGGGGAAGGAAATGTACGTGTGGTTTTACAACGCAGTGCTTGCTGTCCTTAATTTCTCCACGTAACTCATACCTGGAGGGAAGAAGGTGAATGACCATGCTGTGTTACGTTTTCATGAAATGTGGTAGGAAACCTGAGAGATCAGGTGAGTAAATGAGTTCTTCCCTCACTGACGTTAGAGGAGTTCTGCCTACGCAGTAGGCGACATAGGAAAGGGTTAACTTAGGCCTCTGCAGTTCTGAACTTAAGCCCACGCCTGGAGACCCCCTTCAGGGCACTGGAGCACAACTGCTGGTGCTAGAGAGCTGTTGCATTGGGGTGCACCAGCCAGCTCTCTCCCCAGGCAATTCCTGGCATGGCTCTGCGCTTAGAGCAGTGCCCGCAATGTTCCTGCTCACCGGTGTAAACCAGGCCGTTCCACTTGGATACACCCGCTGTGGCACAGGCTTCCAGCGCTATCCGAGCTGGCTGCTTTCTTGTGCGGCGTGGAGGCGTTCGTTCCCTTGGCCTCACATGGCCTCAAGTCTGATTCCAGGGGGGGCTGCACCTCAAGCCTGACAGGAACCAGCCATCTGTGAGACCACAGCTTTTCTTGACGTGGTGACGTTTGGGTTTCCCTGCCACCTTACCAGGGGACCGGGAGTGGGTTTGAACACGGAGGAAGCCACCCTGAGGCCACAGACGCAGGCGGGAGACAGCAGATGCACTTCACTCCACGAGGACGTAAAAAGCAAGCAGCTTTTCACCTTGGCCCCTGTATCCCAACTGATACATACGCTTCCTTTTTGGGTGTTTTTTTTTTTTCAAGCCACCGCTTGCTCCAAGGTGATAATACAGAAAATTACCCAGCCTTTCTAGGAGCTAAAACACCCAAATACATAGTATGTGCTTAGCAGTGGTACAAAACAGGCCGGCCATGAGATGAGGACTCGGACGAGGGCGCGGAAAGGAGTGGTTTTCCCGGAATCTGGAAATCTTTCCTACTAACAAAGTGAAAAATACTCTCAAAGCCTCCTGATTGCCTTTCCACTTCAAGCTATTTTTAGCAGGGCACAAGTGGTTTGAATTAGTCTGTATGGGAATTGTAATAAGAGAAAAATGAGCGGGGTTCAGTAGTTTGTCATGCCGAGGCTTTGTTTGTTAAGGTGTAAGCATCAATTTGCATTAAAGATTTTTTCTGTTGGAGAAGTGATGACCGATATGGGCTCATTAGACTCGCAGTCTGCAATTTCACTGGCTGTGGACAGATGGAGAGATGGTCGTCGACAAAATAAGGTGGGAATACTGAAATAGAATGAAAGGGAAAACATCGATTTACAAAACAGTACAACTGACAGGCCCATTGCTGCATCCTTGTCATGCTTGTAGCACATAGCACATTTGCGTAGAATTGTGGAGGGTTGAAGATCAATATGTTCACAATCAAAGTACAAATGTATGCAAAAGCATGAAAGAGGAAATTAGTCCTGGTTGCTGGATCTCCGTCCTTGGAGGTTTTTGAAACTGGGCTTGACAAAGCCATGGCTGACCTGATCTGGTGCTGGCGATAGTTCTGCTTTGAGCAGGAGGTTGGACTCCGGAGGTCTCTTCCAATCAACATCTCTGTGATTCTGTGACCAAGATGTGGGCAATTATGGGTCAACATACATGTAGCATCCTGCAGACAATTCAATAATTAGAAGTTGGTAAGCTGGGAGAAATCTTCCAAAAAGGGTTTGGCTGTCTTAAAAATGCATAAAGCAATAAAGTGCACAGATGGGGTAATGTGACCATATTTCAAGGAAAAGGGAAAGAAGCAAAGTGTCTCCAGGTTGATAAAAATAGTAAGCCGGCATTTACTAGGTCACTGTTAAAATACAGCACCCTGAATCTAGACAGATGTCCTCAGAGCATTTCAAAATAGCTGTGTTAGTTCAGAACTGCCACCACGTCAAGCTTTGCCTTCATTTTTTACTACTTCCGAGCAATCTCACTGTTTGATGATTTTGAACTTCAGCTGGCTACGGTTTGGAAGTCCCCTTTCCTTTTTTTGTTTTGACAAAGCTGATGTATCAGTTTTAAAAGGTCCTGTGCTTTCAGTGTTGAAAGTATTTTGTCTTTAAAAAGCCCACAATGCTTAAATAGTTGAAATGACCGGACCCCCGTGTCTAATAAAGAGCTCGTTGGAGAAAAGCAATGAAAAAGCCCTGGTGAGAATGACAGTAGATGAGGAGAAGTACTACGTACGGGAGTAAGTGTTTTTCCATTTTGCAGTAAGCTGTAGCTAACCTTCAGCTTTACCGTTCTCTTGGTACTGTAGTGCCAAAAGGGATGCCATACCTACCCAACGGCCTTTACAGTAATTCATTTACACTCAGCAAAACTGCCACCTGAATAGAAGGAAGGAAGTTTACTAAAGACATTTGAAAGGTTGTGGCTGCCCACTGAAGATTGCTTCTTAAACTTAGGTATTGATCAACCGTTTTCACCTGCACTGAAAGACCTTTTGGTGTGGAGTGGTACGTTAATCAGTCATATGTAGAGCACCACACTCTGCACAGCTGTTAAAAGAGAAATAAACGAGAGCTGTTTGCTCTTCTTCAACGCCATTTGACAGGAAACACTATTCCAAGTATTTCGGCTCCATCAACACCTGCAGACTTCCATAGCCTAGATAAGATTGCTTGTTAACACTGCAAAAAGTTAAGTGCAGTGCTTTCCAAGAAGATAATGACATCCCTTGGTTTGGATTTGAAGTATTAAAGCTTTTTTCTCCCTCCCGCCCCCAGTAGTTTCTGATATGGGAATTACAGAATCACAGAGTGGTTGAGGTTGGAAGGTGCTCCTGGAGATCGTCTAGTCCAACCCCCTGCTGAAGCAGGGTCAGCCAGAGCAGGCTGCCCAGGACCATGCCCAGTCGGGTTGTAAGTATCTCCATGAATCCATTGTATTTCAGGGAAAAAAATGACAGGAAGCAAACTACCACTAGATAGATTAAAAAACTGGAAAGCAAGCAGTTGCTAGGTCAATGCTAAAATGCAGCTGCCCCAATCTAGGCATGTGCTCGTGGAAAAAACAAGCCAACAAGGAAACTGCCAAACAGGTTAGCAACATCACCGTGTCATGTTCCATTTTTTAGTACTTCAGGGCAACTCCATTGTGTTTCAGGGATATATGTTCTTCAGACTACAATATGCGCCAGTACTCTGCGAGGATTCCAGCTTAAGGTATTCATATTGTGTCTTAGTAGTAACTGCTGCTTGGAGCATCTTACATTGAATCAAATCTGCTAGCAGCCTTAAAAATGGCTGCAGGCAGAAGAGCTTTCTGCCAGGAGGCTCAAGGACACCTGTGACTGACTGGGACTAAAACGGCCATCAAAGCTATTACAAACACATGATCAGGGCAGCCCAGGAATAGCAACCCTTTGTTGCCACAAACTTCCTGCTAGGCTTGATTCAAGCTTATGCAGACTGGATAAATTACAGACTTTCCAAATAGAAATAATAATAAAAAAAAATTGGTGCACATCCATGGATCTGCTATTTTTAATGTGTTACTTTGTTTACAAATGATGATAGGCACTCCCTTTTTGAAGAAACAGACCTCAATGTGTTTGGCCAATTACATATGAGATGCAAAATCAAAGTTATGTTTGTGCACCTGATTCACCACTTACTTTGGCAAGTAACATGTAGCTGAGGAGATTTACTCTAGTTGATGTTTAACCTCCCCTGTAAAACAATAATCAGTGGGGGTTTGCCTAGGTACGCTCTTGTGGACCAGCAGTCTGTAGCTGACATGCATGAAGGTTAGTGTAAGGAACCTGTGACGGACCCTTCCCTCACCCAAAATGGAGAGTAGCTGTCATTGTGCGATTTTTAAGACTCCCTAAGTAAAACAGAAAGAGAGAAGGAAAAAAACCCTTGTAGAGATAAAGGAGTGTAACAGCTGGGGGAGGAAAATCAACCGTGAGGAAGCAGAGGCATTCCCAGCGTCGAGTAACTGGGAAAAAAAAATCTGAGAGGACTAGAAGAACAAGCAAACACACCTGTGCGAATCTCTGCGTGAATTCATTGGAGACAACCCCCAGGCTCCCGAGACAGCTAGCCAATGGACTGGTGCAAGCTTGTTAGCGGAGGTTGTGTTTTATGTACTTACGTACGTACCCAATAAAACTTGTCAGTTAAAAGGACTGACTGCCTTTATCTCAGTTGCTGATTGCTTAATTACCCGTTACCTGGATTTATGGCTTTGCTCTTGCAAAGCCAAGTAAGGGCTAAGAACTGGAGAAACCCCGAAGGCTGAAAAGCAACTGGGAAACTGCATTGAGGAGACTTTCAACAGATGCTGAATTTTATCACATCTTTAGAAGACAGATATGATTTAAACAGTTTGCTAGTTAAATAGTCTGAATATTTTTAGTTCCCTATGCAGCCTGTTTCCTCATACCATGGGAAAGGGATACTTCCTTTCGCGCCCTGGTGGCAGGTGACGCTTCTCCGTGCTAGCAGAGTGGTGCCCGAGGGCTTGTTTGACCCTTTGAATCCCCGTTTCACAGGTGTGGCCAGTTCTGTGCTCTTGTGTTCAGTCTTCCCTTAATGCGTCTGTAGTTGAGAGATTAGGAGTAATTTATGACCCCTCCGACCCCCAGTATCTAGGAATAACCGAGAATTCTCAAGGAGCTGTTATAAAGGACTTCTCAAAAGCAGTTAGCCACGCGAAAGAACGTTTCCCACAAACAGGAGCACTAGATGTCCATTCCCCTCACGACGAGCCCTTGGCTCTCCGGTAGCCCTGGTGGCGCTCCCAGAGCCAGCCCCTGTATTTCGGGTGAGGTCACCTGGATCCCCTTTCAAAAAGAAGGGCCCGAACCTCCTTGGTTTTTTAAG
>NW_008824791.1:4768819-4775572 GCF_000699105.1 Pygoscelis adeliae
TGTAGGGGGCGTGGGTGTAGGGAGCGTGGCTGTAGGGAGCGTGGCTGTAGGGAGCGTGGCTGTAGGGAGCGTGCAGGTTGCCGCGTGTGTGAGGCTTCAAGGAGCGAGAAGGGAGAGGGCAAAGTATCTTGCATCTGTGTGGTACTGATGGGAAAGGCAAAATGTAAGCTGCGAACTCTAGCTTTCCTTTTGGCCTACACTGCCCGTTTCCATTAACAAGTGACGTTTGTTTCCATGCTCGCTGGAGGAGGACTGCCATACCGAGTCACACTAAAGATCCACCTAAAGGCCTGCCTATGAGAAAGGCAGACGTGGAGGGATGCTTCCTCTGTGAGACCCTTCCAAGTCAAGCTTATCTGTGGCCTGACTACTTCAGCTAAAGGTTGTATCTGCAACTTTGCATTCATATGGTTGCAGCTGTGGTACTCTCTGATCCACTTATTTCAGGAATGTAACTTACATTACCATTTACATCACAGTTTTACAGATTTTTTTTTTTATAGTGTTTTACTTGCAAGTGTCTGAACTTGCTATTCTAGTAAACGTCCTACACTCACTCTCTTAAGTTTTCTGTATCTGCAAACAGTACTACCTACTGATTTATCGGTTTTAATTAAGCTGAAAATGTAATCTTAGTGGTCTAGAGGAAGAATTCAACATATATAGGGGAAAGTGCCTCTAAAATGTGGAAGTTTTGCAGTGAAGCACTAGTTTGTTCCTCATGTTTTACAGTGAGGTGCTTCAGACTGCTCAAAGTGTAATGCAGTCTCTCTTACTTAATTGACACTTCTGTCTGTGGGAAGAAAAAAAGGCTTGCTTAAGCGTCATGGATGAAACGCTTTCAAGAAAAAGGCAAATGTCATAGATCATGCCCTGCAATAGTGTTTTGAGTCTGGCATTGCTGAAGCTTGCAGTTGTCTACTAGTGTGTTTTTAATACCCAGATATATTTCAGCATTGTACTTGGTGACTTGTGATGGTGACTTGTGAATTAATACTCTCATTCTTTTATGTTTGTGTCAGCATGAACCGGGAGATCAGTTTCATTGGGGATGTAGAGTCTGTGTCAGGGCATTGATAAGGTATTTAGAAAACGTGCAAGAAAAGCATACTGAGCAGCAGAAGTTAGGCAAGAGGAAGTGACAGGTATGCGTTAATTTTTCTAGCAGTTTTTTTGGAAGTAGCAAGATAGTGCTGATGTAGTCCTGTGTATGGGGGGACACCAGGCAGTTGACAGCATTGGGAAGCCAACCAGAATGGGTGAAGTGAAATGTCTTGTACAATTGTGGGAGAATTGGAAGGAGAACCACAAATAAAGTGCTTATTATCTATATTCAAAAGTTTGTTTTTCACCAGAGAGAACTTGCAACTCGTTGTTTGTACAGCTTTACCTAACTCTGCTTTGTTATTTTTTTTCAGTTAGATAAATGTCCCAAGGTGTGCTAAGAAAGCTAGATTTTGCCTCCGATATCTGGGAAATAAGATGTTTGTGTACTGAAGAGGGCAGTCTTTCCCCATTTCTTCCCTCAGGGTGGCCAGTGTTGAATTACTTCATTTTAGGTGATGGTTGATCCAGGGATTGAGCTATATTAACATGGTTATTTGTTTAAATATGTATTTTGTATATACCTCATCAGGGTAATTGTGTTATGCAAAGTAAAAATAGCAGCCTCGGGTCCCATTGAAGCTTCATTTCAATTGGAACCTATCGGCTCACAAGTTCTAAGTGAAACTGTGTACCTGAAATTGCATGCACATGCCTTATCTGCCCAAAGGTAATGGTATATGCAAATTATTTGGGCTTCAGTGGTCTGTGGGTGCTCAGAAGGAATGGTTAACAAAGGAGACTTTTTAAACAGTTCAGGTAATTATGAGAATACTGGAGGCTAGTACTCCGTGAAGCTTTTGCATGGGAAGCCTGTCAAAGGGAGGCTGGAGTCACTCAGCTGGTTTTCTTGTGAGCCTTCTCTGATTACAATGACTGCCTGAGCGTCAAACAAGCAAGACCAAGCTTAAAACAAAAAGCTCAAATAAAGCTGCACGTAAATATGTGCATAGACATATGTACACCTGCACACACACACGTCTTCATCATAGCATGAGAATTATGAAGGGCACACTGATGTTAACAGGACCAGTGTGACTAATGGTGCAAGTCAAGGTCTTTCCACTTTGAACCCAGGATAAAGCTATAGCTGAAACGCTAACTACCACTATTCAGCAAGTCTTGCTGCTGTTTTGGGCTGTGTAAAGACTAGATGTAGACTACCATGCAAGGATTGGTACTGGGGAGGGCGCATCTGAGGCAGCACGCTGTCCAACTTTGTTACGGCAAAAGATGTTAATTATTGGTGTAGCTGCTCTCCTTCAGAGATCTTTTGAAGCTGAATGATGTTTGCTGCTTATAGCACTGACAGACATCCAGCTATTTATCTGGCTTCATTAAACCACCCTATTAATTTAGATCTCTGAGTTGCTGCAGGACTGCACATGGTTTAGACTTCTTGTATTTGCTGGCTTTTTGTGCTTGTTTCATGCTATTAAGTTGAATGCTTTTATGTTGAAAGAAGTTAGTTTGCAGTTTTTCCTCCTTTTTCTTTTGAATGTGTAGTCATAGGTGGTTTGTTTTCAGAGTGCTGTGGTTTTCAGTCTCCATATTTGCTGAAACAAGGCAGTAAAGGTGACCCACAAAGCTGTATTTCATGGTGAAACACATATCCAGTGAAGGTAGCAACGAAGGTTATGAGGGCTCTCTGGTAAAGTTTGCACATGAGAAAGGCTTGACTTGTCATTGTATGGCAGCATATATTTTTAGTCAGGCTGAGGTCTTTCAGAGAGTCGCCTTTGAGATGTGTCTCTCGTTTCTATATGAGTGCAAACCACAGCAAGCAGTTATTTTGGATAGTCAGTGTCAGTCACCTGACATTTGTTTCATTTTAAGGCTCTTGGATGCACGCTCTTCTATGGCCCTGTACTTGCTGAGTTTGGGTCCAAGGTGTTGCTTGACAAGCAGAAAGAGAGGCAACCTGCTTTCCTCCCCAGAAGTTCTGCCCATTTTGTTGCTCATCCTGTGTGTCAGCTCTGCCCTACATGCAGTTTTCCTTGTTCCTCGTTGAAGTAGAGGCAGTGATTTGAGGAAAACCGTGAGACAGCAAAGACAGGTTCAATCAATAATTTGCTGCTCAAGTTGCAGCCTTGGTGCGGTGCACGTACTGCAAAGGGAAACTTCACCCTAATTTATGAGCTGTCTGTCAGGCTGGGAAATTAGATTCTGTGAACTCCAGAAATAAATCTACTTTCTGAGGTGACCACTCAGCTGGCAGAGATGTGTTGGAACCACAGACTTCTCTAGAGACTCACAGGAGTTTGGCTTCTTCACATATGCTCCTTTGGCATATCAGGAAGTGCTCTGTGCTATCTCCTGTGGCTTCATTTGGTTAGTCACGTATACACTCAGGCAAAACTGGAAGCTGAGCAGGATGCATGATACTGCTTTGTGTTGCTGTATGGTGTTGCACTATTTTACATAAATTTTGTTTCCTCGGGGAAAGCTCCGATACTGCAGGTAACTGTAATATGGTTCCTTGTTGCAGACATCCTCACAATTTGATGACAAAGCTATGCACCTTACCAAACACAAATAAGAGCTTTGCAGTGTTGGAGTATTTTTGCAGGGGGCCAGAGGAGCAGTTGTACAGACACGCAAGTCCATCTCCAGCAACAAATTTCCTTTGTTGACCTGCAGCTACACCTTTTCCCTGGCTTTCTTTTTGCTGTGAAAAGTCGTCTGATAGTGCTAATCTCCACTGTTGCACTTGCGGCGTGGAAAAAAGGGAAGCTTACCCACAAGTTCATAACTGATACTGTTCTGACAGTGGTTGAAACCACAGGATTTTTTTTTTGACAAAATAGCTATTCTATCTGAGAATGTTCAGGTTCGGTAAGGAAATGATTAGCATGCAAGAATACTTTAAATATTTCTCCTCACCTTCTTTCTTCAAGGCACATCATTCGCTAGGGATCTAAGCTAGTGGGATTTAAAGGTTTCCTGGTGAACAAGCCCATAAAGAAGTGCATATGTAATAGCAAAGAAAAGGTTACTTCTGAAATGTTACTTATTTTCACCTTCCAGGCTGCATTGTGTGCACTTGTTATTCTTGAAGGTAAGAATATTTATTTAGTTCTTAATAATTCCCTAGTAGCAGCATGCTTTTATGCTAAACTGGGATGGAAAATCTGGTGTGGTGTGGATGTGTTCTTAGAGGTTTATGCTGCTGGGTTTATTAGCTGCAGGATCGGGACAACATTTGAGTGTTGGGTTGAAACAAAATGATATTCTTGAAGTGTTTTAGCTTGCTGCTGTAAGCTAACAGCTGCACTTGCTGTTGTAAGTAGCTTCTGCTTGAGATTAATTCCACTGGGAAATAAAAGACCTCAGCTAATGGAATTACGTCAGTATATTTGGAATATGAAAAAGCCAAGCAATTAAAAATAGAATATTAATTAAGCTTACAGCTTCCTCGTAAAGATTTAATGTTTGAAGAAATGCTGTAATAAACTCTAGCAAGATAATACTAATAAAACAAATATAATTTGACAGAGTTGGCTTATTAGATATTATTAATTGAGTATGCGTTGAGAGTTGTGTCTTTGTATTTACAAAGGAAAATGGCTGATTCATTAGCTGTCGGGAATACTTTTCAACCTGCATCAGGTTATGCTGTTTGTGGCTTTATTTAATAAAAAGTCTCTTACAGGAGTTTAAAGATATTTCTTACTTAAGCTTTATGAAACTGCTAAGGAGGAAGACCAGTACAAAACCATCTTCGCATAAGCTATGGCACTTGGACAAGCCAGGGTTTAGTGATTAGTTTGAGATCATACATTTCTGTAGCTGGATTTGGAAGTGAATCCAAATTTTCACTCTTAAATCCCAGCTCCCAGGTGATGTTCTCAAACGCGTGTCTGCCAGAGTTTCAGCCTGATGGCTGTAATTATGTTGAACTGTTTGGTAACAACTTTTTTCTGTGTGCACTGTGTTTTTAGCTCACAGTGATGTGACAACAATAGATGGGAGAGTGTGCGACTATGTTATCTTTGACCTTGACTATCCCCAATTGGAGCAGTCTTTTCGGATCAGCTGGCACAAGGGAAATACATCCTTGCAGCGCTGGACGCATGGCAACACTGGGCACGGCCAGCACATTCGTGTCTTTCCTAATGGGACGTTGGGGCTCCGTGTGGTTGGGAAAGAGGATGCAGGACAGTACACGGCCACGGTGTGCAAAGGCTCTCAGCATTGTCTCTACCAAAGAAAATTTCAGCTACGTGTGCACGGTGGGTGTAAATTCTCACTTTAAAGTCCTTGTCTGTGTTGGGCTGCCTGGATCAGACACTCGTTTATGTTACGATGTGTAGGTTATGTATTCACGGCTGGTAGCTTCTGCCTTTGTTTTTGAGTTCATGCGATAATCTGGATGAGGACACTTGCATGTTATGTTTTTGATTAAGCATTTGTTACACTTGCAATTAGCATCTACACTTGTGCTACAAGTCTAAAAACAAGATGTTACAATTAGACTTTTAAACCCAACCATTTAAGCTCCTAAATGTGCTGAGCTCTTATTGAGCTTCCTTATTTAGTTATTGGGTGCTAATTTTAGACTCTGTCTCAAATCTTGTTTTTTCCCTGTCTTTATCCAGTGCTTAAATTTACCAGCTAGAAAAATGAGATTTTTATTTTGAAATGTGTTAACATAGCTATTGAGGTCAACCCAGTCCAGCGAGGTTTACCGAAAGCTGCCTTAGCCTTCATGAAGTCTGACCCATAGTGGAATAATGTGGAGATTTAGGGACCTACAAAGTGTTGATTAGGACTCTCCTCCCTATTCTGAGCATCCTGGCCCTTGAAGTTACAGGTCGTCAGGGGTACCATGGCACAGAAGATTAGTCAGAGTTGTGCATTGTTCTGCCTTCCTGCTTTCCGCACTCTCAACACTACCCTCTGCTTTGTGGTTGCAGGGCTGCCAGAGGGCCCACAAAAATAAATACTTGCTCTCTCTTCCCAATAACCCCCTGTCTTCCCCATCACCTTTCACTCTAGTTCCTGCATTTCCCAGCCAGGAGTAGAGGATGAGAATGAGTTTCCTCGTCATGCTGCTCCCTTGATACTCTCGGTACCCAGCAAAGGGCTCTGGCTACCTTGCCCTCCCGATAGCCCTGGACGTTGAAGGCAATTTCATCTTTTGTGCTTCAGTGACTTGAACTTGCCATCTCTGACTCAAGCCAGAGCAATACAAGAACATGAAATAGAAAATGACGACACTGCTGTTTGAGGCGACTTGGTTTTTGTGCCTTTTAGTTAATGTCCTTCCTCTGTTTCCTGGAGGTAGGAACCAGATGAATTTTTTTCCTTGTCCACTGGATGAGTAGACAGACGAACAGGAGGTGTTTTAGGCTGTTTGAGATGCGTCCTATCTTATTTTGAAACAGCTAGGCAACCAAACTATGTTATGGCAGGTGGTTTCAATGTAGGCAGAATCTTTGCTTGTCAAGGCAAAACAATCTTTGCCCAGAAGCAGTTAGATTTTTAGAAGCAAGCAATTATCATTTGCATGGAAGTTATTTTCATTCAGACCTTGAGACTACAGTAATTTTATAACTCAGGCATGCCAAATTCAGCTTATGACAAAAGGCATAGGGTTTGTTTGCACTTCTGACATAGCAGCTATTGCAAATGTCAGGATCCAGTTTT
>NW_008824791.1:4775678-4782427 GCF_000699105.1 Pygoscelis adeliae
AAAAGTTACTATTTGGGGTTTGGACAGTGTCAAAGACAATATTTTAGATGTGTCCCTAGGCATTAATATATGTGATGGCTGCTGAGTCATAATACATTCTTGATATGTCTTGTGACCTCCCAGTAGGATTCTCCATTCCTAAATCAAATCCAAGTAGAATGCTTCCTCAGCATGACAAGGAAATGGACCTTCTCATGGTTCTCGGGGAACTGTTCAGGGACTTTAATTTTAATTTCATTACCTGCCTTCCTTTTAAAAGCAAGCTCTGGCTGCATGCAGGTTCCTGGTAGATAACGTGTAAGCCTGTGTGAAAATGCTTCCAAGGTAGTAAGAGGTTTCAAAAAGCAAATATATATGATGAATATATACAAAACTTAAGTAAGTTTGCATGTGCTCTCTTTCAACAGGGCACCTTGTCAGAGGGCTTGTAGGTGCCTGTGTTACTTTTGACCTGAACTGCGTGCAATCAGCTGGGTACATCCATGTCATCTGGAAGAAAGACAGCCAGCGAGTGGCCAAGATAAGACAGGCAGCAAGTGCCCCTGTGATCTACTGCAAAAGAGCCCATGTGTTCCCCAACGGCAGCTTGAGCCGTTGCCCCATGCAATGGGGGGATGAGGGAGAGTATGTGGCAGACGTATTTGATCAGGATGGTGTGCATTTGCATCAGGAAACTTTTAACCTGGAACTGAACAGTAAGTCTGAGTATGCTATGCATGTCTGATGTATTTTCAGTAGGTGCCCTTGCACTGTTTGCATACCTCGTCTTGTCTTTGGGGTCTTTTCCCAAATGGTATTTTGTAGAGGAATGAAATATCCAGAGACACATTCCCACATTTCTTCCCTTCCATTCTGAGTGTAGTTGTGTTGTAGGACATAAGTCTAGAAGCGTAGTTTGGCTGGGGGTGGCAGAGCAAGGAGATGCACTCATTTGTATAGCAAATCCTGAAAACACTTAGATGGTGTATGCTACTCTGGCAGGTTTCCTTTTCCAGGGCCTGTGTTCAGAAGGTTTCTGGCTTCTGAATTCCAACAAGATCGTGAGCCAAGAGTGATCTGTTTTCCCCTGGGCCAGGCCGTGCTTATGGTTTACTTGCCAGCACACGGAGAAAATACAAGTATAGGAAAACCCAGTAAAACTCAGAACTGGGAGAAAGTCCTATCAGGGTTCAGACTCCTGTGGTTTGCCTAATGTTTGAATCCAACTCAAATTGCCCTTTGTAACAAGAACCCAGGCCTCAATCCACCCTTGTCTCTCCTGTGTCATGTAATTGTTTGCATAGGTGGGAGAGGGTCTCTATATGTGCAGGTTAATGTCTGGGATGACTGCTCGGGGCAATCGTGTTCTTGAGGGTGGTTCTCGTGTTGCTAAAGCAGTCTTTTAGAAGTTAATTTTGGGAAGTCCAGTGCATTTCAAGCCTTCTACAAAGTGCAATGATCTGCAAGAAGAGCTGGCTCTTGGCTGTGATATAAAACCAAACACTGAACAGAGAGGCGTGAGCAGTTCCATGTCCAGTTTTTTGAAGGAGTGCTCTAGCTCCAAATCTGTGTGTGTCCTTCCTCAAGTTGCCTTTGCTCTTTTTAGCACACACAACGCCCTTCGTTTTCCATCCTTATCTCTTGTTGGGAGGAGGATGGGAGTGGGGGTGGTTTGAGGGTGCATGTGGGGTGCAATTTCAAGCTGACATAGAGCAATTTACTCGCAGGTACAGGGTTAGCTCCTGTGATACCAGTGGCCCTTTACCCATGCAGACCCAGAGGTCTGAGGTGTGAGGTAAGTGGTGCCCACCTGCCCAAGAGGTTTTGCAGCTCACCGTAAGCTCTGTGCTCCTGCTGCAACATTCTGGGGGTGGTATTTTTACCACTACCTGAGGTATGTATGTGAGCCGCAGTAAGAGCAGAGACCATAATGGAGATGCAAAGTGTGAAAGGGGCTGCCCTCAATTTACACGAGTCTTGTGCAGAAGGCACCAATGAATGTTTTAAGGCTGGGTAGAGTCCCGTTAACCTATAGCTTACCCATCCCTGGGCCCACCTTGTTGTAGTGAGGAAAATCTGTGTAAGCACAAGAAACATTATTAAAATGGAAAAAAAGCTATCTTATCACAAGTTAAGATATTAAAGCACTCTTACAGTGAATCTGTCTGTATTGATTTCAGGCCGATATTTCAAATAACTGTAGCAAAGGAAGAACACTTCCAATTAACAAGAGATACAAGGAATATTCCTGCTTATTGTCACTCTCTGTGGAATATAAAATATCCCAATAATGAGCAGATATGTTTTTCTCCCCTCAGAAGTGGAAACATTGAAAGAAATCACAGGACTTACGGAAGGATCCGTGTTCTTGAATCTAACAGAGACAAAGCTGAAACACTTCTTCCAGGTAGTCTGGAAAAAAGAAAACACAGAAATTGCTTGGACAAATGGTTCTTGGTTTTGGTACCATGAGGAATATGTTAACAGGTCTGAGATTGTGTCTAATTACAGTCTCAGACTAAACAGGATTCAGGAACGTGACTGTGGCAGATATTCTATAGAAGTGAATGACAGAGATGGGAGAACTGTATACGAAGGCATCACTAATGTGAAAGTTGGTGAGTATCACTTAAAAATGCTGTCTCTCAGTTAAGCAAAGGTGTTTGGTTTTTTTTAAAATCCAGATTCAATACACAAACCCAGATGGATTATGTAAGAGACTGCCCCAAATGTGCTAGCAATTAGCTAATTAACAGATGGATGAAACAAAGGCTAGCTAGGATAAGCCTTGTTGGGTAAAGCTGGGTGTTCTTTGCCAGTATGACTGCTCCAGCCAAAGAC
This sequence comes from Pygoscelis adeliae, assembly GCF_000699105.1. NCBI lineage: Eukaryota > Metazoa > Chordata > Aves > Sphenisciformes > Spheniscidae > Pygoscelis > Pygoscelis adeliae. The sequence goes on from NW_008824791.1 coordinate 4,778,499, forward strand.
CTAGACTGGCAGAAAGTGTCATTTTGTTTCTAGTTTGCTACTCCAGTATAGTTTGAAAATACTATGAGCTGTGATAGAAAAATGACTTATTTAGCCAGTAAATGCCATATCCTTTGTTCAGATGATTGCTGGCTTAAATGTATCAGAAGAACTTTCTGGTGAATTTGAGTTTGAGACTATCCCCCAAATTGGAAAAAGATCCACTTTCACATCTGCAAGGGTTACCATGGTGGGGAAACTGGAAAACTTTTAATTAAATGCTGCCTACAATTCTAGTTTTGTTCTAAATTTCACAGTGTAAGAGGTATAACTAGTGTGGTTACATCGATACTACTTTTTGGTTTAGGCTAAAATTAGCCTTCTTACTGGGCAAGGGACACATCTGAGAGAGAAAAACAATTATTGTAAAAAAAAAAAAAAATTCACATTTCCTGCTTGCCTCTTCTCCTTCCTTTAATGCCAACACTCTTGTTTTCATGGGCCAGTGCAGCTCTGGGCAGTGACATCTTAGCTTCCCAATGAAATGGCATGAGTGCTGCTTCAGTGCTGCATGTGCTTCCCTGGAACACAAGGCTGAAGTACTGTTTGGATTTTTCTGTGATACAGAAACCCAACCAGAGTGATACAAAGAGACTTACAAGTATACCTGAGTATCACGCAGTGATACTAAAATGCCTAGTGTGTGAATATATCTCACTAGCTATTCTTATCATACCTTACAGATTTCTCAGTTGGTGGTGTGAGGCAGAAAGAACAGCCAGTGAGCCAGGCTGTTGGCTGAGGTCTGTCCCCATGTCATGGGTTACAGGCTCCCATATATGCTTTGTGAAAAGAGGCCCTTTGGTTGTAAAATCCTTAGAGAAAATAGAGAAGGTAGCCTTTAATTTTAGAAGTCAGCTTTCTGACAATAATGTACTTACAGGATGATACATAAATAATTAAGATCAATAAAGCTAACATAATACAGCAGGATGAAGGTACAATAAGTGTTTTTTACAACTGCATTTTCCTTGTAGAGCAAAAGGAGACATTCAGAAGAAATCCTGTTCGTGCACTGTTCTATATTCTCACAGTATCACTAGGAGTTGTAATTATTACTGTCTTGGTTGCGCTGATATGGCATTTTCAGAAGCACAAAGGCAGGTCAGGTAAGATATCCTATTCAACGCTTTAGAATACAGAAACCCTTTTTAAATAGCCATTCATGTGTAGATCCAGTTCCCTGCATTTCAGGGAGTATCTGACAGTGCAGTTTCTACTATGAGTTAGGTTAAGACTGGCAGGCTGCAGCTTTAAGCTGCTGTCAGTGCTGGTGACGGCACATGGCTCTGCAGGGACTGACTGCCTGAGGCTTTTCCACATTGATGGAAGGACTTGCAGCCCTGCCTGCTGCCAAGGTCCTGTGCTGGGAGTGTCTGAGCTGGTCCTGTGTGTCTGCAGGGTGGACTTGTGGCAAGGCCTTAGGAGGTCCTAGCAGCTGCTGTTTTCCTGTTGTTTTTGTGGTCTGCTGAGAGGTGGTTTTGTTGTTTGAAGGTGGGATGTTGGCTGGTAAAATGGGGCCTCATATTTCTGCCTGGTGGGGCTCCTCTGGGTTCGGTCACTTTTGGGAGCACAGCGCTGGTGAGTGCTGGCAGTGGTGGGACACCCATGTTTACCTCTGAGTCAGTGACCCGAGCCTGAATGTGATGTGACCTCCCCAAGCCCAGACACCATGTCACCATTGGAGCTGTGCAGGTGAGCATTTGTTAACTGGGCTCAACCATGGCAGTGTTGCGCAGTATGCATGAAGCTGTGCTGCTGCTTGGGAGCTCCCCGTTAGCTCCGAGGCCTGTGTGAGGTTTTAATACAAATTGAAGATGATCTGGTTTGTCAGTTTTAAATAGCTCACACCCAAATGGGGGCAAGATGGGAATGAGAATCACGGGTCCCTGCAGCAATGCATAAGGTGAGGAGAGAGTGGTCTGTGTGGCCCAGAGGGTGGAAGATGGTGGCCTTCTCTAACAAGAAGCTGTTATTGCCTGGAGGCGCTTTGCAGTTCAAACGCAAAGTTGGTCCAGCACATAGCTAATGCAGACAAAAGGTAGTTTGGTAGGAAGGAGTGGGTAGTGATTTGAAAGGCTTTAAGCTAAACAGAGGAGAGGACTGGGGGCAGAAAGGTCAGAGAGAAAAGACAACTGCAGGGAGGGTGCATTCTTGGGGTGTGTGTGCATGAAGAGACTGAAAAATACAAGATCAGTGGGTAGAATATTCTCCACGGTTCAGAGTGGTGAGCTTAAGTCAGAGCCATTATCTTCAGTTATGGGCTCCTGAGCCTTACTTTCCTTTAATAAGGGATGAGCTATAGGGAATTGGGTGATATGCTGGCTATGAATTCTTCCACCTCTTCCTGCAAAGGTTTCAAGTGTATTTGTCTGCTTTTTACTTGACTTGGCTGAAGTTTGGATCACGGTACCAAGCATTCAACATGCAAGTTTGATCCTTAGAGATGAGAGAGACAATCCTGAGGAACGTGAAGAAAGGGATGAAAACAGTCCTTGTTCATATGAGTATCCATCACTGTGTGGCTTCCTATCGGTCACAGAGAGGTAGCCAAGAGTGTGATTTGTCTGAGTGTGGTTTAGTGAGGCCCAATTGTCTTATTTAAACTGAATATTGTAATCAGGGGGATCTTTTTCTAGCACAGAAATATCTGAAATTTGACAGATCCAAATTACTCAAAGTATTCAGAGCTGCTGACAGCATTAATACCAGGGTAGTCACATGTGCACTGGACTAGGACTATCTAGATAATAAGTCTTCTCCAGTCTCAGGTCCTTCCTACCCTAGCGGGCTGTGTCCTCTTCAGCTGTGTGCAGAGACTTACAGTTCCTGTTAGCTGCTCACTGCCTGGGGATGGCTGGTGCTTTCCCTTCTTCCAATTGCCCTGCACATTTGTTAGGCATTGCACTTTCTGGGCAGAGGGGGTTGCTCAGACTGTGCAGGGCAGACAGTATCTCTCCTGTATGAACTGCAGTGATGCTTCTGTCCTGCTGTCCTCCCTCATGCTCTCTTCCCCTTTGTGATCCTTGCACAGTTCCTCCCACTTGGTAGGAGGAACTTCCACCCTAGCTCAGAGCCAGGCTGTTGCGTAGTGTTTGGCACATGTGGCTCATCAGCTGGGAGGCCCTGTCCCCTCGACACCGAGATGTGATCTGCAGGGAGCAAAAGGAGCAGACCCTGCTGTCACCCCTAAGGTGGGTGTGTGAGGAGTCCAATGGCTTCTCTTGTGGACAGAAGAGATGCCTGCACTTGAGTGCTGAGCACTGCAACACTAGAGGTATCACGTGTGAACTGGGTGGTTCAGGGGATAGATCTATCTTCTCGGGCTCCTTTCCTGCTATGTTTTGTAGTTATAGGAAGTGATGGAGGTAGTAGGTAAAGTGGAGTGAAACTCAAATGTTCTACTTGAGAGGCATGGCAGAGACTTAGGTTTGAATTTACATTTTTTTCTGAGTTTTCAGTAAATATACAAATCTAATAATTTTAGAAACTTGGCTTCAGCTGTGAAACATAGACATTTCTGTTTGCTTTCTGCTTTAAGCAAGATATTTCCTCATGGAGGATGCTGCTCAGCCCAGTTCCCTGTAATTACTTATGGAGCATCCTGTAGCTAGTTCCTACCCTCATGTGAGTTCCCAGACTAGTTACTTTCCTGCCAGCACTGGATTCATCAACCAATGCCTGAGAAAAACATGTTGAACTACTATGGGAACACTTCGCAGAGGGAGTTGTAATGATGTTCAGGTGAAAATGCTGTAACTGTAGGCGCTGGTCACAAACCATCTGTGCTGGCGTGTTTGCCAAAGCCATTTTGCCTGTCTGAACTCTGAACCTTGAGCTAGTGTTTCTTTTTTATACCATGAAAACCTCCATTCCTGTCCCAGAAGTAG
>NW_008824791.1:4782459-4783665 GCF_000699105.1 Pygoscelis adeliae
GTCTAAAGGAAGGCTGTCAGAAGTCATCCCAGGAACTGACATCTAAACTCCCTCTTTGTTGTTGTCCACACTCTGAGTTTGTTTTCAATTAATTTTTTTTTCTTCTTTCAGAAAATGATGAAAATCCTAGCGTGCAGGGACTAGCACAAACTCGAAGCAACGAAGAGGCTAACCCAGCAACAGCTGACGAAGTGACAGATTTCTCTGTCTCCAAATGTCAAGGTAATCAGAAGCAAAAGCAAGTAAACAAAGCAAAAACTGAACTGGAGTAAAATATCAAACAAGAGCTTTAACAGAATTTCCTATTGAATTGTGCAATGGATTGGAAGCAAGGTTCAGGTTGGGGAAGTGCTACTGCCCACGCAGGGCTGCTGTGCTCAGCACCTGGCCTGTGCTTAGGGCAGCGTGTTTGGCCAGTGCTCCCCCATGCTGTGGTCAGGGACTGCACTGCCAGTGGAGCTAAAGCCCAGGCCCTTTTCTACCTCTTGGCATGCAGAGCTGCAGCCAGCCCTATCCAAAATGCTTGGGTGGCTCTGTCCAGCATTACCGGCAGATGCCAGTGCAGGCAGGAGTGAGCTGTTGGCCAGAAGCCCTGCTCCCACCAGCTGAGCACGGAGGAGAAAGAGTGGTCAGTGAGGTCCTGGTGCCCCAAAGTGCATGGCTGTCCGGGTAGGAGAGTCCCCTGTTGTGCCCCTTCCTGCAAGGGGACGGTCAGGCTGTGCTTGTGGGTGCCCCCATGTCCTTTGCACTTACACCCACATCTTTCCCCGGGGACTGTGGGAAAGGCCTGAGCTCGGGAGCTATGAGCAGAGCCAGCTGCCTGCAGGGGCTGTGCCCCTCTGCCCGCGTGGGTGGTGGGGGCTGAGGGAGGTCAAGTGGGTGCGGGGTCTGTGGGCAGGCTGGACCCAGCAGGCTGCATGCTGCGCCTGAGCCTGGCTGTAACCACAGGCGTCCGCTCCTACTTTGTGCTAGCGAGAGGCAGGAAGGAGCAACCGATATAAATAGAGGAGTTGCTGCGAGCGCTCACGCCCACTGGTGCTGTTCTGCAGGCAAGTGCTCACCCAGGGGTCTGTCATCTCCCCCATTTCCACATAACTCTTGAAGGCCTGGCCATGGGTAAACCAGCCCTGTGTGCAAGCGATGAGGGAGTGTGCACTCTGAGATACGGCTCAGGGTGCTCCAGTGTCTGCTGGCAGCTGGTCAGCC
>NW_008824791.1:4783698-4789451 GCF_000699105.1 Pygoscelis adeliae
CTAGCTCACCATCTTCCTTGAGGGGCTGACCTGGCCTCTCTCCCTCCGTGCTTCCCTCCCTCCCAGAGGATGGGAAGTAGAGGGGGTCCTTTTGCATATATTTTTTGACTGCTTTGCACATATTCTTTGGTCAGCCTTTGCCAGCTTCTGGCCATGTGTTTGTCCTGTGTCTGTATCATAATCTTGTCTAGTCAGTGGCATTAAAGAGATTTCTACTCAACTGACTCTCTTCCTTCCAGGTGGAGAAACGTGTGTTGCCCCAAATGTTAAGAACACCACCCGTCCGGAATTGGAGCACTGCAGTCCTCCAGGATTTGAGGACTGCCTTCCACCAGGTGTTGATCACTTCATTCCCCCATGTGTTTGATGGCTGTGCTCCTGCAGAATACAGTTACTGCAGTCCTCCAGGACCTGAGGACTTGAAGGATGACTATGTTATTTTGTGTAATTCAGACTATGTGCCTTCAGGATCCATAGAGTCCTGGAAATGCAGTGAAGGAGATATCCTGTCAGTATGCTTTGGTAAGAAGAGCAACAGGGGACTCCCAGAAGACAAGTCTGGAGATTCCCATTAGATTTGCCAGGAAGGATGTCCACAGTATTGGACTTGAGGTTTGGACTCTTCCCTTCTCTCTCAGCTGGCTTTGAGCTAACCTTGCAATTCTGCTGTTCCTCATATAAATCTGATTCTTTCTTTGCTTTGAAGAATCGGCTGGAAGCCTGAAGAGAAATCTCTCTGTGGATCAGTTTGTTTTCCAGAGCTGATGTCCTTCTCTTCCCTTTGCTGAAGGTCTTCCAGGAGAACCCATGAGGAACCCCTTGGAAAGCAGACATGGTAATTAAACCTGAGAAGAGTTCAGCCCCTGCTTCTCTTTGCTTCCACTAAGAGGTGTCACTGTGAAAAGAGAAGGACCTCAGGGATTTCTGGAGGCCAGATCAAGGCTCTGACCTCAGTCCCCATCTCCTCTTGGGTGGTTCATGCACCTGACTGAATAGACAGGGGAACAGGGCCAACACCTTAACAGCTCAGTGGACGTGGGTGGTTTGCTTAACCCTTCATCCAACACATACAATATTAATAAAACCGCAGTTTAACTTGGTAGATTTAAGCGTGATTTTACTTCTGTTGTTTGCTTAGAGGAATGTGCCGCTTAGGTGGAAGTCAGTTCAAACTATATTAGGAGAAGGGAACTGCACTGAAGAACATGCAGCAGCTTGTATTTAGGAACTGTTGTTTTAGAAGGAAAAAAGAAAAGAAAACAGAACATTGCTAGCAAATGGGTATAGCTGTATATGTAATTGCCATTAATGAACAGCCTTGCTAATTAGATGTTGTATTTTCTGCAATGCCTGTGTTAAATTTCATCTTAAATGGTGTGTACTAATGTTAAGATGGCTTTAGCTTAGTTACAAGGTGCTGCTTGTATGTTTCATGAAGTATCTTTTCTTACAGAATGTTGAATAAAAGTTTTTTTGTTATTACTAAAAAGGTATTCTTGAATGTCATTATGAACTGGGATTGTTTATGTAATCTGTTTTGCTGTTTAAGTATATCTTAATACATGTTCTTTCTGTAGATAAAATCCATGGCTTTGTATTCTAACCTTGCTGTAGGCAAAGACACACTGTTAGTGTCTCTTTAGAGCAAACAGATGATTGTGATTACAATCCCACTTCCTGACTGCCCTTCTTCAGGGGGAACACCCCAAACCCTTTCTCATCTTGTTCTCATAGAGTCATTCTTGCTTTGCTGTGGAGCCTACAATCTGTCCACATCCTTCTGAACTTTTGATTCTCAAAACCGACCACAATATTCTTGTTGAATTTTAAAGTAATCAGGGTAATAACTCCCTGTCTTCAAAGCTCTTGCCCCTCCTACTGTGTTCAGAAAGGAAATGTATATTTTCTTGAAGGGGATCACCTGCTAGCTCACATTTAGGCTTATCACAGAAAACATTCTGTCTGAAGGCAAAATTAAGGTTTACCTTCCAGTCTATGGTGTGAGCTTATGAGTCTCCATGGTGTAAGAGCTCTTTAAATTCCTACTGGGTATTTATAGGAAAAAAAATTAAAAAGCTGTTTCTGCTGTTGATCTACGAGAATTCAGTGACTATAGATTTCGACTGACTGAGAAACATCATGATGTGATTACAATGGGTATCTCCAGAAGTGTCATTCAATCTTGTAGTGTGATGAAAAATTAAGAGCTGATGAGTACAAAGTGTCTGAAAACTGAGTGAGAAAGCTTCAGTGGATTTGAGAATGGCTACTAAAAGTTGCAAATTGGAGGATGTAATAGAAAAGGAGTTTCCAAAACGGATTGTAAGCTTAGAGTGTCTTCTGGCTTACAAGGGGAAAACTATTGCAAATTCCTTGACTACTTCAGATTAATTTCAATTTGCAAAGTGTTTAACTGTGGGAACTTTGCATGTCTGCTGCACTAACTAGGTGACTTGACTTTAAAAAGGAAAGCTTACAGAGTCTGTCACTCAGTTAAGAGGGTACAACAGCTGTAAGTATACCACATTTCTGAAGGAAAGAATAAGTGACTGTAGATTATAATGGTCGAAATTCCTCAACTTTCCGTGTGTGTCATTACTCTTTAAAATACTAGTCTTACATGTTTACCAGTAAGATATTCTATGTTCTGGGTTTGCAATCAACTTCTTGACACAATTAAGTCAAGAGTAATGTGCAAGTAATTCAGTAAGAAAAGTGCAAGCTTCCTCAGGGTTTCAGGCCCGTCCTTCCCCTCACACCCAAACACCAGCCCTGCGACCGGAGCTGCATGCGAGGCTATGCAGTGAGGAGCAGCAGAGCCATGTCTGGTTTGGTAGGAGGTTGCTCCGGAATGCTGCCAGAGCTGCCTGGTGAAGCCTCGTGCTGTGCTGCAGGCCAGGGAGAAGTGCTGCTGGGGATCCTGGGCCCAGGGCTGGCTGCAGGGAGCTGCTAGGGGCCGGGTGTGTGCCAGTGGCCAGCTGCTGTGGACGTTTCATTCCTCTGGGCAGTAGCTTCTTTGCATGGCCAGCCGGGCAAGTTGGGTAGGGCTCTGGCTGGTCGGCCGGGGCAACTTGGGTAGGGCTCTGGCTGGGCGGCCGGGGCAAGGTGGGTAGGGCTCTGGGTGGCTGGTTGGGTCACGGTGGTTAGGGTTCTGGCTGGCCAGCTGGGGCAAGTTGGGTAGGGGTCTGGCTGGCCGGCCGGTGCAAGTGGGGTAGGGGTCTGCCTGGCCAGCCTGGGCAATATGGGTAGGGCTCTAGCTGGCCAGCCGGGGCTAGTGGTGTCAGGCTCTGGCTGGCCGGCTGGGGCAACTTGGGTAGGGCTCTGGCTGGGCGGCTGGGGCCAGTTGGGTAGGGCTCTGCGTGGCTCGCTGAGGCAAGGTGGTTAGGGTTCTGGCTGGCCAGGCGGGGCTAATGGTGTCAGTGTCTGGCTAGCCGGCCGGTACAAGTTGGGTAGGGCTCTGACTGGCCGGCCGGGAGAAGTTGAGTAGGGCTCTGGCTTGCCGGCTGGGGCAAGTTGGTTAGGGCTCTGGGTGGCTGGCCGGTACAGGTTGGGTAGGGCTCTGCGTGGCTCGCTGAGGCAAGGGGGTTAGGGTTCTGGCTGGCCAGCTGGGTCTAGTGCTGTCAGGCTCTGGCTGGCCGGCCGGGGTAAGTTGGGTAGGGCTCTGCGTGGCTCGCTGAGGCAAGGGGGTTAGGGTTCTGGCTGGCCAGCTGGGTCTAGTGGTGTCAGTCTCTGGCTGGCCAGCTGGGTCTAGTGGTGGAAGGGTCTGGCTGGGCGGCCGGGGGCAGGAGGGGAGGGGTCTGGCTGGCCGGCCGGGGGAAGTTGGGGAGGGCTCTGGCTGGCCGGGCGGGGCAAGTTGGGTAGGGGTCTGCCTGGCCAGCCTGGGCAATATGGGTAGGGCTGTAGGTGGGCAGCCGAGGCTAGTGGTGTCAGTCTCCGGCTGGCTGGCCGGCGCAAGTTGGGTAGGGCTCTGGGTGGCTGGTTGGGTCACGGTGGTTAGGGTTCTGGCTGGCCAGGCGGGGCTAATGGTGTCAGTGTCTGGCTAGCCGGCCGGTACAAGTTGGGTAGGGCTCTGACTGGCCGGCCGGGAGAAGTTGAGTAGGGCTCTGGCTTGCCGGCCGGGGCAAGTTGGGGAGGGCTCTGGCTGGCCGACTGGGCAAGTTGGGTAAGGCTCTGGTTGGCCGGCCGGGGCAAGGTGGGTAGGTTGCTCTCTGGCCAGCTGGGTCTAGTGCTGTCAGGCTCTGGCTGGCTGGCGGGGGCAAGTTGGGTAGGGCTCTGGCTTGCCGGCTGGGGCAAGTTGGTTAGGGCTCTGGGTGGCTGGTTGGGTCACGGTGGTTAGGGTTCTGGCTGGCCAGCCGGGGCTAGTGGTGTCAGTCTCCGGCTGGCTGGCCGGCGCAAGTTGGGTAGGGCTCTGACTGGCCGGCCGGGGCATGTCGGGTAGGGCTCTGGCTGGTCGGCCGGGTCAAGTTGGGTAGGGCTCTGACTGGCCGGCCGGGGCAGGTGGGGTAGGGCTCTGGCTGGGCGGCCGGGGCAAGGTGGGTAGGTTGCTCTCTGGCCAGCTGGGTCTAGTGCTGTCAGGCTCTGGCTGGCTGGCTGGGGCAAGTTAGGTAGGTTTCTGTCTGGCTAGCTGGGTCTAGTGGTGGAAGGGTCTGGCTGGCAGGCCGGTGTAAGTTGGGTAGGGCTCTGACTGGCCGGCCGGGGCAGGTGGGGTAGGGCTCTGGCTGGGCGGCTGGGGCCAGTTGGGTAGGGCTCTGACTGGCCGGCCGGGAGAAGTTGAGTAGGGCTCTGGCTTGCCCGCCGGTACAAGTTGGGTAGGGCTCTGGCTTGCCCGCCGGTACAAGTTGGGTAGGGCTCTGGCTGGTCGGCCGGGTCAAGTTGGGTAGGGCTCTGACTGGCCGGCCGGGGCATGTCGGGTAGGGCTCTGGCTGGTCGGCCGGGGCAACTTGGGTAGGGCTCTGGCTTGCCGGCCGGGGCAAGTTGGGTAGGGCTCTGGGTGGCTGGCCGGGGCAAGTTCTGTACAGGTCTACCTGGCCGGCCGGGGCCAGTTGGGTAGGGCTCTGACTGGCCGGCCGGGGCATGTCGGGTAGGGCTCTGGCTGGGCGGCCGGGGGCAGGAGGGGAGGGGTCTGGCTGGCCGGCTGGGGCAAGTTGGTTAGGGCTCTGGGTGGCTGGTTGGGTCACGGTGGTTAGGGTTCTGGCTGGCCAGCCGGGTCTAGTGGTGTCAGTCTCCGGCTGGCTGGCCGGCGCAAGTTGGGTAGGGCTCTGCGTGGCTCGCTGAGGCAAGGTGGGTAGGGGTCTGGCTGGCCAGCCGGGTCTAGTGGTGTCAGTCTCCGGCTGGCTGGCCGGCGCAAGTTGGGTAGGGCTCTGACTGGCCGGCCGGGAGAAGTTGAGTAGGGCTCTGGCTTGCCCGCCGGTACAAGTTGGGTAGGGCTCTGGTTGGCCGGCCGGGGCAAGGTGGGTAGGTTGCTCTCTGGCCAGCTGGGTCTAGTGCTGTCAGGCTCTGGCTGGCTGGCGGGGGCAAGTTGGGTAGGGCTCTGGCTGGCCGACTGGGCAAGTTGGGTAAGGCTCTGGTTGACCGGCCGGGGCCAGTTGGGTAGGGCTTTGGCTGGCCAGCCGGGACCAATAGTGTTAGTGTCTGGCTGGCCAGCCAGGGCAAGTTGGGTATGGCTCTAGCTGGATGGCTGGGGCAAGGTGGTTAGGGTTCTGGCTGGGCAGCCGGGGGCTATTGGGGTCAGGCTCTGGCTGGGCCGGCGGGGG
>NW_008824791.1:4789573-4789843 GCF_000699105.1 Pygoscelis adeliae
CGGGGGCAGGGTGGTTAGCGTCTGGCTTGCCAGCCGGGTCTAGTGGTGTCAGGCTTTGGGTGGCCGGCCCGTACAGGTTTGGTAGGGCTTTGGCTGGCCGTCTGGGGCAAGTTGGGTAGGGCTCTGGCTGGCCGGGCAGTACAAGTTGGGTAGGGCTCTGGCTGGCTGGCTGGGGCAAGGTGGTTAGGGTTCTGGCTGGCCAGCTGGGTCTAGTGGTGTCAGGCTCTGGCTGGCTGGCTGGCCGGGGCAAGTTGGGTAGGGCTCTGGCTG
>NW_008824791.1:4796621-4844208 GCF_000699105.1 Pygoscelis adeliae
GTACAAGTTGGGTAGGGCTCTGGCTGGCTGGCTGGGGCAAGTTAGGTAGGTTTCTGTCTGGCTAGCTGGGTCTAGTGGTGTCAGGCTCTGGCTGGCTGTCCGGGGCTAGTTGCGTAGGGCTCTGGCTGGCCGGCCGGGGCAAGTTGGGTAGGGCTCTGGCTGTCCGGCCGGGGAATGTTGGGTAGGGCTATGGCTGGCCGGACGGGGCAAGTTGGGTATGGCTTTGGCTGGCCAGCGGGGGCTAATTGTGTCAGTGTCTGGCTGGGAGGCCCGGGTAGGTTGTGTATGGCTCTGGCTGGCGGGCCGGGGCAAGTTGGGTAGAGCTCTGGCTGGCCAGCCGGGGAAAGTTGGGTAGGGCTCTCGCTAGATGTCTGGGGCAAGGTGGTTAGGGTTCTGGCTATCCGTTTGGGTCTAGTGGTGTCAGGGTCCGGCTGGCCGGCCGGGGCAATTTGGGTAGGGCTCTGGCTGACTGGGCGGGGCAAGTTGGGTAGGGTTGTGGCTGGCCAGCGGGGGAAGTTGGGTAGGGCTCTCGCTAGATGTCTGGGGCAAGGTGGTTAGGGTTCTGGCTATCCGTTTGGGTCTAGTGGTGTCAGGCTCTTGCTGGTCAGCCGGGGCATGTTGTGTAGGGCTCTGGCTGGCCTTCCTGGGCTAGTGGTGTCAGGCTCTGGCTGGCTGTCCGGTGCTAGTTGCGTAGGGCTCTGGCTGGCCAGCCGGGTCTAGTGGTGGAAGGGTCTGGCTGGCCGCCCGGGGCAAGTTGGGTAAGGCTCTGGCTGGCTGGCCGGGGTAAGTTGGGTAGGGCTCTCGGTGGTTGGCCGGAACAGGTTGGGTAGGGCTTTGGCTGGCCAGCCGGGACAAATTGGGTAGGGCTCTGGCTTGCTGGCTGGGGCAAGGTGGTTACGGTTCTGGCTGGCCAGCCGGGTCTAGTGGTGGAAGGGTCTGGCTGGCCGCCCGGGGCAAGATCGGTAGGGCTCTGGCTAGCCGGCCGGGGCAAGTTAGTAGGGGTCTGGCTGGCCGGCTGGGGCAAGTTGGGCAGGGCTCTGGCTGGCCGAGCGGTACAAGTTGGGTAGGGCTCTGTCTGGCCGGTCGGGGCAAGTTGGGTAGAGCTCTGGCTGGCCGGCCAGGGCATGTTGAGTAGGGCTGTGGTTGGCCGCCCGGGGCAAGTTGGGTAAGGCTCTGGCTGGCTGGCTGGGGCAAGGTGGTTACGGTTCTGGCTGGCCAGCTGGGTCTAGTGGTGTCAGTCTCTGGCTGGGTGGCCGGGTCAAGTTGGGTAGGTCTCTGGCTGGCCGGCCGGTACAACTTGGGTAGAGCTCTGGCTGGCTGGCTGGCCGGGGCAAGTTCTGTACAGCTCTACCTGGCCGGCCGGGGCAATTTGGGTAGGGCTCTGGCTGTCCGGCCGGGGAATGTTGGGTAGGGCTCTGGCTTGCTGGCTGGGGCAAGGTGGTAAGGGTTCTGGCTGGCCAGCCGGGGGCTATTGGTGTCAGGCTCTGGCTGGCTGGCTGAGGCAAGGTGGTTAGGGTTCTGGCTGGCTAGCTGGGTCTAGTGGTGTCAGTCTCTGGCTGGGTGGCCGGGTCAAGTTGGGTAGGTCTCTGGCTGGCCGGCCGGTACAACTTGGGTAGAGCTCTGGCTGGCCGGCCGGTACAAGCTGGGTAGGGTTTGGCTGGCCGGCTGGTACAAGTTGGGTATGGCTCTGGCTGGCGGGCCGGGGCAAGTTGGGTAGAGCTCTGGCTGGCCGGCCAGGGCATGTTGAGTAGGGCTGTGGTTGGCCGCCCGGGGCAAGATCGGTAGGGCTCTGGCTAGCCGGCCGGGGCAAGTTAGTAGGGGTCTGGCTGGCCGGCTGGGGCAAGTTGGGTAGGGTTGTGGCTGGCCAGCGGGGGAAGTTGGGTAGGGCTCTGGCTTGCTGGCTGGGGCAAGGTGGTAAGGGTTCTGGCTGGCCAGCCGGGGGCTATTGGTGTCAGGCTCTGGCTGGCTGGCTGGTGCAACTTGGGTAGGGCTCTGGCTTGCTGGCTGGGGCAAGGTGGTAAGGGTTCTGGCTGGCCAGCTGGGTCTAGTGGTGGAAGGGTCTGGCTGGCCGCCCGGGGCAAGTTGGGTAGGGGTCTGGCTGGCCGGCTGGGGCAAGTTGGGTAGGGCTCTTGCTGGCCGGGCGGTACAAGTTGGGTAGGGCTCTTGCTGGCCGGGCGGTACAAGTTGGGTAAGGCTCTGGCTGGCTGGCCGGGGTAAGTTGGGTAGGGCTCTCGGTGGTTGGCCGGAACAGGTTGGGTAGGGCTTTGGCTGGCCAGCGGGGGCTAGTTGTGTCAGTGTCTGGCTGGGAGGCCCGGGTAGGTTGTGTATGGCTCTGGCTGGCGGGCCGGGGCAAGTTGGGTATGGCTTTGGCTGGCCAGCGGGGGAAGTTGGGTAGGGCTCTTGCTGGCCGGGCGGTACAAGTTGGGTAAGGCTCTGGCTGGCTGGCCGGGGCAAGTCCTGTACAGCTCTGCCTGGCCGGCCGGGGCAATTTGGGTAGGGCTCTGGCTGACTGGGCGGGGCAAGTTGGGTAGGGCTGTGGCTGGCTGGTCGGGGAAAGTTGGGTAGGGCTCTGTCTGGCCGGTCGGGGCAAGTTGGGTAGGGGTCTGGCTGGCCGGCTGGTACAAGTTGGGTAGGGCTCTCGCTAGATGTCTGGGGCAAGGTGGTTACGGTTCTGGCTGGCCAGCTGGGTCTAGTGGTGTCAGGCTCTGGCTGGCCGGCCAGGGCATGTTGAGTAGGGCTGTGGTTGGCCGCCCGGGGCAAGATCGGTAGGGCTCTGGCTAGCCGGCCGGGGCAAGTTGGGTAGGGGTCTGGCTGGCCGGCCGGGTCAAGTTGGGTAGGGCTATGGCTGGCTGGGCGGGGCAAGTTGGGTAGAGCTCTGGCTGGCTGGCTGGTGCAACTTGGGTAGGGCTCTAGCTGGCCAGCCTGGGCTAGTGGTGTCAGTGTCTGTCTGGCCGGCCGGGGAAGTTGGGTAGGGCTCTGTCTGGCCGACTGGGCAAGTTGGGTAAGGCTCTGGCTGGCTGGCCGGGGGATGTCTGGTAGGGCTCTGGCTGGCCAGTCAGGGCAAGTTGGGTAGGGGTCTGGCTGGCCGGCCGGTACAACTTGGGTAGAGCTCTGGCTGGCTGGCTGGTGCAACTTGGGTAGGGCTCTAGCTGGCCAGCCTGGGCTAGTGGTGTCAGTGTCTGTCTGGCCGGCCGGGGAAGTTGGGTAGGGCTCTTGCTGGCCGGGCGGTACAAGTTGGGTAAGGCTCTGGCTGGCTGGCTGGGGAAAGATGGGTATGGCTGTGGCTGGCCGGCCGGTACAACTTGGGTAGAGCTCTGGCTGGCTGGCTGAGGCAAGGTGGTTAGGGTTCTGGCTATCCGTTTGGGTCTAGTGGTGTCAGGCTCTGGCTGGCCGGCTGGGGCAAGTTGGGTAGGGCTGTGGATGGCCGGCATGGGCAAGTTGGGTAGGGCTCTTGCTGGCCGGGCGGTACAAGTTGGGTAGGGCTCTCGGTGGTTGGCCGGAACAGGTTGGGTAGGGCTTTGGCTGGCCAGCGGGGGCTAATTGTGTCAGTGTCTGGCTGGGAGGCCCGGGTAGGTTGTGTATGGCTCTGGCTGGCGGGCCGGGGCAAGTTGGGTAGGGTTGTGGCTGGCCAGCGGGGGCTAATTGTGTCAGTGTCTGGCTGGGAGGCCCGGGTAGGTTGTGTATGGCTCTGGCTGGCCGGGCAGTACAAGTTGGGTAGGGCTCTGTCTGGCCGGCCGGGGCAAGTTGGGTAAGGCTCTGGCTGGCTGGCTGAGGCAAGGTGGTTAGGGTTCTGGCTATCCGTTTGGGTCTAGTGGTGTCAGGGTCCGGCTGGCCGGCCGGGGCAATTTGGGTAGGGCTCTGGCTTGCTGGCTGGGCAAGGTGGTTAGGGTTCTGGCTATCCGTTTGGGTCTAGTGGTGTCAGGCTCTTGCTGGTCAGCCGGGGCATGTTGTGTAGGGCTCTGGCTGGCCTTCCTGGGCTAGTGGTGTCAGGCTCTTGCTGGTCAGCCGGGGCATGTTGTGTAGGGCTCTGGCTGGCTTGCCGGTCCAGGTTGGGTAGGGCTCTGTCTGGCCGACTGGGCAAGTTGGGTAAGGCTCTGGCTGGCTGGCTGAGGCAAGGTGGTTAGGGTTCTGGCTATCCGTTTGGGTCTAGTGGTGTCAGGCTCTTGCTGGTCAGCCGGGGCATGTTGTGTAGGGCTCTGGCTGGCCTTCCTGGGCTAGTGGTGTCAGGCTCTGGCTGGCCAGCCGGGATAAGGTCGGTAGGGCTCTGGCGGGCCAGCCAGTGCAATTTGGGTAGGGTCACAAGAGTGTGTCTTTTGAAGGGGACTACGACAGCAAGAAAGGGAAAATCAAATCAATCATGAGCTGAACGAAAGCAATGAACAATTATGCTTACCAGATCCCGAAGTCCTAGGAGGGGAAGGAGATGGTAGTATCTCTTTTGGGGGACTCTAAGGAACCAATTATAGATTTGAAAATTGTAGATGAAACTTAGCCATGTCTGATGCGTACTGGTGCATCTTAACATTAACAAACCCCCATGAAGGATCTAGAATTAATGGTAAAGTAAAAGTTGTAGGAATAGAAGGCAAATCTAGTTTTGTACCTGGGACAGAGGAAATGATGGTACAAATGGGTCCATGGTCTTTTAGTCATTCTTTTCTGCTGTTGTGATCGGCACCAATAAATTTGGTGGGGAAATACTCATTTTACAAATTACGGGCAGAGTTGCAGTGTACACCACAAGGAATTACATTGTGACTCTCGATGGATAACGTACCATGACGGCTACAGCAACTGAAGAAGGGATAGAAATATCCCAGGAACTCAAAGAGGTACCTAGGATTTTACGGGCTCAAAGTTCTGCGGATGTAGGGTTATTATGGTCAGCTAATCTAGTACAGATAGAAATGAAGGGAGGCAAACCTCCCTCCTTAAAACAATACCTATTATCTCAGGAAGCAAGGGAAGGTCTAAGACCAATGATTGAAGATTTTCTGCCAAGAAGGATTTTAATTCCTTGCGAGTCTCCCTATAGTAGTCCTATCTTGCTGGTTAAAAAACCTAAACTAGGCTTAGATGGAAAACCAGTTTATAGATTTATAAACGAGCAATAAATAAATGGGTAACTGTACTGCATCCACTAGTTTCTGATCCTTCGACCATTATAACCATGATACCGGCTAACATAAAATGTTTTACAGTAATTGATTTGTGCCCAGCTTGCTTCAGCATAACGGTGCATCCAGAATCTCAGTATATTTTTGACCTCGTGTGGGAAGGGAAACAGTAAACATGGACTAGATTTCCTCAAGGGTTTGCAGGATTGTCGACTTTATTTTTGAAAATCCTAGTGACATAGAGTTAACCAATAACTCCGCATTAACACATGTCCTGGTTTCGGCAGGGATAGAGTTAATTTTCTTCCTAGTAGCTGGTACAGTGCTGTGTGTTGGATTTAGGGTGAGAATAACGTTGATAACACACCATTATTATTATTATTATTATTATTATTATTTTATGAAACTGTTTTTATCTCAACCCACGAGTTTTTCTCGCTTCTACTCTTCCAATTCTCTCCCCCATCCCACTGGGGGGGCGGGGGAGAGGAGGGAGCGAATGGCTGTGTGGTACTCGGTTGCTGACTGAAGTTAAACCACGACAGCACCTTTCAGTAAGGGAGTGGGGAGGGGGATAAATACTCACTTCTCATCAAGAAAAGCTGCACTGAGACAAGAGTCGTAATGTGAAAGAAGCTAACATCTCTGTTTGGTGGGGGTTTTGTGTTTACTCCATGTGGATATGCACTGGTTTAGACTGCAACCTATAACGAGTTGCTTTGACGTTGCTAGTATGTAATTCAGGGGCTAAAGAGAGAATCTTTCTCTTCTCTAGGGAGCTGTGTGGTGCTCAGTTGCTGACTGAGGTTAAACCACAACAATACAGTCTGTGGATGATGTGCTAATAGCAAGTACAAATAGGGAAAATTGTGTTGAGTAAAACAAGTAATGCTGGTTGCTTTGTCTGGTAAAGGCCATCGAGTCTCGCCCATCAAATTACAATTCTGTAAAGAAAAGGTGGGGTATTTAGGATATTTTTTATCAGGAGAGGACAGGAAGATACCAGATGACTGAACAAAAACTATCCAAGATGTGCCTAGGCCTACAGCTAAGAAACAGGAATAGAGCAACAGTTGCATACTCTGTTCATCAGGGAAAGCAGAAAGAATGAATCAAAGCCTTAAAGATACATCAAAGATTTGTGCAGAGACTAAAATGGCCAGATGCTATACCTGTTGCTTTAATGCACATAAGGTGAAAGCTGAATAAATTGAGATTGACCCAGCAGAAGTGTTATTTGGCAGGAATATTCAAATTCTGAACACATACATGGCTGCGAAAACCAGTCGTTCCAGTCTGTTGCCTTTTTTTCATTACTTCTACTCCTGGAGAGACCCCCAGCTCCAAACCTCTGGTGAATACACCCAGATTTCAGTCTCCAACGAGATAAAAAGAAATGTTTATGAACAAGGGCCCTAGAGGAAAGAACCAGGGGAATCAGCTTGATCTGTACACCTCTCAGTGTCCAGGGAGTACTTTAAGGTCATTGTCAGAAACTCGCTTTATGGGGTATGTGCCTCCACTGCAATAACCATCCACGCTTGCAAGTGATCAGAAGTGCTGCTGCAGAGGACTGGAAAATATAATGTAGAAATCTCTACATATTCTTAAACTTTCAGGATGTAAAAATCAGTCTCACGCTGTCCTTCCTGAGTTTCAGACGGCTTAGGTCTGACAGTACTTTGGGTTTATTTCCATGGAGCTGAATTGCTTTGTCCACAGCGTGGTCTGGACCTGTGCAGGGACTGCTCCATCAGCAGCGAGCTGGGCATTATGCTGTTCCACCCGCCCTTCCATGCAGATCTGACCCAATCCTTCACGCCATGAACGGAGCCATCAGTCCAGGAGGCCACATCCACTTCCACTGAGTGTGGGAGAAATATGTATCAACCTTCTGGCATTGCCAAATACACAGAAGAAATGCTTGCCCTTTCTGAAAATTTTACTTGCTTCAGATTTTCAGACCATGCAAGAATTTACTCTAGTCTGAAAAGGCCATATTTATTTGCTGTCTTGGCCTCAACCAGGGCTACCTCGTTAAAAAGTGTCATGACCAAGGACTTTTCAACCTGCCTTTTAAGTTCTGGTTGGCATGCTGAAGCCGTGTTTCCAGCTTTGATCCTATAAAACACTGCTTTTCAGCCTCTTTGAATTTGTGGACCCCTAAATTTTTTGTCAATGGAGTTGTGGTCCCTGTACAATGACTTTCAGTCCGCTGACACGACTATTTTTCTAAATACCTTAGTTTGTGTTTGCTAAGCACTTCTAGTAAGCAGTACAAAGTTAGATGAGCTTTTCTTTTTTTAATCTTTTATTTTTTTATTTTTATTAAAGGGTATGTCTGTGCTTTTTAAAAGAAGCTTCTTAAAGCTCAGGAATGCTCTAATTTGCTGCAGGTACCAGTGGTTGCAGTTTCTTGTGTCTGGTAGCAAAGCTTCAGCAAAAGGCGCAAAGTGATTTTTTGCTGCTTTTTCAAGTCTTTTGACTGTCACATTAGGTTATCTATGGTACTGCAGTGTGATGGGGTGGGGAATCCCTATCATAACCACCTGTGATCTTGTGGTTGTAAGGCTGTTTTGGTGGCTTTTGTCCCCATTCTATACTGTGTGGAAAGATTTTCTTAAATGAGCCTGGCATTAACCTTTTTGTAACTACAGCAGATGTAAGACTAAGACATTGTTAAGTGAATCCTGCAGGGAAATTTTAACCTATGAAATCTCTTCGCCTTTGTAAATAATGTTTATGTGATTAGTTTGAAGATGGCAACTTTAGTGAAATTTCCCAAGTTCATCTTCCGAGTTGGGATTTTGCCAAGTTGATTCTCCCTCACCGAAATGAGGCAAGGCAAAGCAAGAAGGAACAGGAAAAGATGAACAAGTTGGTCTGGTACTTCAGGAGTGAGTGGGTGGCTGCAGAGAAATCTTGGTTGGCAGGAGCTGAGAATGTCTGTCGGAGACAATTTTGGCAGTTTCCCCAGGAGCAGGCTAGGCCAAGGACAGTGAGCTGCGGGCACCGGTGGCAGAGTTACACGATAGCAGCCTCTGAGCGAGGCCCAAGGTGAAACTGATTGGGGGCTGAAATTCATCTGAGTCTTCTAAGTTATATTAGGGATGAAAGGAAAAAAAAACCACGGTTGGCCTGCACCAACCTGTGGCAGTTTGGATCCTAACTTGACTTCTCCTACTGTTGTCTGCTCACAGAAACAGATTTTCCTCTGACTCTAGCGAAACAGGCCAAAGCATATAGACTACAGGCACTGTGCTTGCTGCCCTTGATACGGTCCTTCAGCTAAGTTCTGGTCATTAGCAGCATGATTGAACCCATATGTCTGAATAGTTCTGTAATAATAAGTTTGGGGTTTTTTTCAAAGTAAATGCAAAGCATTTCGCCCCGCACGCAGTGGTGCTAAATATAAATTGTGTCATTTCTAGCAGTGATTCCATATATGGACTCTTCTTTTTCTTTTATCATCGTGGGCCAAACTAGGAGAGCTATGTCAGAGAAACTGTATGTGATTGGTATGCTTGACCAGGACAACTGGGATCCTTATGTTCTTGTTTGTCTCACCTGGTAGTGAGGCAACAGTTGAGCGCCAAGGTGAGATGACAGGTGGTAGATGGTGCTGGGACCTACAGCAATGGAATTGATGCCTTCACCAGGCGCAGCCTGAGCCTGTGCCCCAAGCGGGGTGTGTGGGAAGGGTGAGGGTGTGTGGCAGAAGTGTTGAGACAGGATGATATCTGCCATCAGACCATGTACCTGGAGCTCAGCACTCACTGTGCTCCAGCACCCTGAGAAGCAGTGCGGCACAGTGCCTCTTCCATGTGTATGCTTTTCGGTGGACCTGCCTGGGTGCCCCCTGCGCCGTAGCTGCTCAGCAGATAGAGGTGAATGCATGACATTCACCCTGAGCTGTCTGTAACCCTGATTGGTCTCATTCAGCATCTGAGAGAGAGCTGGGAGAGCGGAGCTCGTGTTTGAATTGTGGTATCTGTGACAAGTACTTGCATTTTAACTTGTTGGAAATGGGAGCTGAAGATGACCTCTCTCCAGCTAGTTATTTCCATATTCTGAAGGCATGGGACTGCTCTGCTGTGCATTACAGGGCAGCAAAGAGATCAACTCTCCCAGAGCATGAGACAGGTGGGCACCGTCTGCATAAAATCGAAGTGCTACTATGAGTTTTTCTACTTGGGTTACTTTGAGCACAGGGCTTCTGTGGACTAGATCCTCTGTTTGCTCCTGGGTGCTATGCAGAGTCTCATCTTCTCTGCACCTTCAGGATCCTCCCTGCCACGCACTGTTACTTGAATGGTATGTTTTAGACAGAACAGCAGCATCTGGTTTGGTGGGTCCCAGATAGCTTCGGTATCCCATAGCGAAAGTGAAGGCTGTGGCAGGAAGCATGAGACAAGGGCCAGTGGTGTGTGTCTCACGGAGAGATGTCTGAAGCGTGGCAGACCTGCTGTTGGGAGGTCTCCCAGGTTCCTCTTTGTGGCTCAGAGAGGGTATCCGTACAGGTTTTCCTTTTATCAGCCCTGTTGCTAAGCCCCCAACACAACAAAGTCCTCATCCGTGTTTGCAGGATCTTGGACGTTCCTTCAATCCCTTGGCAAGAGAAAGCTGAAAATATCCATGGATGCTCTGAAGAAGAGAGAGTGTTCCCATGGGCCCCTATCACCAGAGATCTGACAGTCACCGTTGGGGGTATCCTGGGAGCTCCAGAAATCCTGGCCCTGACTCTTCCAAGTGTTGGACCGTTCCTTCCCCAGAGGTACTACAGGCTGGAGAAACCACGTGTACCTTGCCCGTAATTAGGCCCAGAGCCTTTCTATAGCAGTTCCTGATCTCAGCATGTTTCTGCAATGTGCTTTTTGTAATTTGTAGGTTACTTTAAATGGCCCTGTCACAGAGATAGCATCTCTAGTTGAGGCTCTGACATTAGCCGTGTTTGGAAACAGGCTAATGGCTGAGGTGAACTTTTAATCTGACTCAGAACAGTCTTTTTTATGGTCTCTTTGTGCTGGAAGCGGGAAAAACAGTGTGGCAATGTGTCTCCTTCGCTCTTTTCCCCTCACAGTGGCCTCTGATTAAACCTCACGTTGTGCAGCTGGTCGGTGGCTGTGGGGTGCCACACAGGGCTGGGTGTTGTCTCAGGGCAGAGGACCAGCCCTGTGGAAGTTGGATGGGTTGAGCTGAAAGGGGGATCACCTGCAGGTTGTCTCTGAGGCAGAGATAGGAGGAATGAGAACAAAAGTCCAGTTTCCTTCTCTCCTCCTGATTTGCCTTATTCAGCATCCAGGTGAGAGCTGGTCAGGAGAAATTCTGAGGGTGCAACTTTCTGTGGAAACTGTGGCAAATGGGCGACTTCAGGAGGTGGGGAGAAACGTCAGTGACCTATGTCTGGCCTGTCTGCTTTCCTAAGACTTGACACATGAGACCTCTCTGCTCTGGTCTGTCTGGTGGGGAAGAGCCTCTCATCTGTCAGACACGCTGGCAGACAGCGTGGTGTGCATCCATTGAGGTGAGTGGCATGTGTGCTTAGGGCGTGGGTCAGCTTTGAGAACAGGCTGCCGTCAGTAAAATTATGTCTATCCACAGCTGCAACACAGCCTCTTGGTTCCTCTGCCCCTCCAGGACCACGTAAACCAGCTGCTGCTGGCTGGATGTCGTGGATCAGGCTGACAGGCTCTCTCTGGTGTGTTGGGTCCCAAGCAGCAGCGCTGCTGTGCTGTATCAGAAATGTGTGGAGTATGAGTGCTGCAGGTGTGGGACAAGGGCCGGTGGAGCAGGTCTCATGCAGAGCATACAGTATTTGGCAGGCCTGTACTTTGGGGCTGCCTGGGAAATCTTGTGCATGTCCATGTTCCTGGTTGTCTGTAGCTGGGAACCTGGGAGTATGCTGGTTTATTTCTATTTTACAGTTCTGCGGGGCTGTGGAGTCCCTGACACAAGAAGGCCTTCATCTGTGACCAGAGGTCCTGGTCACTCTTCTTGCTATGCCAGTACAGCCTATTTTGTCCAAACATCACTTGCTCTGAACATGATCTACAGGAGCACCCTGATTATGCATGTCCAATTCCTAAATAAGTTGTAAAGTAGCTGTAATTTCACAGTTTTACTGTTAGAGAAACAAAGTGCACGACAGTCTCTTCATCACCATGTAAGCATACACCTTTCTGTGTTTATCTTTGCTTTTTTTTGCTTGCTATTGCTATTTCTTTGATCAAGAAAGAATTCAGAGTTCAAGCATAGCTCTCTGGCTAGTTTCATTTAGCAAAGAAAGAATTCATATTCTTATGAATATGAATCTTCATCAGTCTCAGCATTTTCATCAGGGGTCCTGCTGCCCCCGCACAGAAGCATCTCTCAGGCTTGCCTCCCATTCCTTCCTTGTGGCTGCACAGTTAAACTCTCCTAAGAGCCACTCAAAGCATGTTTAAAAAAAAAAATCTCACGCATGAATAGTTGCAGGTGTGGATTGCACAGGTAAGCTAACATGGCTGCAGGCCTCTCCCCCGTCGCAGTGCTGCACAGTCCAGGTTGTACCTGCCCTGGCAGCCTGTGGTGTAGCCCTGGCCATGCAGTTGCACCGCAGGGGGATGGATGGACAGAAGAGCAGACCACCCGCAGCCAGCAGTGTTTCCTGCCCCGGGGCTGGCGCTGGGGCAGGGAGACCTCAGCAGCCTGCAGAGCCGGCTCTGTGCATCGCTGGAGCTGCAGGCTTATTTTCTGTTTCCACGCATTGAGTTTCTGGCATTTAGCTCTGCCTCCTCCCTTTGTGTGAAGCTAGGCCTGTGTATTTTCCCCAGTTAACGCTGACATGCATTAATGACGGTAAAAATAGGTGCGCCGCTTACGCTTACCAGCCTATTGAAAGGAAGGTGTGCAGAGTTAGTATGTAGAAATTTCTTTGTAATACTTCACAGCTTATTTCCTGCTCAGGTTTTCCAATCTCCCATGCTCCATCAATGCCTCATGTCGTGTGAGGAATGAATCTCCATTCTCCTTTCATGATGCCGTCAGTGGCTGAAAGGACAAAATGGCCCTGTGAGCTTGCAGCTCACCAAGTAAAAAAGATTTTAGTTCACCTTCCAACTACAAGTTCATACCTTCCCCCCCCACCCCACCCACCGCCTCTACTTGTGGTTTCTGTTAAGCCTCACAAGGTGTTTTTTGTCTGCAATAATCACACAAAACTTTATGCATCTTTATATAAAAAGGGGAAGTGAATTCTCTGGCTAACCAAGGGTGTTGTCAGCATTCATTAGCCAATGTTAGAAATTAGTGTCTAATCTCATCTAAACAATTTGTTATGTATGAAATTTGAGAGGGTTGCTCTTAAGAGGAGGCTGCTGATTGATGACAACACAGATTGTGCATGTGCTGTCATCTTTATCTTGGCTGTGATTTATTTTTTTTTTTTAGCTAGTGAGGATGTGAGGGACAGAAGGAGCCTAATGGGAATTCATACACTGCGTGATGTATGGTGCACTTGCAGTCAGAAATATTGAACTCATAAATGTACTCATTTGCCCTGGAGTCACTGAGAGGGAGACTAACTACAGGACACCGCAATGTCACAGTCACGCAGTCACTTCTGTAACAACAGAGCTACAGTAGAAAGGCCGTATTTTTCTTTGATTTTACTGCAAATCTGTAAATGAGCTCTGTGAGGCTGCTATCATTGGCTGGAGGAGAAGGTGCACTTTTGCTGGATTTGGCTGTATGCAGACCCTTTTTGCATTTTGTTGTTTTTCTGAGATTCTGAACATTTTGGGGTGCTATTTTGAAGCGACCCTGCACATGCTGTCTGTTCTGTCTCGTGTCTCCACCACAGCACTGCAACCCTAAGCTTTACCAGCTTGCCCTTGAAGCATGAAGGTGAAATGATGTTGAATGTGCACATCCAAGGCAGATGGTTAACACCAGCCTTGCAGTGGTATTTGAGAGAGATTTTCTTCATGTCATTTCAGCAGCACAGAAGGAAATGAAAGTGTTTCTTACTGTAAATACTTTTCTCTCTCCCCCTTCCTCTGCACTGTTGTGAGCGTCTGAAGACTCACTTCACTGCTTTTCTCTGAGAAGGCTATTTCTGTCACATCTTAGATCAATTTAGGCCTGTCCTATGCACGTATGATAAAGACAGGATGGTGTTATGGTAGCCTTGAACAAACTTGTAAATTTTGGACACTGGGAGCAGGAGGTGAGATGTAATTATCATTGCTAAGAAGTCAGAGGGGCCAAACCACTGGCGGAAATGTGGAATTACCAAGCAGAGCCAAATTGTTTGAAAAACAGTGCAGACCACAACACAAGGGGTTTAACCATTTCTCAGAAATATGTGTATACGTGTAATTCTACCGTGTGGAGCTTCCTTAACGGGCTGTGTCTATGTCTGTGTCCAGAGAAACAGCATGGAAGTATAAAATTCCCAGCCGAATCCTGAACAGCTGTCACAGTTATTCCCCAGCACATCTATTAAGTGCGTCTAAAAAAATCCAGATGTTGACTTTAAAGCTATGGTGGTTTACTTCCTCCAGTGAGCGAGACGGTTTCTGCTGCGTTGCTTGTGTAATCCACCTTGGCACTCAGTGCAAAATGCCAGCGTGCTTTAAGCCATCTTAATGAGTGCGAACAAAGTATCTGGCCCCGTGTGGCCCTGTAGATAAATGATTCCCAGCGGTTCTTCAAGATTGGCTTTTCAGTCTCGTCTCTGGGATCTGCACTCCTAACAGAGCCAGGGTGGCTTTCGGGCTGCATTCAGCCTAGTTTTGCAATGCAACTTAGCTTCCCGTAACCTTTATTCTTTGTCTGGGGCAGCTGTACGGAGCCCTTTCCTGCATGGCAGGTACCATTCGGTCACTAGAAGAGCCCGGCAAAGTTCAGGCTGGCAACGTAGCCTTTGTGTACAGAGGGAGAGCCTTCTTCCACACCTCCTGCTGGTGAGACTCTCCATGACTGATCGTTGTTGGTATTTCAGAAAATCAGCTGGTCTGCATGTGTGGTGCTTTATCTGACTGGACTGATTTCTCTTCCCTGGGTGGGGATGCTGTACTTTGATAATTTGGAAAAGGATGAGAGAAATAGGTGTTTCACCTTTGCCTGGTCTCGGCGTTAGCATCTTCCTAAATGGGGTGAGCTGACCGGGAGATATTTTTGTCTCTCCTCACCTCTCAGCCCTATTCTCACACTTGCAGCTAGCTCCAAGGTGCAGGACTTTGCAGAGCACATTGTGGCTCGCGTTGGTTCAGCCCGAGTTCAGTCACCCAAAACCTGGCAGGTCTATTTTGAAACATTATTTAATCTGTCCACTATGGAGTTTCTTTTCTTTTTTTTTCCACTCTTGCTTCTGACATCATTTCCTGAATGCTATATTCACTGTGCTCTGTAGCCAGATCGTCGTCTCAGCATATGATTCAAGGAGCTCTTTAAAATGGATTTCAGCTGTCCTTTTACTCTCCAGTGCTTGCTGGTGATAACAACTGTTACTCATGGTAAGTGGGATTTTTCTTTATGAAGTTGGCACAGATTTGCCTAGGTGAGCAGACACCTTAATTTTGCTCCAAGATCTTTTAAGGACTCTACCAGGTTTGGGGAGACATCAAATAGTGTAACTGCTAATGCATGAAAGGGGCAGTCAGACCAAAGTAAGACAGATTATTTTTTTAGTAAACAAATGATAACTAGCAATATCGTACTTTCTCAGTGTACTGCATCTGTGAAAGCATTTCAGCAGAGACCGTAAGGTCCTTGTACGCAGAACGCTGGCTGGGGGGGCTGGAGAGCAATGTGGTCCTGCTCCTAATGCTCGGTGTGACCTTGGGTTAGTCCCCGAGCTGCTGTCGCCCTGCCATTTACCCATCTCTGGTTTGCGTACAGCAACTTAATAATGTGCAAGGATACTGGGAGACTTGTTCAAGTTAAAACTGCGACCTTAGTCTTTGGGTAAAAGCAGCTGTGCAGGCAGCCGTTGTTTTTGCTACCCTCTGTACAAGATCCGTGGCATTGATGCCCTGAGGAACTTTCTTTGCACAGTCTCTCAGCTCTGAGGGGGGGTGGTAGACGGTCATGTCAAATTTGGGGAGAGAAAAGACCAGCTGCTCAGCCTTTCGTTGCCCTGTGCACATGGTGTGCACCCCACTCCCATGTTAACAGGGGGGAAAGTTGGCCTTTATAGAAAGCTTCCCACGCCTCTAATTTTCAATTACTGGTGACCCCAGCCTGTCACTAGGGGTGGGTCTGTTCCTCTTAAGTCTCACCTGGGCATTTACCTTTCTGGGAGGCAGCCGAGGGGGGATGGATGGACACGGCAAGCTCACTGCCCACACTCTGTGTCTCTCCTTTCAGGCTCTGCCACCTGGACCGGTGTGCTCAGCGGTGGCTCAGCAGTCTTTTCTGTGGGAATTCAAAGTCTGCAGAACCTCTCCAAAATGAGCAAGAGGGACGTAAGATGCTTGACAACTGTCTTAAATGATACTTTGTTGGCCAAGTGCGGCACTTCTGCCGGCAGATGCCTGAACTTGCAGAATGGCTCCCTAGTGCTGAGGAGTGTGGAGAAAGAGGATGAAGGAAAATATGAGTTTGTTTTTCACAACACCACCAGATTTTTTACACTGGAAGTATTTGGTAAGTGGCCTTCTTAGCAACAAATAGCTTTTGAACTTGTGAGCCTGGCTGGAAGCTGGTGCCTTGAAATTCTTCCTAAGAGACTGCTTGAGCTTGCAGGAGCTATAGGTGCCTCCGGAACAGCTTTGTAAGCCTCTGGCACCTCAGGGAGCAGTAATGGTGAGTGTAAACTAAGGGATGCTTTTTGCATCCACATTGTTAGTCTCTCCTGTCTGTTGAGCCTTCCTTGAAGTAGCCGGTCAGTTGAGCTACGTGCTATTTTTCCCTGATGTAAGAGACAGCAGCATGAAGTGTTTTGAAGTTGAGCCTACAGTATGTAGACATGTAGCTGGAGATTTCAGTCCATTTCCAGAGTACTCTTCCTGATGGCTCTCATGAAACCTCTCACTGACAGACAGCATTTTGCTGCCTGTGGACACACTTCCTTAAGGAGTTAACCCTACCTGACTTGGGTCTTGAAACTGAACTGGACTTCTGTGCAGGTCTGGGTTGAGCTGTGCTGAGTATTTCCCCTGCTTCATGCAGCCGAGGAAAGGTACTAAAGTAATCCGGGTGTGACTTTCTGATTCTTAGCTGCCCCCGAGCAGCTTGGAGGTTAGCATCTTCTGGGTCTGTTCAGAGACCAGCGATAAGTACCTTACCGTGCCAGTCTCCCTGCTGTCCTCCCTGTGGCCTCAGAATTGCCGCTCCCCTTCGTGTGCCTGCTCATCCATCTGTGGGGTGAGAAGACAGAAACAAAGTCGCTTCTGTACAGGATCCAGCTCATTGCTTGGGTTGATATGGAGAAGGCTTAAATGGGCTTGCCCCCCTGCTGAATAGCACTCCAGACAGCCAGCAACCATTGCTCTGGTCCTCATCGCCACCGTTCCTTTTGCAGGGCTTTCACTTACACAAGCTTCTAAGAGAAATTGAAGCGTATGAAATTGTAATGAAAATGTCTGAGCAAACTGGTCTCAGTGAAGACAAATGAATCCTTACACCTTTCGGGCGCAAACAGGCGGAACTGCTGCTGAGAGTAGGTCAAAGATGTGACTCCTTGGCACGAAGATCAGGGGCTTAGACTGGAAGTAGGCAAAGACTGCAGAGAAGTGTCCTGGGTTTAACCTCCATTTCAGTAGATTTGCTTTGGGAACTTTTGTCTCCTCCTTGTGTTCTGTTGCCACCCCTAAGTCAGGGAAAAAAATTCACAGCAAAGGTATTCCTGGAGGCAGTGAATTTTAGCTGAAGGTGATGTCCTGGTTGAAGAAAGTGATTTCTGAGCTCATTTACATGGATGTTTGCATAGATGTTCTCAATGTGACTCTTACTGTCATAAAACCATACCACTTCTCTGTCTAGTCTGTATTTGCAAAGTTGCAAATGTAGGAAATAGGTTGGCTCCCTGTAGTCGACTGAAAGAGAGAAATTCAGGAAAATGTAATAAGATCAATGATTCATTACTTCGTTTTAAATTGTCCTAGTCTGGGTCATCCTATCTAACTGCAGGTGTGTGGTGTTGGTACCTATGTTGGGCATGATTTGTACTAGTTCCTCTCTAACATGGAAGAAGAGGCAGAGTGACAGCAAAAGTACAAACCTCTGGTGGAGGAGAAGGCTGAGTCTCCTCTGAAGCTACGGTTATCTGCTGATTACAGAGGAAGCCTCTGGCTGGCAGATGCTTTGTGTGTTTCCACCGTCCTCTCAGATCAGGGGCTTTTTTTGCTTTTACAATTTCAATAAGGAAAAGAGACGCCAGATTTTTGTGGCATCCCCAAAACGGGGACCAAGAGTCACTAGCAGGGTTGGGTGGGCACTGCTAAGCATTTCAGGGCTGGGGGAAGGCACTGAAGAGTCCGGTTACTTATTTCTGTGCTCCCTGGCTACCAGTAAATGCGGTGGTAGTGAGACTGCTGGTAAGGGAAGCTCCTGTCCAGCTCATGTTCACTGCCGAGTCAGTTCCTCACCTCTCTCTTTCCTCCCTGTTCCCGTTGCCCCATGCTGTGTGTGACCAGAGCCGGCTGTTGGTATCCAGTGCTTCCCTAATGGGACTGGAGAGTTGTCCTGTGACATGACCAGCAACGAGAGCACCAGGTTTCAGTGGCTGCTGAACGGCACCGTGCTGAGGGCCCCTGAGGCTTGCATTAAGGATGGTGGGAAGAAGGTTTGCCTGGACAAAACCGTGCCCGGGGAATTTGTGTGTGAGGTTTACCACGGGAACAGCGTCACGAGGACCAGGCCCATTGTGCTGTCTTGCAGCTATGGTGAGTAACGGCGTCTCCGGAAAATCTCCCTTTTGGTGTCTTGCAGCAGAAAACTAAGGAGTTGTTGCTGTCTGCATAATACTCAACTCTTCTGTCCTCTGGCAGCTGCCTTCCAGACTTACCACATCCTCCCTTTAGAAAGTGTCCCCTTCACTTCCTTCTCCCTCCTGTGTCTCGGACTGACACAGCCTAAGACCACAGAAGGGATGAAAGTTTGTTCAGGAGGTCCTTTTACCCAACCCTGCAGCAAGGATGGATCTCTTTCTGTCTGTTTTCCTGCTTCCCACTGATGAAGACCTTGCATCCTCCTGCGCACCGATCCTCTATGCTGGTTTAGAAACACGAGCTGCTTCCTACTCTGACATTCATCCATTACCCAGATGGCCTTCCAGTTTCTGCAACGTTCCTGTAAAAACACCTCGGCTAGTTCAGTCCTGTTGCTGCTGGACTCAGCTGAGGTGTTTTGCCTTGTCTCTTTTCTCCTTACCTAGGCCAGCTGCACAGAGATTTACCGGTCTATATGAATGTCTCTCCATCAGCCCCACACCATCAGAGGTGGGGTAAAGACACAAGTCATTTACTTACGAAATGCAGGGTTTTTTCCCTCCATGTCCCTGCTCGGATATGTAGTTCTGTGAGAAGGCTGTGACTTTATCCATTTGCAAGCTATCCGTAGATGCCAAGTACTCTGCTTGAATCAGGCCATAGTTTAATGAGACAGAAAATCTGGATCCGAGGACTGATCAGAACTGCCAGAACCTCATGATGCAAAGCACTGGTCTGTGTTGTAAGCTTATATTTATAAAAAAAAAAATAAATATTAGATAACCTTGGGTGTGATTTCACTTGCATCTCCAGTAGTGAAGGTTTTTCTCCTCTCTGGCAGCGAAGATGGTCATCAAAACTACATCAGGGTGGCATAATTTAACCACAAGGTTTTTGACTAATTTAGCTGTAATTAATTTAATCACATTTGCTACTAGAGAAATTGTACTGTGCAATAGCACCTAGCATTTTAGAAATTGTCTGAAACGCTCCAACTCCACAGCAGATACTGTCTTTTCTTCTATGGTTGGCATACAGTTGGTGTGAAAGCAAAATTACAGACATAAACCCTGTATCACATGTGCTGGCATTCAGCAGAAATGCCGTGGGCTGTTCATGCCTGATCGCGTTGGCGGCACTGGCCAATCTGTACAAGTTTGGCATTTGCGATTGTGGAGCAGTGATCTTAATTTTGTCCAGTTAAATTGGTCAGAGGTTGTTCAGCATAGTCAGATCCAAGTTGGCTGAGGCACTGGGGAATGAGGATGCGAACATCCATGAGCTGTTCAATCAAGCCCTGTGATAAATCACGCGAGTGCTGACAATTACCATTGTTTATTCTGGGTGGCTGCCCAGTCCCCTGGGTGCAATATCGGTTCCCCATTTCCTCTTGAAAAGCCCACAGGGGAATTTAGTGATAGCTCTGTTGGGATGGACACACGCATGAACATGTATTTGGAAGGCTCTGGGAGCAAGAAAGTAGCAGCAATTCTACTTTTTAGTCACCAAATGCAACCACATTTGTAAAAAGTGAACTAAAGCGATTCTGAATACTAGTAAAATGAATTGAAGAGAGAAACGAATTCAATTAAATTATTTAAAGACTAATTCATTATTTTTGTGGGTTACTATTTGTTCCAGGCAAAGGGCTGAATATAGTTTTTCCACTGTAGGTATAAGACCTATGTAAAAGCACCTACTTGGGCAACCTGTTAGCTGATGAAATTAATTTTGAATAATTGTTAGTGTAAAACACTTTGGCAGAAATACTGTAAACTTCCCAGGCACCAAAGGGCTCTGATCACACAGGATCTAAAGCAGAGGATTCAGAAGTTAACAAGTCAACATATATAAAAGGCTTTATTGATTCATTACTTGTTTTATTACTTGTTTACTACCGATTTTTAACACAATATTATATCTCAAAAAGACTTTTTTAACAAACGGCAAATTTTTAGGAAAAAATATTCAGGAAAAAATATTTCCAACATATATTTATGCCTTTGACAATATTCTCTAAGCTTTCATCAAAAAGAAAATAAAATTATTAGGGAAATGATTTCTCATTTGCTGAAAGTTTAATTTTGAGTATAGATTTTTTTGAACTTGGTAACTGTTTCTAAAGAGGCTGGAACAAGTACTCCGAAAATACTTTGAGTATGTGTGATTTCACACACAGGAGCACCTGTCTACAGTTGTTTTTACTGTTCTGGTGAGTATGTGGACTATGACAGCGTGTAGTATGTCCTGGAATGTTAGAAACGCTTCCCAGCCTTTGGGCATATGCAGCAATTTGTGCGTTTGGGGTCCCGAAAACAAGCTCCAAATGAGCCTGTTGGTTTCTGCAGTGCGGTGCCGCACAGGCGTGTGCGCAGCCAAGAAGCAGCCAAATGTTTCAAAAAGGGATGGCATAGGTTTACCTAAGGAGTTTTAAGGAATTTGGATAATAGTGATAGTTGAGCTGTATGGCTTTTTTCGTATGGGAAGAAGAGTTTTCCTGCTGGCTGCCCCAGGTTGGAGCACACTGTCTCAGTGAAGGAGCGAGTCTGGACGGGTCTCTCTTTTCTGCAAGTCTGTGATGCCCTCTACCAGCTGCCCTGCTCAGCAGCAATGTATGTGCAAGTCTGACCCATCAAAGCAACCCTGAGCAAGGGACTCTGAACTGGGTAATAATCACCACTGACTTGTGTGTGGCCTTCTGCTCAGCCCTCTGTAGCCTTTGCCTCCTGCTAGGCGTTTTGCATGATCTCGGTTGGGAAGGGGAATAAAGAGAAATCCTTCCCCGAGCAGCAGTGAAGCCGGCTTCCCACCGCTCTGACTCGGGTGGCTGGAGTCTCTGGTGCCTGAGGAAGTGCAGGCTCTGATCCGACTTCCTTTGAGGTTGGTGTAGTTGTTACATGGCAGTCCTAAGCGGATTCTCTGGGGTCTAACACGAGCTCTGAGGGTGGACTCCGCAGCTGTTCTTTCAACAGAAGATGCTAGCTTAGGTCTCCCTCCTCTTCTCAGCTGCCTGTTTTCATAAAACTTGTTGAAATGTAGTATCTTTCAAACCACCACCTTCCCTGCTAAATTTGATTAAAACTTACGAATTACCTTAGATGTTACTGGTCAGAGTAGGCAGAAACAAATGCACGTGGCTTAGTCACACAAGCGTCTTAATGAAAAATTCCATACCATAATTAAACAACGTGACATAAATCACGATGTGCCACAGTTCACAGCATCAGCTCCCCCGATCCAAACCAAAGCAACAGTAATGCTGACATGCTCTAATCTGGCTGCAGGGTTTCTCCCATTTGCAGAAAGAAGCTCGTCCACCCTGGTAACTAACAACGTCATGTCCTTCTTGCAGGAGACCTGCTGCAGTACCCGTGGTTCATTTACATCCTGGCAGGGGGTGCAGGGGGTGCGGTTATCCTGGTGGTGGTTGTGTCCTCAGTCATATGTTGCTGCATGAAGAGGAAACACAAGTTCATCCCGGTGCCTTCAGGTGAGTGGAGAACACTGTTGCCCCCTGGGATGAGTCTCACAGAGGACTGTGTTTGTGCAGGCTGGGGTTGAAATAGCCTCAGCATAAACTGGTCTCAGGTGGGTGGCTACTTGTCTTCCAGCCAGCCCTCTCTTGACCGCGTGGAGCAGAAAGCTGCTTGTTGATAGGCAACTGTTACGACCAGCGGGGTCTTGAATTAAACCTTACTTTTCCTTTTTTCACCTCACGCTTGCCACCACGTGCTCCTGGCCAGAAAGAAACACAGCAAAGCCTTTTCTATGGGCAAGAAAACTGAGCCTCATTCAGGTCTGATCCTGAAATGACCTGAAGGCTTCTGATGGCAGTCCTTTGTCAGCACCAGTCCCGGAGTGCCATCTGCCCATGCCCAGTGAGGCCACCTCAAGCTGTGATCCTGCGAGCATCGCCAAGCTGGTCTCTGACAGGTTCCAATGGCCCTCTGTACTCGGCATCTGTCTGTTCCAGGAATGGAGCCAGTGCCGCATGAGGAGGAGATGCAAGCATGTGTTGGTGGTCTGGCCTCACAATGACCATGCTGAGGCTGCTGGGACGTGGGGGACCTCTTTCCTTCAAGTCTCTGGTTTTTGTTTTACAGAGGAGGAGAAGGATGACGGACTAACAATGTCCGTGGTCTCCAGTGAAGGTGTGAAGAGCCCCCCCAACGGAGACCATGTCGAGGCTCAAGCTGCCCAAATCGACTGCCCTCCAAAGCCTGGTGGGTCCAGTGACTTGTTTTAAGTCGGACAGATAGCTTGTTTAGGAGGGCGAAGGACAAAATGGATGTGTGTGGCTGATGGGGGAGGAGCTGACTGTAGAGAGGGGCCTCGGACTCACTAGCGGAGGGAAGGTGCTGCATCTTGTCCAGACGACAGAAGTTGCAGCAGGTCATTTATCAGTACCTTACTCGTGCTCGGCTTCTGCACAAGGGGGTAGCTCTTGCCCTCACCCAGCCATGAGATGTAGTGGCAGCTGTCTCATAAGCATCCCGCAGAGGGTACTACCAGCAGACTGCAGACTGTCTGTTCCAGTATCTCCTGTGCTACAATACACATCTCAAAACCAGCAACCCCCCAAAACTTAGCAGTTTTCCTGCAATTTTATCACACACACACTCTTCTCATGAGTAACATTTTATGAAAATCAGCATTGTTTTTGTAAGCAGTCATCTTCAGGACAGCACCCACCAATATGCTGAGCTGTAAACACAGCTAAATCACATCAAAGTCAGAGGCTTGTGTATTTCCTTAAATTGAGGCTAAAGTGGGAATATGGTCACATTTTAAATCCTTCAAAGAAATCGAGAATAAACCCTCACAGCTTTAGCGCAGTATGGTCAAGAGAACGCAGCGATAAAAACCTTCTAGAAATCTCCTGTTCTGTGAGTGCTTGATATTAATATTGCACTTTTTGCATTATGTTTCCTTCAATTTTGTTTCACGAACATGAATGCTGGCAACACCTTCCCTAGTAATGCACCATCATCAGCTTCAATATGTCTAGCAGAGACATCATGAACTGGAGCACCATTACATAGGTCACAGCCTGGTCTCAGCACTGCTCTCTCCACTTCTGGTGTCCTTCACTGTACCATGCGCAGCCTCTCAGCAGCTCAGCTATGCTTTATGTCTAACCATGGATGCTGCTTTGCTCTGCTTTCAAAATATTAAATGCTACTCATGAACACAGTGCAAGAAAGGGGAAAAAAAAAGTCATTCAGATCATTGTTTAATATTAATCTACTTAAAGTGTAGAACTTTTTTTTAATGAAAAATTTACACATTGTCAGTTTGACTCACAAAGCATCCCATATTTAAATTTTCTACAAATAAGTAAAAAGCAGAGGTGCGTGTGGAAAGTGTTTAGGTAAGAACATATTAAATGTGTGCTGTTAGCCAGCTTTAATTACTCAGATGTAACTGAATAGATTTGGCTTTGGTGTTGTGGTATATTCTGGGCAGTTGAGCCCAGAGAGCTTCAGCACCAAAGTGTCTAAAGCCACGAGGGACAGCTCAATAAATGAGTAGTTACACAGAAAATTGAAATTTGACTTGCAGACACCTGGGGAGAGGGGACTGAGCGGGTTAGGCAGCCTGCAGCATCAGGGACTGGGAGGAGGATTTCCATGAGAGTGAGCATAGCGTGGGCACTTATAAACTGTTTCTCCCTTCTTTTCCAGACGCTGCCCGGACTGCTCAAGGCATTGAGCCCCAGCTGCTAGTGGAAGAAAACTTACCAGTGGAGATAGAGCCGGAGGAAATGCCAGACCCGGAGGTCATAGTTGATGTGGAAAGCCAGGAAAATGCCTCGGACTGTTTCCCGGATCCAACTGATGACTGATCTGGCATGCTTGCTGTTCCACTCTGTCTTGAAGCCTATGACACCTGTTCTTTGCATCCCGTAGTCTCATTGTGTGTAAGAGTTGGTCCGGAAAATTTTAGCAGGGGAAAGACGTGAGGTGTCAGGCCTGCTAACATAATTAAAAAAAAAAAAAAAAAGAAAATATAGGGAAAAGCACATGCATGGCTTAAAGGCCGCACTGCCGTGGGCTGACAGGTTCACTAACAAACAAAACTGGGCAGCTCTTTGATGCTTCGCCTGTTAATAGACCTGCAGCTAAACTGTGGAGCCTTAGAGGACAGCCTGAAATGAGACAGGCGGTTCCTCCTGCTCCCTACCCACCCCATGCCTTCCTATGTCTTTGCCAGCCAGCGGTTCCTGCAAGGGGCAGGCATGACAGGCGGATTGAGGTGTCAGTCCCAGACAGAAACAAAGACCTGCCAGAAATTTCCTGAGAAAGCCTCTTCTCAGGAGATTTCAAGGCATTTTTCACAGGCCCTGCAAAAAAAAGCTCAATGGTTGTTTCAGCTAGGTATCTGCTGTGCCAGGTGTTTATCTGAATCATTCCTCTGAGCTCTAGGCCCTTTGTGATTTGGCCCTCACCGCTTGCTGTGTGGGGCCAGGAGTGGTGGTAGGGGCTGCTGCGTGCAGACCCTGGGAGGTGAGGCTGGCTTGCTCGCCTTTTGATGCCCTGTAATGGCAGGGGGCTACTGGTTACCTTTTGCCAGAACCTTAACTGCTCGGGTTGCCGGTGAGTTAAAACAGCTCTGTCACTAGCTTGCTTGCTTGCAGCAGAACGGTGCCTGGGGCTTGGGTGTGTAATTTTGGCAGAAACATTTATTATAATGCTGAGATGGTTCATCAGTGCAAGCATTAGTGCCTTTAGTGTAATGGTTTAGCTACTGCAAGCTGATTAAGCTGGCCATCTGCCTGTGCATGTAGGCTTTTTTAGTGCTGTGTTATTTGCACAGACAGCAGCAATTTATAGGATCTCTTAGGCAAGTCTTGCTGCTACACACGTCCTGTTCTGCTCAGGGGAGGTCTGCGAGTGGAGCAGCTGGGGTAGACCTGCAGGGAAGAAGGGCGAGGTGAGGCGAGGGCAAGGACTCTGTCCCAGGCAGAAGGTAGCTGAGTCCCTGGCAAAGCTGCCAGGGGCAGCAGGGCTGTCAGGCTACAGGGAGTGCTGCAGGATGCACTGCCAGGGCAAAGTATTTACTGTATAAGTGCATTTTGGTAGTCGGAGGCGAGGCATGTTTGTGTTAAACTAGCCCAATGGGCTAGAAAGGCATGGTAGAGAAAAAGCAGAGATGGTACAGATCGGAGCCGAAAGGGATGGGGAGGTGTCTATTGCATTCCTCTCTTCCCTTGTCATTTTGTCCCTGTTTTATATTGTGCTGACATTGTGCCATGAATCCTTTGGAAGCGGATTTAAGGTATGCCTTGTAAATGCCACCCAACGAGGTCTGCAAGTACCCCAGCAAAATCAAAACCAAACTGAACACTTCTCTTCCAGGCGGGGGAGCTGGTGGGACGGCTGCATGCTTACCTGGAAGTCTTCATGTCTGTGTACATGGCAAAGCTCTGCATAGGTGACACCCAGCCATAGGTGGTTGTTCTTGTTGTTTCCTTGTCCTGTGACTCTCTTTAGAAGATTTTTGGATCTTGTGTGCTGTGTTGGTGGTGATTCAGCCTGTCTCTGCTTTTTAAGGCTGCCGTAGGAATCAGATTTTCCACGGTAAGAGGGAGATAATAATTCTTTTCCTCATGGTGCTGCGCTATCTCCTTTCAGTACAAACATTCCTCAAAGGCTGTGAGTTGAATGACAAAAATGTGACGCCGAGTGCTTGGGGTGGCAGCTGCCCGTAGGCAGCACAGTGGCAGCGACGCTGGGTGAACAAGGGGCCAGCATCACCGAAATGGGGGGACGTAGTCAGCTTTGCTTCTCTTCTGCAGTTTCTGGCAGGGGCAGGCAGGGGACAGTCGACTCCAGTACATGCTTCGAAGGCTGAACGGTGCTCTGAGCTGTATCGGAGAAGATGCCAGTGTTTCAGGTGCTGAGTGTGACAGAGCTGGGCCAGCCTTGTCCCGCTGGGCTCGTGCGTCCCGGCTCCAGCTTGCCCTAGTGCTGCCTTGCTGCTGCCAGCCCTGGGAGGGCTGGGGGTGCCCTGGCAGCTGTTAGCACCACCACTGGTGCAACCCCAGACTGGGAAGGATTTTTCCCATTGAGATGGGAATCTGAGACTCAAGATGTCTTTATGAGGCAGATAGGACACAGCTGGTTTTCTGTCCTTCCCTGCTGAAGATGCCGTTCAGCAACGGGGCAAAGGTTTCTCTTACTGTGAGGTCAGGAGAGAAGTCATGCAGCCTGTGCTCTTCCTTTAACTGTATGTGTTCATGCCTAGCTATTGTTCTTTTTTGGTGGTTTTTTTTTCTTTTCCCCGTGATGATTTTGTTCCTAATAAAAAGATCTGTTTTCTAGCTTGTTTTGGAAATGTTTAAGTTCTGTTATTTAATAATTGTTCCTTTGTGGTTTTCACTGAAAGTACAGGCTGGTTTCCAAATTTTCACCCAGCCAAATAAAGGAAAGGTGATAACAAGTTACTGCTGACTAGAGCTGACTTGGGTAGTCTAGGCAACAGAGATCACAAGGACATTCATTTGTAAGTCAGTCCAGGAGAGGCTGTAGGGCAGTGGCATATAACTAGTCCCCATCGGAGTGTGTGTGCTAATGTGCCTGCACATCCGTGTGCACCAGCAGCTCACCAAACCCTGCTCTGGTGCCTTGCCGGAACTGTGAGGTGCAGGGAAGGGACGCAGGGAGATGGTCTTGTTTTACCCATCTTTATCCATCTGTATTTTTTTGTGATACCTAAGCCACCTTAGCTGTGAGAGAGGATGCTTGATTGCATAGCTCGTTTTGCAAGGAGGAGGTGACTTTCTCATACTCAGCCTTAGACAAGTGGGCCCAGACGGTGGGTAAAACCAATGTCCTGATGGTTTGTGATCATATAAAATCCCTTGACTTTACCATTACAGGGTTAGCCCTGGAACAGTGGTGTGACTGGACATGGGTGATCCTCTCCTGCAGCCTGTGAACCTAGCACCCCAAGGAGCCACCTGCCTGAATTTGCAGTTGTTTTCCAGCCTGACTATGGTGCTGCGTCACCCAGGCAATAGCGAGGATACTTTTGGGCCTGGGGCTATCTGGCAGAGTAACAGGTATGGATGTACACGGTGCTATCAGGAGTTTGACCGGAAACAGCGATGTCTGCGCTGCCTCTTCAGGGCTTCTGGTGGCCTTGGTGAGGCTGTGCCATGACAGCCCTACCCTCCGGGCTGCTGAGGGAGCCCTTGGTGCTGGGGTGCCTCCAGGTGCCTCTGGCCTCCTGTGGGGAGCTGGTGCTTTCCAGGGGAGGGGAGCCACACAGAAAGCTGCCAGCCACGCCATCCTCTCCGGCCACTGGTTCTGGCTGGGGAAGGCTGGGAGTAGGACAGGGTCCATCCCTCTGCTCATCGAGAGCTGGCGGGACAAGGGGAGCGCTGCTCTGTGGGAAATGCGGATGTTTTGGGATATGGTTTCTTCCCAGCTGAGGCAAACCACCAGTGGTTTATAGTACTGTACAGAATGGACATTTAGATTTGTATCTATGTCAATGTTTCGTGGTGGGAAGAGAAAAATTTCCCTCTGCTTGTGGCATATGCTAAGCAACAAACGACATGAAATGTAGTATGTAGTCTTTTCATCATGTAATTCACGCAGTTTATGAACATAAAAGGAGAACAGATAATGATCTTATTTGACTTAAGATATAGGTGAAAGCAAAAGCAGAAAAGAAACGTGTCGTATAACAGCGAGCAGAGAAAGGGGAATGATCCCTTTAGATTTTTTTAGCATTCAGGAGGAACACATGCCCACAAAATTCTCATGTCAGTAAAGCTCCCCATCCCAGTAATGAAACAGTTTGTGCTCTGCTTTCCAACCTCTACCCCAGACTGCCGTGCCTGATGACCTGGTGGCTGTGTACATAGCCCTTGGGGTCCTCCCTTGGAGCCCAGGACAGGGGCAGAGGCACCAGGGCAAGAGCCAGCCGTTTGTGGGGAGCTGGAGGACCAGCCCTCCCCACAACCACCAGCGCTACAGAAACAACAGAGTGGAAGCTGGTGAGTCTGAGAGCAGATAGACAAAACTGATAACGGGCCAGTTTACAGTAGCAAATGAAACGTTCATTGTAAATACTGAAGAGGCATGCAAGCAGTGGTTGTGTTAACTTCTGATGAAAATCCCGGTGTAGTTGAAAAAACCCTCTGGATTTTAGGCATGTGCATAGTAAGTTCGTGTCACTTCTTATGAATTATCGCAATTCATTTCAAAATAAGCAAACAAGAAGAGTTCATGTGTAACTCAGCTGTAGGATACAGTGTCACTGATAGATACCTTCAAAACCATTTCCTTAACATTAGCCAACAAATTGTGGTGGTGTTATAAGATCCAGAAGTGTAGGTATTACTACCACCAGGCAGGGAGGAGTGAGATGCCCCATGGACTTCCATAGGTAAACACACAGAACCGGTAACAGAAGTGGGCAAGAAGAGCAGCATCACCCACTTCTGTCTGAGATGGAAGCAGGATTAGGTGCTGTGTCATCGCAGAGGCTTGGATTAGTGTTTGGGTATTACTTGTGCCTTCGGCCAGGCTGCTCAGTGCCTTGGTGCAATCAAGTGCACCTGCCTGTAGAAGGCTAGTGGTGGTGAAGTCCCTCCTGAGCATATGCAATGCTCCCCTCTTGTTCTGTGGTGTAAAACAGGCTGGGAAACATCACCATCACCCAGTGGGGACCCTGTGACCTTTGACAACCAGTGACTGCATCCTGCATTGGTTTTGTTCACAATAAGCGCTGCGTTTCCTTTCTGCAAGATTACGTGACTCATCTCTCAGGCAGGGGATGTGGCTGGAGACAGCAGGGGAGTCTTCACTCAGAACCTAGAAGGCCCTTAGATGAAGCCCGTCTAAATATTTGTACTTTTCCAGCGAGCAAATGGTGGCGGGTGTTGTGTTAATTATATCAAGATTAATTTAACTTGATATGATCAGTTAAGAGATGTCTCTGGGCTGTACAGGACCACTGGGAAGCACGGCATCTTTCTGGCTGGCCTCCCTCGAATGTCACTTGTGTGGCTCCAGGCTGGCTGACGGGCTGAAGTGGAGCTCTTGGCCAGCTCTGGGACTGAGAGACTCTTACCTCCAGCCCTCTTGATCACCAGCAAGCAACGTGGCTGAATCACACGGCCATCCAATATTGATAGGGACTAAAGAAACTGTTCCCTGCCTGTACCAAAGCAGACTGCCTGGAGGGCAAAGGATGTCTAATAACAAGGAAGATGAGGGTGGGGGGCGGTGTGGGGGGCAGAGACACCCCCCTAAAGTGTTTAAATATGGCTACTCAGGAGCCATACTCAGGAGCTGGATAGCAATTACCTTCAAGCAGCATGTGAAGAGCCCAGAGCAGTTCTGCCTATGCATGCTGACGGCATCGTTGGCATCTTCATGGGGATACTTCCCACCTCAGCCAGGAGGTGGGATTTCAGCCCCAAACAGCTCCTCGTCCCT
Source organism: Pygoscelis adeliae (assembly GCF_000699105.1). NCBI lineage: Eukaryota > Metazoa > Chordata > Aves > Sphenisciformes > Spheniscidae > Pygoscelis > Pygoscelis adeliae. Next base: position 4,826,106 of record NW_008824791.1, read on the forward strand.
GGGGTTCCCCCACCTCCCGTCAACCATGAGGGGCTGGACTTGATCAAATCGTTCATTATGCTTGCAAGTTGAGGTGCTTGACTATACCCCTCACCTCTCAATGCGCCTACAGATGCGTGCTTGGCAGCTTGGTTCCTGCCCCAGGAGCTAACGTTGCCATCTTCTTTGGTCCGCACCTCCCATTGCCTTCAAACTTTGCTCAGAGCAGGGGCCGTCCGCCAGCACTGTGCCTCCCTTTCGCTCGGGGAGCTGGGTTTGGACCTGCTGGGCTGTGACCGCGGATGCCTGATATCCCAGCTGGAGCTGGCTGTGGGTCTGCAGGCAGTGAGTGGAGTGATTCGTGGGTTTTCCCTTTGCTCTTCGTGTGGTCCCTGGGGGCTGGAGGGGTGGGTGTTGTGAGGATGGGGTGAGCCTCTGCCTCCTGGGAGATGGGAATACTTGGCCTATGCCCACTTGGTTTATGGGCATTTTGGGGCAGGAGTTGGTCCTGGCGCACAGGGAGACATCTGTAGTCTGCTCATCGTACCGTTGTGCCTAAACACTAATGGTAAGGAAAAGTTCCCATCTGTAGAGGTAGCAAATACGGGTGGCTAATGTCAGCTTATTTTTAATTGATGTATTTTTCTGGTTAGTGTATTCCATGTCACACTTGGCCAATATCCATGATAAAATGTTGGATGGGGCTATGGTATAACGTGTGTATTTTATAGTTAATATTGGAAATGAGGGAAAAAGCAAAACTTGGAACCTGAATTCTATGCAGAATTTTTAAAACTTACCTAAACTGATGACAACTACTGATTGATAGTTTTAGTGTTGTCTAACACTATAGAAACTAGATGTATTACAGACCAAGAATTACTTGGAGGCAATTTTCAGCAAATCTTTTGGAATTGCAAATACAGTACATTAAAGAGAATTATTATCTCCTCCTGTATCATATGCAAATGGAATAAAGAAATACAGTTTAGTGGCTATCCTCTTGCCAGTATTGCTGTCTCAGCTTTGGTTTATACAAGTTCCTCTTTGAGGGCAAAATATATTTTCCCAAAACCAAGGAGTAAAGCAGTTTTAAAAGTTTTTTTTGATACTAAAAGTCATGTAATAAGATATCTTCAAACAAACAAAAAATGAAAGAAAAAGATTATGTGATGGTGTTTTTGTCTATGTGAAAAGAATTACAATAGTGACTTTGAACGCATGACTTGAAGCAAAGAGCATTAAGAGTTTGTGTTGAACTCCTGTGAAAGCTTTCCCTCACAGAACAGAATGCCTCAGAGATTTCTCCTCTGAAACAACAGTCAAACCTATAGTTAGGGGATTTGGGACAGCAGGGATGGGATTCAGTGATGTGTGTGAATGGGTAGTCAACTGCCTGGCAGTCAGTCTCAATTCACCTCAAGCTGACTACAGAAGCTGGGGTGGGTGGAGGCTTTTCCGAGGTGGCACATGGAGCCTGGAGCAGGAGCTACGTGCTGGGTGGGACAGCCTCTGCTGCTGGTGTCTCTGTTGTCACAGGACGAACTGTGGCAGGACCAAGAGAGGAGGAGGAGGATGCAGAGAGCAGAGTGACCACTGCGGAGGATCCAAGAGGAAGAAAGGGCACAGGCTTAACGACTGAGGGTACAGAAGCGATGGTGAGTAACGGCAGTCAGATGCTGTTTCTTCCCTCAAATAGGTGGGGAGGCTGCAGGGGTCTCAAGCAAGGTCTGTCCTCCATCATCCTGCAATCTCTTTAGGCAGTATATAATGTTGTCCTCCAGAAAGCAGTAGTCGCTGCTGCTTCCTCCTCATGCCTAATCCCCCTGGCATTTGGCACGAATCTTGTTCCCCAGACGGATGCACTTCTCTCCTGGTGGTAGATCACAGCTCCCCTGAGCCCCTCTGGCGATGCTTAGCCTGGGGCACTGGGGACTCCTTACTCCTCTCTACCTTTCTCATGAGCCATTTGCAGCTAATGTGCTGTGCTAGTTTTGATAAGCCTGAGAAGGGGAGTAAATACAAATCTTCCCATGGCAGCAAACGGGAAATACCTTTTCTTTTTTTTCTCCGCCCCCCACCCCCACCCCCTTCTGTAGTTCTAGATTTTTCAGGATTTTTCTCCTGACTTCACTTTCTGGTATGGGTTTTGCCAAATGAGATGGGATAAGTGTGGTGGGAAGGCAGGACCCCGGCCAGCTTTTTAGGTACCCTGAATACAGGTAAGAACTTGCCTGTTCCTTTTCCTTCCTGTGTGCAAGCTAGGTCAGGATTTCTCTTGCTGCCATAGGAGGCCACGGTGAAAGCTGTGCAACTTAAGCTTCTATTTGTACATATTCCTGCCCAGCTGTTGAGGGTTTGGAGTTCTTTTTCTTCAGGTGATTTAGTTTCTGATAAGGAGTTTTGTTTGCTTACCTTTTGTTGAGAGTTTAAAGCTTTGTTATTCGGCAAATACAAATGCCTGTTTATAGCTTTCTCTGGAGAACCAGCTGTAGATGGAGAGGCCCTTCTTTGCTGGAGAGAAGATCAGTAGGAGTCAACACTGCCATGAATTTGATATCATCTATCTTAGAAAAACCCAATGGTTAAACAGCCTCAGTGACAAAGGAAAGTAGATGCCTCTGTTTATACTGAATTACTGATGCTGCAGAGCTTAAAGGAACTTCCAAGTTAACAAATAACCACTGCAGCTGTAGTTCCAACCCAGTGCATCTTACCTGTGTGGGCACAAGGCGTGCACAGTAACTTTCCATTGAGGCCGCATTGTGAACTTGCAGCTCTGCAAAGTGGCCACTAAGATTCAGCAAATTTTTACTGAGTCGCTGAAAGCAGTATACAGCAGGGGACATGAGAGAAATGTAGTCAGCAAAGAGCCCGCTCTTCTATGATGGAAACAAAAAGGGTGGCTGAAAAGAATGGTGACGCCATCCTGAACCTGACCACTGAGACCTTGCTTGTGGCAACAGATGCTCTGAATAGAAGGTGCTTTTAAATGGTGCTTTGTAGACAGGTAGTTGGGAGCCAGGAGTCTGGGTCATGGGAGCATCTGGTTCCATTTGTTGTCCTTTGGACTGGCTGGCTGACCTTAGCAAGTCATTTCATCCTCCTCTGCCTCATTTCCCCATCTGTAATGCTGGGGTGATCACATAGGTCTCCTCTGTAAAACGGGTGTAAGCCTTGCTGGTACACAGCAGCACCTCACACCTGCGTGTCGGTGTGGCCGGGAGCTGGGAGACCCCGTGGGGTGCTGCATGCGGAGGTCTGTCCGGGCTGCAGCGAGCGCTGTGGTCCAGCTGCCACAGGATGTCCGACTGCCCAGCGTGTGAGGAAGGAGGTTTACCAAAAACTGTTATGGTGGACGGCACCTCTCTCGTTAACTTGTGAGCTGCTGGTTTCCTTCTGACTCTCAGGAGTGTGACAGAGGGAGTTGGGCCTCATGTATTGCCTTGGTAGAAATAGTGTGAAAAGCCACAGCTTGCCTCCAATCCCCCGGTGCTCAGATGCATTTTGCAGAACATCCCCTGCCTGCCTTATTGAGATCTTAAAAAACAGAAATTCTCAGAAATGCAGTGACACAGCACCTTAGCCATTACCCTTCCTGGCTGACAACAGGAGCCGTGGGCTGTGAACGTTTAGAAACACGGGCAGCTTTGTGCCTGTACTTTCCCCTGCTGTGGAAAAGGCCCGCTTTTTGCTAATGCTCGCGTAGCTCCCTGCTGCAGCTGCCTGGCATTTCCCGTGCGAGCGTGGCGTGTTGGCAGCAGAGCTGAGAGTGTGGTCGGGACGGGGGTGAGCCCCTCCTGCTGCCTTGTGGCCCCCGCACCCTGAGGAGCTGTCTGCCTGGGTCTGCTGTTGCTTTTCAGCCCCGATGTGGGGCTGGGTCACCCAGGCGAGAGGGAGGGTGCTGCCTGGTGTGGCCAGACCAAGTTCTGGTCCTGGTGTGCCACCTGTGCTTGCTCAGAGCTGCCGGGGACAGCAGGGTGTCCTGCTGCACTGACTAGCCAAAACCTGCCATGGCAAGGGTCTTAGCTCCTTTTTCTGCCTCACCTTCTGTCCTCACGGCTTGCCAGCTGGCAGGACTGGATGGGTCGATGAGCTGAAATGGCTGTATGTAGGAACAGACAGACATCAGAGAGGCCAAAACCAGGTTCACAGCGCACAGGAAACTTGTGGGACCAGAAAAGAAGCAGGGGAAACTGAGCTGCAAAGTTGGGATCTGCACTGAGCAGCAAAAGGGCTTCTTATGCCTTTGTGTGTGGGACTTGTATAAAGGCCATTCAGGGCCCCTCCTAGGAATAAATGCCTTTAGTACTGAAATGTATTACGCAGTTGTTTGTACTTAGTCTCCTGATCACTTCTCATCCTCCCACCTACCTGTTTTGGACTGTGCCTCACTCCTCTCTAGAGTTATAATAGTATAATAGACTAAAACTCTGTACAAGGCATGAGTTATTCATGCTTTTGTTAAGCTGGTGATTTCTGGAGAGTGTCAGGTCTTGACCAAGAGATTACTTAGATGGTAGTAACAAGTTGTCTTTCCTGGATATATTTCTAAGAGCCACTGTTCTTCTAATATTTTCCTTGGGTAGCTAGTCCAACCCCGCTCTGGTGATGAAGGGGCATATAGTTGTTAATACAGGTCTTCATGTATTTATCACTGCTAAGGCTGGAAGAGGTTGTTCTGTTCATCTGTCTGGCTTCTTGTGTAAAGCAGATTCACTGCATCATGCCAACAAACTTCTGCTTGGACCGCAACATGTTTTGCAGTAGTAATAATGTCACTGAAATTACTAGAATAAGATACTGAAAGTTAGATCCTAAAGCTGCGATCATTATAGATGATGGAAATCAGTGTCAGACAAGCAAGACTGAAATGCACCGTCTACAAGAATAACTGTCTGATGGGGTGCTGATATCTGCTCTAGCCTCACTCGTTGTTGTGAACCACAGATTGTCACACTGCTCTGTCTAAGGATGTTACGTTCCTTCAGACCAGACTTAAACTGGGCGCCTTTTGTGAGGTTTGGCTGTTGACACAGGCTCACAGGTAGAAAAGAAGAAAACGAGTCTGAGAGAGAGAACACCTGGGGCTGATGATGTGGTATTATGGACGTCACAAGGGAAACATTTATCTTGAAATAATGAGCCAAGGGCTATTCTGCACGAGTCATGGTTTGAAAGTTTCCATCTACCTCTGTTTAGAGAAGGATGAAGAAGTTTCTGCAGACAGCCGTTTCAGCGCTGTCAGGGTGTGTCACTATTTTTGGAATATTTCCACTGTGTACAGTCAAAGCAGTGCTCTCAGTTTGCATGTAACAGGCTCCAAGCCACTGAGTTAGCATCCCCGCCAAACCTTTGGCCAAAGCTTTATTCTGAGTTCATGACCTTCATATTTCCAGTGCTTCGTTCAAGCTGGACTTCTTCCTTTCTTGGCTCTGTGTAAGGCAGAAGTGAAAAGGAGGGGATATGTGGCCTTCAACAGCCAAATGGCTGAAACTGTATGTGGAAGCCAGCAGTTCCTTGGCATTTCACAGTGCAGGGCAACTCCTCCTGCCAGGGCTGACTTTGCTTCTTTCCCACTCCAGCCACTGCCCACAATTCACCCCGTCCTGCAAAGTTATGCTAAAGGAGAAGGGAATGTGCCACCGTGAAACCCTCAGCTACCGTCCAGGGCAACCCAGATGGAGCCCAGCTGTTAGTCTTGCAGGCTAGGGTGCAAACTCAGGATTGCTCCCAAGAATAAGGTTAGCCTTATCCAAAGCTTCCCCTCCACATGATATTAGCCATCTGGTGTTTCAGTCAAGATCACGTTTGCTCTTCTCCTCACAAACTGTGCCTAACTAAAGGCCTGTCTTTGTGAGAAATTTAGAGGTGTGAATTTGCAATACTCTTGTCATCTTTCATGGTGAGGGTCTCAGGTGGTGGTGAGTACAGGGTGTCTGACTGTACTTTCAGGGAAGAGTAGTGAGTCCCATGCAAATGCCATTTAATACGACCTAAGCTTCATACCAGAGGAGATGGTGCAAATTATCAGATGGGCTACAAATCGACACTGGCTTATTGCATGCTGACTTTCCTGAGAATAACGTGCTAAGTGTATTTGTACTCTTCCTTTTCTAGATCTAATAACGTTCTCTTTTGTTATTAGCCTCAGGCATGAATGTTTATTGGCTTGTCACTAGGTTGAAGACTTAGAGCTGGGAACAGTTACGTATTTTCTCTCGAGATGCTGCCTTCAGATGTGTGGGAGTCTGTCACCTTTACATGGAAATGTAAGTATGATACTTACATTCCCTGTGAGGAAAGCGCTTAGTGTTTTACAAAGAACAGAAGAGTAAAAGAGAGAGCAAGCAAATGTATGTGACTGCAACGCTTTGTGGCTTTTGCAATGGAAACAATGCCACAGAGATAGCAGTGGCTGCAAAGAAACACCCCACTGTCACGGCTGCATTCGGTCCTCTGCTCTACTGTGCGTCAGAAGATGGAGATGTCTAGCAATGCAGTGGGCTAACCAGAGGCCAAGCATCCCCAGCCATGGGCTGACAGGCCTAACCGAAGACAGGTCCAGCACCACCGTACTGGGAGACATCTCCTTTTCTGTTGGTGCCCTGGTTTTCTAGATGGCTTGTGTTTAGCCCAGCAGTGTTGCTTCCTGTGTAACGGGTAGGAGAGAGGGTGTCTGCAGTGAGCAGAAGAGTGTGAGGGCATGGTTGTCTGCAGTGAGCAGAAGAGTGTGAGGGCATGGTTATCTGCAGGCCTGGCAGACCTCACCTCGTCCTGCCCAGACGGGGTGGTGTCCCAGCTCTACTTGGGACAGTGTTTGGGCTGTGGCAGCACACAGCTGCGAGCAATAGCTCTCGCCGTGCCTGTCCTGCTCCTTGGGAAGCATCGCTGGTTGGTGCAGGGGACTGCTCTGCCAGTGCTCCCTACTGTAGCTGTTTTCAGGACATGCCTCCCACGCCGCATTGCTGAAGGTACATGCTGGCCTCCAGAGCTCCTCTGGGGCAGTAGCCCAAAGCTGCTGTGTTTTCCAGAGATACTAATTTGCCTTCAGACACCCTTTCCTTAATGCCTTCCTTTGGGGGGAAACAGAGACATCAGTGCGGGGACTTCCAGTGCTTTCCTCCCACTAACATCCAGAAAATCCCCTCCTTCTTCTAAAATGGGGATCGAAGCCCAGTCAGGACTGCAGCACAACATTGTCTTGCTCCTCAAGAGAGGGAGGGTAAAGCTGCAAGGATATTGCCATTTCCCCATTTCTCATCTGGCAAGAAGGCTGAGGTTAGAGACACAGGGGTGTCTCCTTGTCCATCTGGGTCTGACGGCGCAGGAGGTTTCCGACGCTGGTTAGAAAAGGGGCTGCTTGCTGGGATGGACTGTGCATATGCCAGGATCTCATGGGGAATCCTTGCTGCAGATGCGTGGTGTGTCCCTTTGCTGGCTTGGCTGTGCTGTTGTTATACAAAATGTCTAAGCAAGTTGATTTTGTGCACATGCACCCAAGTACTCAGAGGTACCAAGGCCTGACGTCACTTCTGTGATGCACAGTGGACAGGGGACATCAGCTATGGAGCCCTCGCCACTTTTCTTGAGTGCCTCTTCACTGCTCACAGCAAACTCATTTTTGAACAGACCTTTTATATCCTTTAGGACTGGTTTCTTGCTCCTGTCTACCTGTTGCTCTAACAGGAAAAAGGATGCCATGTTTGATGTGCTATAACTGGTCTGGTGGAGCATAGGGGCTTCCGATCTGAGTAATCTCAGTTCTGATTTTTACAAGAGAGCGGGCATCTGGGCATGACAAACTTGATTAACTGGAAGTAGTGGCCTTTCTTATGAATACAGGGCATCCTTTTAAGCCTTATTCTGCCGCTGTGGAGCTTTACCTCTCTTCTCTCTTTTGCCTTCACACACACCTTTCCACTTGTATTTCATGTACCAGTCCCCGTTTCTGCCTGCAGCTCCGCAGCAGGCAGTATCCAGCGAGCAGGCTCTGTGTGTGCACAGAGCAGAAGGACGGTCCCTGCCCCAGCGTGTTTGCAATCTGAGCGTGCCCACAAACAGACAAAGCACAGGGGTATGCTGGAAGCAGGCGGTGGCTTTGAGGGATGTTGCCTTGAGGAAGAAGCGAGACAAGGTTAGGCAGAGTGTAGCTGGTGGTTTCAGCATGCCTGGGGGCCTCCCTCCACTCTGCTTTATGGACCCAGCAAAAAAAAAGAAAAAAAGCAGGAGAGATTGGGGTTGCTGCCTTTGCCCAAAGCCCTGCAGGTGCTCAGGCTGGAAGCAGATGTGTCCAAGCGTGCAGACCTTGCATGTCCCTGCCAGCGTGGCTGAGGAGAGAGGTCCCCACAGTCCCCCAGGGCCAGCGCCACCAGCACAGTCGTCTTGGCTGGGGAGATGCCTGGGCATGGCAGCCCCTGCCCTCAGCTTATTTTTCTCCACAGAGCGTGGAGGTCAGGCACAGAAATGTCATCTTGCTTCTGTTGCTTCCTCTCTCCTTTTGCATGTGCCTCCCTTGTGCATTCTTTGTAAGGAAACAATAACAAAAAGAAGGAAGAAAAGCTAGGTTTTCCTGCAATTTGCAAAGGCAGCAATACTGTGACCTTAGTGCGTTTTACCTCAGGTAACTTCTTCTCCTTTCATGCAAAAAGGAGTAGTTTTTAACAGCGTTAGTACCAGTTAAAAGACAATGAAGCTAGAGAAGGGGAGGTGTCTTACAAGACCTTCCTATAACTTCAAGGAAGAAGAATGACATGAATGAACGAGAAAAATTTATCTAATATTGTACATCTCCTGTGCCACAGCTTTTCTTCTGTCTTCTTTCTTGGTCTACATCTGCGATAAAAAGCTGGAAGATTTCAGTGGCCACTGTAGCAGAGGAATTGTGCTGAGGATGATATGATTCAAAATCCTCACCACCCTATCTGTTTCATATTGGAATCAGGAATAAAGACTTTATTAGCTTCTCATGTGTTTTTGAACCTAACTCCCATGCCTCTTCCCAGCTTCTTTCCTCACCATCTTTCCCACACCAACCAGCTTCAGGGCTGGCTTCTGGCTAGACCCAAGGAGGTGTTTTCATCCCCTTCCACGCTCATCCCTCTTTCGCAGCTTGCTCAAATGTCCGGCCATGCCTGCAGGACACCTCCACGTGGCACCGACCAGCCCCTCATAGATCAGACGTTGATGCAAAGCTGATCCTGATGGCTTCCACAGAAAGTGTGCCTCCTTTCCTCACGTTGTCCAACAGCCATCGGCTACCTGCTCCCCGCTGGGGGTCCTGGGCTTGCTGTCCCCTCGCTGCTGCTGAGGCTATGGGGGAGCAGAAGGAATCCTATCACCTCCCCCCCCCCAAAAAAAAAAAAACACCCATCCCACCAAGACGGTGGCATGCGGATGCTGGAGTTGAACTCTTCGGGTGACCATTGAAGAGGACGAGGGCCCCGGCTGGCCCTCCAGCTGGGCAGACAGACCCTCGGGGGCATTCATGCATTTTCGTGTGTGTTTTCCTTGTCACTGCACGTTGTCCCCATCCTGATAAAACACCCTGTCGAGAGGTATTTCTGCCCGTGGTTTTTGTGCCTGTGCTAGAAATGAGAAGTGCTAGGGTGAGAGCGGGGAGGAGGGGAGGAGGGCACAAGGGCTGTACTGACACATCCCATGACGGCTTGCTCACAGCAGAAAATCCTTTCACCTACCAGGAGCTTTCATTAGACAAGGCGACACTGGATTTTTTTCACCCTGAAAATGAACTTTAGGAGGATTTACCTAGTCAAGTGCTTGCTGCTTTTATTTCCCAGTGTAAAATGTGAGTTTTTGTTACTGTTTTTTCGCTCTTTCAGGCTAGCATTGTTAAAATTGCGTCTTAAAAAATTTACAACTTGGTGGGAAGTTACTGATAAGAAACTAGTTCTCCTTTCCTGATGAGTGAAGACCTTTGGGTTATTGCTATTATTATTTGATTTAATTTTCAGCAGGGGGGAGGGCAGAACCTGAGTTTCCTATTCCAGTTATAATAATAAACTGTAAACAGTTTTCGTTTTAAGTTAACGAGCCTTAATTTGACACATGTATAATGAGAAATGTCAGCATGCAGTTTTCTCTCTGCCCTCGAGGTAGCTTGTGCTACATTAGAGAACCAGTTTGCGGTGCGTTATCATATGAAATTTCCTTTTCTTATCAAAGATGAGCAAATCTTTTGAAAGTGCAAATTATATTCTTCCATAAATATTAACAGGAAGAGTGATATATCTCAGTGTCTTCAGTGGAGTTGAAGAAGTCTAAGATGTGAAAACAGCAAGCAAATAAATACATCTTTTATATTTTGTGTATTATTGCTCTCATTATTTTTTTAAATATTAATCTAAAAACTTAATTAAGGTGTTAACTCATAGATTTGAGAAGGTTATAAGAGATGGAAACAATACAATCATGCATAGATTTTTTTTTTCTCTGTTCATTCCACTACATATTGTAGGTATGGCTGTTTAATGCTTTTATTTTCCTCCAGAACAAAATTAATAGATAAATAAGGATTTTTTTTTTTTTGTACATGATATATAAAACATCTTCCCCAGCAGAAATGAAGATTATTCCCTTGAATGGAAAACTTGTTTCATAGACTTCCTTACTTCTCTAAAGTTACTATGGGAGCTTTTCCTTTTAACTCTTTTGTGTGACTGCAAGTGAGCTCTACACTGCCAGTTTGGATCTTTCTGCCCCTTGGAGCACATTTCGGTTGGCATTAGCAGAAATGCCGTTTCATTAGCTAAACAGATTTTTAGTATCATATGTGTGGGGTACTCAGCTTTCCATTAGCAAGACTGTGGAGATCGGATAAACATCCAGAGATGTGTCTAGGTGGTCTGTCCATAGATATGCCATTGAATTATCCTTGAAAACTTAGATTATTTTTTTTCTTCACTTCCAGAGAGAAAAAATAAATGATAGTATCTGTTATGCAAAGAAATCCTATTACTAGCGCTAAATACCTGTGCATGACTGAGCAGAAACAAGTATCAGAATTCAAATATTTGGGTATAATCTATAGTGTCATCTGTGTGGAGGATAGCTACTTCCAAGACTGTTTGGTTGATAGCTTGATTTCAGAATATTTCATTAGATACATCAAATACCTTGTAAGAAATGCGATAGCGAAATAACAGCCTCTCCTTAGACTGGGGATGAATCGATGGAAGCACTTCAGTATTAATTTTCTTGTTGCAGAGGCACGCTATTTTAGTTCTTTGATTATCTCTAATATTGTTAGTTTCATGAAATAGCAACTGGATTTCAGTTTCCCCTTTGTGACACAGTTTGTCATTGTCCTAGATACCAGAAATTAAGGACTGTAATAAAAGTATGCATAAACATAGTTTTTCTCTCTGTGGGGAAAAAGTGCTTGAAATATATAAAATTGGAGCAGAATCAGCTCTATCTGGTGATGTGATGAGAAATCCCCTCCTGCCGCTCGGCTTTATCCTGTAAATAGATGAGGAATGAACATAAGAAAATGACAAATTAAATAAGCCGTGGGTCTGAGTGCACATTCGGTTATCAGTGAGCTTATCCCACCTCACACTTGTGCGCACTTTTCTACCTCCTTCTGCAAATTTTCCACCTGCCACGGGGGTGGAGACAGTACCTTACTTGGAGTGACCTCCCGACAAACTTTGCACTCCGAAGTCCCGGTTCCCACCGAGATGGGACTTGCGAAGGCTGTGAAGCAGCCTGGAGGGGAGAGGGCAGGCCACCCAGGCACAGCCCGAGGAGTACATCATCTCCACTGGTAGTAACGTGATTGATGTTTAGCAGCCTTGGCTTTCCTGAACATCCCCTTCAGCAGCCGCGCGCTAAGTGCTGCCCAGTCCTGGTAGCGCCTTTGGGAAGCACCTACTCTCACCTGGTCTGGAGAGGGGACCCGTCATCGAAGGAGACCTGCAAAGAGAAAAGATTTTTTTGTCCTTTGCTTATCTCCTAATGTCTCCAGTGCCCGATCAGTTCACAGGATGTGGTTAGCTGTTTGTTTCTCCCCACCTTGCTTGTCCCACCATGATCCTGTGCTAGAAAAATCAAGTGGATATATTCCAGTGGGGCAGGGTGCCCAGGATGGGTGAGGAGGGGGCACTGTAAGCTGGCAGCACTGGGTCTGCCAGCTTGCAGTGCCCCCTTCCAGTTCAGTGCCTTACACTCACTGCTTGACATGGGCCACTATTGTTATTATTATTGCCATCACTGTTATTGCTGAACTGATCCTACTCTCCAAGGGCACTACTAGTTTGTGTTCTTGCTGTCTGCAGTGATGTTTGCAGTGATGGGCGCTCTAAGTACCAGCCTGTGCCACGTGCAAAATACACTGAAGTGACCTTATTTTCAGGAAAGGTTAAGTTCAGGGTTAAGTTCGTGGGCAGCCATGAATCTTGGCATCCAAAATCATTCCAAATAAGTCAGCCAGAATATAAAGCCAGCTTTTGAAAGCCAGACTCTTAGCTTCCTTGCATCCCAGAATTAAATTGGGCGCTGACATTTATCTAATGAATGATCAAGAGGTGCTTTGGAGCAGGGGAAGAAAACGGCATCAGTAACGAAGAGAGGCAACTCAGAGGGGGTAGCAAGTGACAACCTTTCGGGTCACCGCTGTGGCTGCCAAGCACGGCAGCAGGGGCTGCTGGAGACACGCTGATGAGCTGGTTGTGCTTCCCTTTACAGGCTCTGTCACCAACTGGATTTACATGGCAGTGAATGAGTCTGCTCTTCTCAGCATCACTTCTGCTGCTGGGAGAGTATATGATGCAACATGGCTGAGAGACAGAAAAAAGTTGCTTCAGATAAAAGATAAGACAGTTAAGTACTATGTGAACAAGGACCAGTGCAGGTGTAAGATATTCCTAAATGGGACTCTGCAAATAGAGCGGGTGGTGAAAGAGGACAGTGGAAAGTATACGGTGACTGTTTATCAGGAGGATGGAAAATTGAAGGCAGAAGAAGATACAATGTTCATCATTCAGGGTGAGTTTTTGCTCTTCCCATACCATTCCGAGCATAGCTGAATAAGACTCGGTATTCCCGCTCTCTCCTAGAGCCTTTTCTACTCATTGGCCCCCTTTCTGTTTCAGGGGGACTTCTGTGAGACGTACCTCCTTCCTCTCCCCACTGACAGCAGTCTGCCGCTCTGCTCCTTTCACTTGCTTCTGTTGATGCCCTCTGGTCCCCTGCTTCTTTCTGGCTCCCCTCTTTGTCAGCCACCAGGCTTCCATGTGTGCCCAAGCAAGCAGCTGTGAGCACGTCCGTGTTGGCAGCAGGGTGAGTGCGGACGGCCGCACCGCAGCACCGCACGTGGTGCTGGGACCCCTCGGGCCCTGAGCTGGGGCGGCACCACACGAGCAGGGCTGCGCTCCCAGCAGCACCCTGCTTCCAGAAACCTCTTGTGGGAATGCAGCAACCTACGTGAGGTACGCCTGTGGCTGTGGTACTGTGCGCTTCCAGTGCTATTTTATAGGCACTGAGTTATGACTTTTGGTCTCTGCTCCAGCAAGGTGAGCACCTTGTGTTGCATCTGCCAATCTCCTGAGGAGAGCTCAGGAGCCCAGGTGGCGCTAAGTGCCTGTATTTAGGCAATGCGATCCCACTCCACTTTTGCTCTAACGTAAAAAATAGCCAGCAGTCACCTCCCCTGAGATACACCACAACAGGAGTTGAATTTGCAGGGGAAGAGGACTGCTGCACCCTAGCCTTGCATAACATAACACAACAAATATGAAGATTGTGCTGTTCAAAGCACACTTAAGCACACGCCTGGGGGTTTCAGCTGCATGGGTTCAAAGCATGAAGGCAGCCTCTCCATTCCTGTGCTGTATCTTGTCCTGAGAGATCAGAGCGGTAGCAGCCCAAAGCTTTTGGGATGAGCAGGGAAGAAGCGGCTGGCTCTCCTGCTCCTTTACGGCTGCTGCCACCTCTCCAGACCACTAAGCTCTCAGGCAGCGTGGGTTTTTTCCCAGCAAGAAGATGATTTTGCTGTGTCCTTCCTCAGCCAGCATGCACACCTCTGCCAGCCTCTTGAGTTTGTGGGCACCAGCTGGCACTACAGAAATGATACCTTGATGAGGCGGCAGCAGCAGCAAAGACAGCTGGAATGGTTTCTGTGCAGTGGGAGGCCTTGTGGCTAACAGACTGCTGAGAAGTGAAGGTGTCTCGCTACTTTGGGAATTATTATTGCAAACTGCCTACAGATTCAGGAAGTCATCAGGGCCTGATGCTACTTACTTATGCTTTAAGGCACCAAGCTGTCATTGGGGTGTCCTGGGTTCAATTTCAGGTTAAGGTTGCAACCTAGCTATGTGCTGCATCATGTCATCTACTGTGCAGCAGAGAGGTTGCCTTATCTCTGATAGCTGTTTTGGAAGTAAAGTCCGTCAGTAACTGTCAGGTGCTAGAGTCATTTGTCAGCCAGATTATACTTTGTTACTAGGGTTGGACAAACAGTTGTTCCAAAAAAATAATAGTTTAGATTATATCATCACACAAGTGCATCACCAGGATCTGGCCTCCAGTGTTTCACACTGGGGTGTTCCCCTGAATGATAGGTTACAGCTTGCAGAAGAGGAGTGGGCTTAACGAGGAAAGGGTGGCTACAGATGTCACAGCATGAACCTAGACTGCATTTGCTACAAGCAATCCTTATTGGCTTTAAAATTTATGCTCTCTCTAACTTACACTGCCTATAACTAGAGGTGGCTCTGGCATGTTTTTGTTTATCTGGTCTAAAAGGTAGGAATTAAATTTTTTCTATCAGATGTCCCTGTCAGTTGCCCCTAGTTGAGGAAAGCCCCACAGGCTTTGCTGGCTCTTTCAGTGCCACCAGTGATAGAGAATCTGGAACAGAAATACAGCTAGCTGTTTGCAGGACATAAGAAGAGTCAGAAATCACTTCTCTCTGTCATAACCTCATTGAGAGCTAAGAGGTGTCTGTTTTGTGTTTTCTATTCTGTTTTGATGGGTTTTCATGCTGTGGCTGTGGTGCTAGCTGAGTGCCTTTGGTAGTACATAAGGCATCGTAAGTAGCTCTTTGCCCTGTCTTAGAGGAAATCTCTGCTGATGGCCACAGGCAGATCAGAGCCGACTTCCTTTGCACCAAAACATTGGGACCAGAGTTGGAGAGGGGGCTGTGGCTCCAAGTCCCTCCCATCTGCTGCCTCCCCCCAAAACCACAACGTCCTCCCCTTGCCTGCCTGGCTGGCTGGCTGTGAGCCAGGCTGAGCCTGAAAGTAGTCCAGCCATGGTGATGCAGCTCTGCCTGGCTAGACCAACTATGTAGGCTAATATACTGCGTTTTCTTTATTATTGCCATGTTACTTCTGTAGTAGAGGCTTAATTTGCTCTTCATTCTTCTCTGGCCTCATTAGCTAGTGTTACTCCCTTACTGCTTATTGGGGGCTAATTCTCTTTTCTGCTTAATAATGGAGGTTTTCAAAAGGAGAAACCATCTCAGACGTGCCTGTCCCTTCTCTTCTTTTTCAGAGCCTGTCCCTCAGCCAATTCTCAGTGGTGAATGCAGGAATAAAACTGTATCTGTCACGTGTGAAGTGAAGCAGAAGACTAAAGACGAAACATTTATAATAGAATTGACTCGCAATAAAGACAAAAACATCCAAAACAATGTAACAAGGTTGGAATTGCAGACGCGGTATTCTGGGACGTTCAGATGTGTTGTTAAGAACCAAGTCAGCGAAAAAACAGCTGAAAAAGTAATTAAGTGCTCAGGTAAGAAATCTATTTTTGCCAGAATCTGCTAGGGTGGACCCACAAAGCCTGACACCATTGCACGTGTCTGTAGGAGTGGTCCAGGTGCCAGGAGCATCGATGGTTCCTGGTACCCAGTATTGCGAGTCTAACACCGCTGCAGTTATTGGGAGCCAATGCCGCGGTCGTAACCGGGATGTGAGTCATGCTTTCTGCTTGGCATTCCCCAGCTTTGTCGTGTCTCCACCGTCCCCACCCTGCTGCTGCTTGCCCCACTGCTACCCTTATGGCATCCCTGCTCTAACAGCAGGGAGGACAAGCCAGGGGCAGTGGGATGGGAGGTGGGCCATGCTCCTCCTCTTCTCCTGCGGCCAGCGGTGTTTTCCCCGAAGCTCAGTGAGGTCAGGAGGGAGGTTATGGAGAATTTAGCTGAGCTTTGGGGTTGCATGGCTCACACGAACATGGCTCAAATGTACCATGGATTTTCTTACTCACTTGAAACGTCATCTTTCTAAACCACAGACGCAGCAAAAAAACGGAAGAAATTGCATTTTAAATGGGCAAAGTAATGCTGAAAATGATTAGATAGGTAAAAGAAGTCATCGCTCCCCCCCCCCCCCTAAAAGTTTTGAAAGTTAAGGCAAAAACAAGAGACAGATGATACTGGTATGACACTGGATGTGGTGTTCAGTTCAAATTCAGATCTCCGATGCAGTACCGGGGAAAAGTCCTTGAATTTGCTGGGCTTGGGTTCATCCCACCTAACTGCGAGCAGTTCAGTTAAAGCACTCTCTTGCTCTAGATTCCCACCAGAGCTAGTGGAGAGTGGGGGGGCTCACGAGAGCTGGCTCAGTATTTCCAATTTCCAGCTATTTCTGCCATAGCAAATTTAGGGAAAGTCCAAGTCCGAAGGCCAGCCCATGGCGTGAGAAGGGAGGAAGCAAGCCTTAAGGTATAGAGGCCTTACTGAAGCGATCCAAGGTCTGCTGCAGCTGACTGAAGGGCAAAGAGCTGAGGGACGGGGTGGCTTCTGCTCTCCTGTGCAGCCTTTGCCTCCTGAAGGATCCCCCTGAAGCCTAAAATAGCCAAAAAAGGGTTGTCTTCTGCTGCATGAGCTGCCTGACCTGAAAGGCTGCACTGTTCCGTTGGTGCTAGCATTCAAAGGGGCTGGGGTGCGGAGGAGCAGGATGTGGCATGGACTTTGGAGCCAGGTGTGAAAACATGCTGCTGGATTGATCCGTTTAAGGCAGGGCAAACTAGCCCAAACACATTGTCTTAATGAGGAAACACTGGCTGAAACTGGCCATCCCAGGGCACAAACCAGGCAAGCATGGGCCTACCTGCATTGCTGGTACAGGCAGACATTAGCCATCAGCAAGATACTTTGATTTCACTTCTTCTCACCCTTGAGAAATGTTCTTCTTTCACAGGGTGAGTTGGGTGGGAGAGTTTGTTTTTTCTCAAATCATTAACACAGAAATAAAAGGTTTGCCACACTGATCTTTAAGGTACAAGAATAGCATTTCTCAGTCACAAAAAAACCCACTAAAACCATGTGGCACTATCCTTCCTACTCAAACTAAAACCCCCTCAAACCTTTCCGTGTGGTGGCAGGACTCTGCCAGCTCCATAGTAGATTAAAAATCCCTCAGCTTGCAGTCAAACCTCCTTCCGACCCTGCTGCCCTCCGTGAACATCTGGTCCTGCATTCAAGGCCTATCACCTTGAATTTTGACCTTTAGCAGGCAAGGCATGCTTCAGATGGGCTTCAGCTCAGCTAACTTTTCATATAAGCGTAACTATGTATGAATCTGCCTGAGCTCACCTTATGGTCAGCTGGGAGAAACAGGCATGGAAAGGGCAAAATACACCTCGGTGTAACGCTGGCAGCTAAAAGAGGTGAGAAGAACCACATCACTGAGGGTACTCGTCTTTTTTTCCACTGGGGCAGCCCAGGCTGATAGTGGCCTTTATACTGTAGACATCTTGGCTTTGGTGTCATCACTCTTTGCCCTCCATGTGCATGCCCAATGAATGTCAAGGGTGCCACCAGTGGTGTCGTGCCTTTTGGAGCTTTGTCCCCCAGGAAGCCAAGGAAGGTGCACTTCTGCTGGGTTCAGCTCCATGGTGCCTGTGCTCATGAGTGAACACTGAATGCTGGGAGGAGAGCCCAAGCAGGAGGTGGCGAAGGAAGGCTAGTGTGCAGCAAACCTTATGTGGCCAAAATAAGGAACACTCATATAAATCTTTGCTCACTGGGCAAACCAAACTCTCATTTTGAGGCTGTGGGATATTTGGTTATGTTCTTTTCGTTTTCACTATTTTTTTTAATTTGTGTACAGACAAAAATTGAAGCGGAAGTACCAAAATACTATGAAGCAAGCTA